>NC_046159.1:62021300-62321300 GCF_011064425.1 Rattus rattus
CCCAACAGATGGGCAGTGGGGAGCCTCTCAGGGGACCCTGCTAGGAGAGCCAGACACATGGGAGAAAGAAACCAAGGACCCTAACTGGTCTCCTGGACCAGGCTGAAGCAGGCAGGGTACCTGAGACCTCTTTCTCCTTGGCTGTGGCCAAGCCGAACTTCTCAGCCCTATGACAGTCCTAAGGAAGCCAGCTCTAAAGCTCCCCACCCTTCCTCAGCAAATCTCTGCTTCTCTCTGGTGGCAGCCACAGGAGGGTCCAGCATCAGAAGGTCCTGGCTGGAGACTCAATGGCTTCCAGGTGTGGGGGAGGCCCAGCTGGCAGGGCAGGTGTGGGGAGGGCCCAGCAGCTGTGGGGTATCTGGAAGGCATTTGAGCGTCTAATGAGCGCGGGATCTAATTAAAATGTTGGAGGAGGAATAAGTGTCCACACCATGTGGCACAGGAAGTGTAGCGGGGGCTGCCTGAACAGCAGGGTTCTGTGGGAGGGGCACCTGGCTAAAGAGCTGGGGTCAGCCCCTAGTCCTTCCCCTCCAGCCATGCCTCCAGTAGGTGCTAAAGGGCAGAGACTTCCAGGCCAGACACCGGCCTTCCTGGCTGTCCTGCTAGCCACTTCCTGGACAGATGTGTAGGCAAGTGGGTCCCACACTCTGCTGAACCCTCGAGAGCAATAGCAGGGGCTGGGGTACCCTTATTGGACTGTGACCCAGAATTCAACAGCTTCTAAACAAGATCTCCAATGTAAGCTCTTCCCCAAAGCCAGGGTGTTTCTGAGGGCGGGAGATGAGCCATCGTGGATCTTCTTCAACTTGACACCCCCCTGGACTCTGTAAAAGTGAGTTTGGCAAGACATCCGCCAACACTGCTGTCACATGAGGTCACTGGGAGCTTGATCACCCCTCCAGCAACTTGCGATCAGCAAGGCTGTAAGAATGCCCCTCTGTCTTGGTACTCTCTTCTGTTCCCATCACGCGCTGTGTCAACTCTGGTTCAGCAGACACTGGCCTCCGCATGTCTGATCTAGGCTCAAATGTGCCTCCCACACTTGGCTCCCCCTGCAGTGTCCTTGGCAGTGCCCTCAGGCCCAGAGCTTTTCTGTGAAGGGATCAGGATGCCAGAGGATGGGAAGAGGGTCTGCTAGCCCTCTAGTGCCCTACCCACCAGACCCGCTGCCCTGCCACCCCACAACCCCCCAGCTCTGTCTCTCTGCCCTGCCCCCTCCCATCTGCTCCCAATAACAAAGCTTTGTCTCCCAGCATGCCCTGCCCCTCCCAGTCCCTGTGGGAGGACAGGGAGGCGAGACACCCCCATGCTGGTCCCTGACTAGGGTGTTAATGAGAACCAGCTTTCCACCCAGCTGTGGGCTCAG
The DNA here is from genome assembly GCF_011064425.1 of Rattus rattus. Taxonomy (NCBI): domain Eukaryota; kingdom Metazoa; phylum Chordata; class Mammalia; order Rodentia; family Muridae; genus Rattus; species Rattus rattus. Next base: position 62,022,667 of record NC_046159.1, read on the forward strand.
TCCTGTGAAGGCAGTTTCCTTTCTCTGGCCTTAACCTTGTTCCTTCAAGTGTCTCCCCACATGCTGGGATTGGGGTGAGTAGCAGGTGAGGGGAAGAGGGAAGAGAAGGGAAAGGAGAAGGAAGCTGGACTGGAAGCCCGTGTGAATGGAGGATACAAAGGAAGCCTCTGAGGGGGTCCTTAAGCTGGGGGAGCCCTTCAAGGTCAACAGAAGTCAGACCCACAGCCCTAGGAGCAGTTCAAGGAGAGCTGGGCACTGGGTACCCTTACTCACACAAGCATACACAGGCCTCTTCATGTTAGCCTCAGTGGCTGGCTGTCTCACATTTGTTCCCCTGGGCCTGAGCAGTTCAAGAGCTCCCCATCACTCCCCATGATGAGCCTTCCTAGGGACTGCATCCTCCAGCAGGACTGACCACCCTCCTCTGAAGGTCACAAGGACACCTGCTGGCTCAGCCCCATCCTCTCTGCTTCCTGCTGCCCACACTTAACTCACCTTCTGCTGACCCAGTGAGTAACCTCATGTCCTCACAAGCAGGGCAGTCCAGAGAGGCAAGTGTCAGGTCTGTTGCCTGCCTGCCCACTTAACCATGCAGGCCTAGGCAATTTTCTTGGAGTCTCTGGCCTCAGGGGTCCCAGTAGATGAGGTATGGTGCCGCTCTCCCCACATGCAAGGTGCACCCAAGAACTGCTTCTCACAGGATAAGAACGATGAGTATTTTAGTGGGGCTGCAGAGGTTGGACCCCTAAAGCCAGAAGCCAGGGTGAAGGAGAGGACTCTGCCTTGCCCTGAGGGGATGTCACCGAGACCATAAAGCTTTAAACATGGTCAGGGATTGCCCCATTCTCACTACCCAGGAATGAGAGAGTTGACACAGGCCTACATTTCTTGGGCAGGATTTTTTATCGGTGGTACTGTTCAGTTTTTGCTACTGGGATGTATTCCCTATCTCTGCCTGACCCCAAAGTTGCAGCCCAGGGCATCAGCCAAGGACAATTATTGGCCCTGGTGCATGCCTTTGTCCACCCCTACTTTATTAATGTTGGACACATGACCCACCACTCCAGCAGACACAGGGATGTGCACAACACAGGTCCCGCCCTGGGTTCTGGCTGAAGGATACTATCTGCTTAGAGCAGGAGTCCTAAGAGACTGAGACCATTAGTTCTACTTCCTTGGACGGAAACTGACACTCCGCTAACATATACTGTTGTTTTAAGCACCACACTGAGCCCTGGCTTCTCTCGACCGACATCCCTCCAGCCCTCCTCCTCAGCAGCCAGACTGGTGAAAAATACCATAGGTTCACCCCACTGGTGTCCAGTCCGCACTCTAAGCCCTGTGCCCTAAATAAAGCTCTCCCCACACACTTACGAGCTCCACCATTCCATCCTGTGGCCTCTCACTGACTTCGCAGGGGTAGAAGGTTGTGGGCTGGCTGAGGAAGGCAGCGAGCTGCTCACAGCCCTGGCCAACACAGATGTGGATGGCCTCTGACCATAACGCAGTATGTTCTTTCCAGACCACCTGGAAAAAGGGTGCTCCCTCAAGATTCTGGCCAGCATTCTCACGGTGAAAGGATTGTGGGAAGCTTCCCCAAAGCCTGGTTGCCTCTGGCATGAGCACCAGCCAGCTGAGTGCCTCAGCCAGCCAAAGAGAAGGAGAGTCAGGAGGCATCCACACAGCCCATCCTCCAGTTCCATGCAGAGGCCTCCAGAGTGGAACACACACACCCACGCAGGAAGACTGGCTTCAGAACACCTAAATCCACCACTTCTTGTGGTCAGCTTATCAGTGGGTGGGGCAGCCCCTCATCTACCCGACAGACCTCTCACTATTTCCACTCTTGGGGTTTACCTCACCAGAAAGACTCTTCAGAGGACTCAGAAGGAATGGCACTGGCAGGAATGACCAGCAGGAGTCCTCTCAGAGCCTTTGGCAGCTCAGCTCTTAGCTTGTCATCTCCTGGAAGCCTCCTGTGTTGAGGCCCCTGGTACTTAAGGGTTCAGATGGGGCTGCTCCCATCCCGCCTGCCTTCCTTGGGCAGGCTGCCAATCAGAGCCTAGCTCTGAAGACCCCGGCACCACACTGCAGGGGAGGCCAAGGAAGGCCAGCAGGGGCTCTATCCTGAGACTTGCTGTGTTCCCCACCTTTGCCTTGACCCTGGCTATAGGCTGCTCTGCCTTTCTAGGACGGCCGGTGTTGAGCATCCAAGTACATTAAGAGTCTCCCGGTTGTCCCAGCACTGCTCCCTGTCCAGGCTGTCCCTGGTAAGGGCAACATGGCTGCTTTCCTCTCTTCTATCTTCTTCCCTTCCTGCCAGGCCTCACCGAAGCTCTTTCTTCCAGCTCCTAGGGGAGCCAAGCCTGCTGAGACTTCCCACCACACAAGCACCTATCTAGCCATTTGTCTTAAGGGTCCCCGGCATCCTACTGCATGCAGGCTCACTGAGAGCTCTGTCCTTCGTCAGAATACACATTCTCTGAGGAAAATACCCATGTCTTATTTCTGTTGAGATGCCCAGTTCTGAGAGCTGCGTGTGGCTGCCTTCAGATAGAGGGTCCTTTAGGATCCAGGAGGAAGCCTCATGCCACCCAGGGATTCATAGGAGATATGGCTCTGTCTTCCCACCAATGCAGATTTATTCAAAGGGCTATCATGCCTTTATCTCCAACCTAGAGGTTCTATCTACCCTATCAGACCCAGGATTCTGCAGAAGCAAAGTCTGCCTCCTCCATCAGACTATAGCTATGTAAGTCACAAAGTCTAGGACAAAATAAAATGTAAGGGCTTTTATTAAAGATGGTTATAGCTGAGTGTAGAGAGAGCATGGGATCCCAGCCTACTTTTCAAAGCATAAACCCATGAAGGCCCACACGCCTCCCAGTGGGATAGAAGTTGGCGTCCCAAGCAACAGGCAGACCACAGAGCAAAGAGAATGGTCAGAGACCTGGAAGTGAGCAGAGGCAGGACACCCAGGGTCACCTTCCTGAACAACGAGGCATTCATGAACAGCCTGGCTCCCGGCAAGGCAAGCTGTCATGCTAGGCCCAGCCCTGCAATCTGTGCTCTGTGTTCTGAGCCCAGCACTGGCTGGTACTCAAGTGGGAGAAAGTTGATGCTGCTGAGGTAACTGCGTGGAAACATCTATTTTTACCCTGACAGACAAGGAACGGGTCAGAGTACAGTGAGTTGTGGAACAGCCAGCACAGGGCCTAGAGAGGGCCTAGGCGGGAGCAGCCGTGATAACGTGAGGGTTGTAGGGGCACAGGCCAGAGCAGCCATCCAGGCAGCCTACTTCACCACAGTGCGCTGGTCCTGCTAGGACCCAGCAAAGACATCCCAGGGGCTGACCCTAGCAGGGTCACTGGTGTTTCTTTCCCCAGCTAAGGCTCTCTGACACACACACTGGTCCTTGCTGTGTGGGCAGGGTCAGTCTGGACCAGAATTGGAGACACATGAAACTCTGTCCACCATTTCTAGTTACAGACCAGCTCCTCTTTCTTCTTCCCTGAGGATGCTATGGGTATTAAAATTTAGGGAAGATCCCACTGACCTCACAGGACCTGCTCAGGGTCCCTGTTTGGGTAGCCTTTAAGTGAGAAGCTGGGAGAGAATTGCAAAGCCACCTCTCCTTGCCTCCAGCAGCCAGCAAGGCCCCCACCTGTCCCCACAGTACATAGAACACTCTGTGCCTAGGTGCTTATGTTACATAAGCCCAGCCACACTCACCAAGACCATTTGTGGCTCTCCCTGACTAATAAAAAAGCAAATGCCTCCTCCAGCCGGGCTCCTTGCCACCAACCTCTATTCTTCCTGACTTCTGGCTTCCTTCGGTCCCCTTGCCAGCATAAGACCACTCACCTCTGCCTGCCCTGCTGAGAGGGAGGGAGGGAGGGAGGGAGGAGGAGGGAGGAGGAGGAGGAGGGAGGAGCCAGGCTACCAACCCTTTCAGGATGGAAGCCAAGAGAGAGTGAGGCCCAGTGACCCACTCCGTGTGGCCTTCAGGAGCCCTGGGCGGTAGAGGAGGATGCCTGCCTTCCCATGGTCGGTTTGCATCACTCTGGGAAGGCCTTCTCTTCAAAGGACACGCTCTACTCAGAGGTTCTGCCCCCCCCCATCACTTGCCTCATCTACCACATACTTAGCATCTAAACATTTCTGTGTGATTCTGAACCTGTGACACTTAGCAAATTTAACCCAGATCCAAGCTCCCCTTCTCCCTTCCTGTCAAGGGTCCCCTTCCCTTTAATCCACCCTTTAAGATAGGAAGGTGGGGTCAGAGATCCTGGAGACAGGAACACCATGGAGGGTGGCACTGAGCATAAGAGGAGGGAGACAGAGAAGATAACTGTCCATCAACTCCTAGCTTGGATTCTGTCCTATACAGTCATTCACCTCATTGTCCCTAAGACTAGGGCCCTTCTGGTGAGGCAGTGGACAACCTGTACCACCTTATAGGGGAGTCCTTCTGGCTTCAGAGGGAGAAGGGGGAAGAACTGGGCTTTCCAGGAAAGCACTCACTCTTTATAGGGCTTCTGAAGAGCCTTGGGGCTATCCCCTAACAAGCCCAGCCTGTTCTCTGCGGCCCAGCCATTTGATTTTCTATCATAAACCACAGAGCTCTGAATTTCCATGGGAGAGAAGGGCCTGGCCCCTGCCCCCACCTTTCATCTAGGGTAGGGGGCTGCAGACAGATTTTATACTTTGAGTTAATGAGGGTCAGGCAGGACACCCACAGACAGGAGAGGAAGGGGAGGTGGAGGGCTACAAGGGCTCTGGACGGGGTGGGGGTGTTGAACAATTAGTCATAAAAATCCCTTGCAGACGTGCACACTCACATTCACACGGGTTGCGTCATGCAGGCTTCCCGGGTCCTGCAGTGGAGTCACATTAAAGCTGGGAAGGGGTCCTGGGTATAATGGTTTACACCTGTCCAACCAGGGCTCAGGAGGGGCACCTGGGCTATCTATATATGAGGGTCTAGGCCTGTATTCCCCGCAGACATCTTCTGACCGCTCCAAATGGACTAGTGACCATAGAGAAGGGTGGCTCACAGGAAGAGCAAGAACGCGAGGAGAGCCATCGTGGACAGGATGGTGGTGGTGCAGAGGAGAAGAGCCTGCAGAGAAAGCCCCAGAACAAAGGCAAACACCTGCCTCTCACAGCCTGTCAGGGCATGGTGGAAATCCCCACATCGTGCGATTGACTCAGGGCTAGCCCACAGGACAAGAAGCAGGAAAGAGACAGGTAGGGCCTGTTAGGGGCTGTGATAGGTACATCAGGGCCAGCACATCACACTTCTTAATTTTCTGCCCAAAGGGGGTGAGGCAGTATGTTTGGGGGTGGGGGTGAGTCCTGGTTTCTCCGGGCTATGAGATTTGACCAGCTTACAGTGACCAGCATCCTAAAGGGCCTATGATGTAGCATGTGTATGTTCACATGGGCGTGTATGAACAGGTATGGAAGCCGAGGTTGACATTCACTATCTTTCTCAACCACTTTCCACCTTGCCTTTAGAGACAGAGTCTCTCTCTGAATCTGGAATTCAGTGATTGGCTAGACCGGCTGAGTAATGGGCTCCAACCATCCTCCTGTCTGCCTCCCTGCTCCAGCCCTGAGTGCTGGGATTACAAGTGCTTACTGCCGTGCCTGACTTTTACACTGGGATCCAAACTTAGGTTCTTATGATTGTACAGCAAGCACCTTCTCAGCTGAGCCATCTCACCAGCCCCTGCTTTCGTTAATTTGTATCCCCTGTAGGTAGCACTAGGCTTCAGAGACATGTTCAAACACAATGTATAATGTGTTTTGACCATGTTCCCCTCTACCCTCCCCCACCCTCTTTTTTCTGCAGTCCCATTGGTCTCCTATATCTACTATTCAGTGTCACTTTCGCATTATGTATACACATGATTCAATATAAAATCCAGAAAGAACAAATGAGAGAAAACATGAAGCCCTTGTCTTTCTGAGTCTGACGTAATTTGCTTAATATGACTGTCTCTGGTTGCATCCATAAATGGATAAAAATGGCATAAATTCATTCATTATGACCAAATAAAATTGTGAAAATGTACTGCTAATTTTTTTTTGAGACAGGGTTTCTCTGTGTAATGGAGCCCTGACTATCCTGGAGTTGCTTTGTAGACCAGGCTAGCCTGAACTCATAAAGATCCACCTGCCTCTGCTGGGCTTAAAAGTGTGTACCACTATGTTGCCACACCCACTTAAGTATTTAATAAAGCAACTTTCAGGGGAAAACATGGCCCCCCCCAGCACACCCTACCCCACGAAGCCCACACTAGCCTTAAACTCAAAACTTTCTGTCTCTGACACCAGAACATGGGGTTGCAGGTGGGTGCCGCCATAGCAGGCTTGCTACCATGTACTTGATATATGAAAAGTTTAGAATTACGTGCCAGCCGGGTTCTCTCTAGCTGCCCTTTGCTAGCTGTTTTCTCAAAGTTCTATAATGAACATATATTGCTTTTATAATAAGACAAAAACCAATAAAAACTATTTTTAAAAATAAGATAAATGATCCCTTTGCCCATCTGGAAAGAGTATGTTGTCCAAATCCCTGTTGAGAGTTAGGAGTAGGCAGTGAAGAACATCAACTTCTAAAGCGCCTCCCAGAGCCCAGGCTGGGTTCCAGGCAGTCAGGTATGGGAAAGGAGACAGCCAAGGGCCTCTGTGCCCACGTCCCCAGTCTAGCCTATGGTAGATCAGGGCATCCACACCAGTCACAGCAAAGACTAAGCCAGCAGAAACTCCCTCTCTGACTGAACTGGTTACTTTGTGCATTGCTGAGACAAAGTATCTAACAGGAATATCTCAGGGGAGGGTTGATTTTAGCTCACTGCTCAGGGGCACAAGTCCATCTCTGTGGGGAAGTCATAGCAGCCCAGCGGGAGCCTGGGGCAGCCGGTCACATTGCTTCGACATCAGGAAGGGGAGAGGTGAAAGTGTCCAGATCTCTTCCTTCTTATTCAGTCTGAGACCCCAGGACATTGAATGGTATGTCACACTCAGGATGGGTCTTCCTACCTCAGTGAACGGAATCTAGACAATTCCTCATAGGCTTAGCCAAAGATCTGTTCCCACAGTGATTAACCCCATCGAGTTAACGATCAAGACCAATGGGTCACACGGGCCCAGAAGTTTAAGGTGAGTCACAGAAGAGACAGAGGCCATCACCCATGCCTATTCTTTCCTTGGGTTCTTTGGACATGCTGTGGCCTCTGCTGCGTAGACTCACCCCAGTTTTACGTGGCTACCTCTCATTTCAGTCTCCCCTCTGTAAAGGGCAGACACTTTAACATCTCCCCTCCCTTCATTTTTAGAGCCATTCAGTCAGTGGCCACCTGAAGTCCTCATTCTCAGGCACCATGACCAGAGGCTAGACCTCACTCAGGCAAGTCTCCCATGTTTAACTCCTAGCCAGAGCGTGGCAGCCACTCCATAAACATTGTCAAGTAAAAGCAAACACTGCCTATTTCATGGGGCCAGTGCCACTTCTGCACAGTGGGTCCCTGCCTCCCACTTCTACCCCCCAGCAGAGCTCTAGGAGCATCTGGGAGCCACGGTATGAAAGCGGCTGAGGCACCACACAGGGGCCGGTTCCTTTACGTGTGCTTCTGAGACATCTCCAAGTTTAACATTTGTCATCTGAAAACTGGGGCTCAAAACAGCTCCTTCAAAACTGGGTGTGGAGGCACAAGGCTGTGATCTCTGCCCTTAGGCAGCAGAGACAGGAGTTCCGGAGGATCAAGGACATCTTCAGCCACATAGTGAGTTTGAAGCTAACTCATTGGGCTAGAGATCTTGTCTCTGAAACAACTAATTAAAACAATGGCCAATGCCAATTAAGTAGTCGATGTGCCTAGTGCAGTGCTGGCTCAAGGGAGCCAAGGCTCCTTCTAAGACCTCCTGCCTTGCAGGGAAACTGCCCTTCAGCTTCAGCCTCACCCCTAGATAAAACAGCTCTGCAGGTGAAGGAGGCTGGGTTTCTGGAAGCTCACTGGCCTCTTCTCTTTGCTGAGGTTGCCCACCTCACACAGACAGAAGAGAGGGGGATAGAAGGTGGAGCTGGCCTTCTCTTAGCACTGGGACTAAGGGCTGTTGCAGCTACCGGATACTCACACACTCCCTGGATCACAGCCTCTATTCCTCCACTCTCCCCTCCTCCCGTCCTCCATGTTTGGAAATGTCCCTCAGGCGCTGGTCTCATTCTTGGGGCAATCACCCTCAAGGGGTGAGGCCAAATTTAAGGGCAAGGCCCCCAAGTCCCTACCTCAATCTGCAGAGGAACTTACGAGACCTCCCCAGCACGAACTCTACTCGAGTTGAGGTCACCAAGTCCGCTCCTCCCTCACATTCCTTTCTCCGAACTTTGCTGTCTCTAATGATCACACAAAACCTACACTCTCTCCACTCACAAAAACGATTTCCACCACAAACTCCATTGTTATGAAGAGACATCATGACCAAGGCAACTCATAAAAGAAAACATTTAATTGGTTCAGTCCATTATCATCATGGTGGGAAGCATGGCGGCGTGCAGGCAGACAGTGCTGAATGTTCTACGTCTTGATCTGAAGGCAGTCAGGTGAGAGTCTTGTGCAGGCAACCAAGAGGAAGGGCTCTCCTGCCCTGGGCAATGCTTGAGCAGGAGGAGCTCTCAAAGTCTGCCTCCACAGTGACACACTTATTCCAACAAAGCCACACCTCCTAATAGGGCCATTTCCCATGGGCCAATCATATTCTAACTACATACTTGCTCTGAGCCAGCCACGGCCGTTCTCATCACATTGTTTGGTCCAGTCCGGAAGATTTCACATGTCTGTCTGCTGGAGAGGGAATGCAGCCACCTGATGGGTGCACTCCTATCCTAGTCTAAGGAAGGCATGAACACAACACAGCAAGGGGATCCTCAAAGACAGTTTGACCTCTGAGGGACACTCTTGTGCTAAGAAGCTTCCCCAGACCTGTCTACAGACCTTGGTTTAGAGGAATCTAAAGACAATCAGACTCTCCTCAGCCCACTCAGGGATGCCCATGGAAAGCTCTGCAGAGATAATATAAACCATCTAAGAGACCCACGTTTTCCTCCCTGGTGGGTGAGCACATGAGCACTGAGGCCTCCCTGGACCCTGGGGCCCCTTAGCCTGTCTCTGCCACTCCCACACCTCCCCCATGCCTCCAGGCCAGCGTGTATGAGCTGACTGGGGAACTAGGGAATGTCTGCCACTCTTTCCTGGATCTGGGACAACAAGGGGGGGGGGGATGAGGAAGTAGATCCAGAAGGGTCCCCTGCCCCACCCCATTTTCCAGACCCAGCCACGTACTTCCTTGTCCCCTCATTTCAGTAGCTGGCAAGGAGTAGTAATTGAATTTGCAGCTGAGCTGAGAATGAAGAAAGCAAGCGCTTTACATGTCTGGGATTAATTTATCCCCGATGACGGCCACATCCATGCACTACTCTTTTCTCTGCACTTCCAGCATGTGCTCTGGCTGACAGTGGGAAACATACGTGCACGCACACTCAGAGAGAAAGCACACTCAGGCTGCCTGTCCCTCTTCTGTGTGCCCATGGCTGTCTGTGGCCAGGTCTAAGGTAAGAGGACCAGGTTGTGAGCAGACATAGCCGGGTCCACAAGTGAGTCTGTCTACATCAGCGGTTCTCAAGCTCCCTAACGCTGAGGCCCTCACATTGTGGTGACCCCTCAGCCACAAAAGTATTTGATGCTATTTCATAACTGTGATTTTGCTACTGTCATGAGTTGTAATGTAAATATCTGTGCTTTCTGATGGTCTTAGGGGATCCCTGTGAGAGTCCATTTGGCCCCAAAGGGGTCACAACCCACAGGATGAGAACTACTGGTCTACAGGCTCTGCAGCACATTTGAGGCCAGATGGTAGATGAAACTCAAGTGTCGGGAGGCGCCCTTGCTCCTTATCCACATCTAGCACTTCCTGGCACCTGCATCACCTACCCCCCAAGAGAGGACCACCATCATTCCCAAGGGCTGTTGGTTGGAGACACAGAATACTGTGTCTGGGGTTCTAGACACCCCAACTTTAACCTCCATACCTCAAAAGCTCTATGACCAGCTAGTGAATCTGCCAGCTAGTGAGCTCTGGCCCTGGGAGAACTGTGCCACACTGCTCTGGGTTGGGTCCCTGCAGTACTATGCTCTCGCAAAGTGGATACCAGTGGGGGTGCTCCCAAGCCACCCATCCCCAGTGGCTATGTTCCTAAGCCAGCTAGCTGTATCTTCACTTCTGGGTAGGTCCAAGAGGGTGCTGTCCCTGAAGAGTGCTGTCCTTTCTTACTCCCTTTGCCTGAGGCATCTTTGATCCCTTCCTCGTCTTCTCTGGCAATAGCCTGGTAGAGAGAACCAAGCAGGTCAGGGTGAGAGTGATATAGAAAGCATTTAGTCTCACTGTATGAGTCTAAATTTAGATTCACTGTGTGAATGGTGTGTGTGTGTGTGTGTGTGTGTGTGTGTGTGTGTGTGTGTGTGTACGTGTGTGTGTGTACCTGCGTGTATGGTTCTGTTCTAAGGGTTGGGGGAACAGACTTATTCATGTGAATGATTTCCTTCTAGACTTTGGCCTTTTACCATTTGTTCTTGGTCAAACTTGAAAAGTGATCTTTCGAAAGTTCCCAGGATTTCCGCAAATGCTGAAGCAGCAGGGAAGCAGTTTCCTCTCTAGGCCTAAGCCAGGCAAGAGCACAAGTGGGTCCAAGGCTAGCAGGAGAATGAGGGTTGGGGCAGCTCCTTCCTTCTCCTAGAGCAGAACCTGCCTCCCTTCCCCCCTACACCCACAGAGAGATAGACACAGACAGACAGACAGACACAGAGAGAGAGAGACAGAGACAGAGACAGAGAGACAGACACAGACACAGAGAGATAGACACAGAGAAACAGACAGACACACACACACAGAGAAAGAGAGAGAGAGACAGAGATAGAAACAGACACAGAGAGAGACACACAGAGAGAGAAAGAAACAGACACAGAGAAAGACAGACAGAGAGAGAGACAGAGACAGACAGACAGACACAGACGGGAGAGAGCTCAAAGGAAGAAAGTGGAGACCTAGGGAAGCCCTGGACCTACAGCCAGCTGGTTAGAGAAGCTGGGTGCCAGGCCAGTCTGGCTGAGCCTGGGCCTGCACAGGGCATGCCCCTGGCTTTCTCCTTTTCTCCCATATTATGAGTAAGTGGAGAGGGCAGAGTGGAGCAGCTCTGCCCACCAGCAGGACAAGCCACCTGAGGATAGCTCCAGCTTGCAGGCATTTGGACTCCCTCTGGCATGCTGTCACTGTCCCTTTGCCTGTCTGCCTCTGCCTCTCTCAGTTTCTGCCCACATTTACCTCAGTTGCCAGCTGTATGTGTGGTGGGGCACCCCGGAGCAAAGGCAAGGAAATGAAATGAACCCAGAGGCTGGGTCACAGGAAAGAGCTGGTGTAGGCACAATTTCCCCCAGAGAACAAGTCAGGAAAGTCACCACCATATCTTCAGTACCTCTCTGTAAGGAGGGAACTGGTGATCCAGGTGAACCTTTGCAACACCCTGGCTGTCACCAGCTCCCAGGCAGGGGCACTCACCTGGCTCCTCTGGAAATCCCATAATCCCACATTTATGAAACACATGAAGAGAGGATTGAGACAAACGTGAGGTTCCTAGAGTCGGGGCACACAGGGGAGGGGCAGAGCAATCACTCTGTGTATGTAGTGCTTTCCTGGTCTGCCCCCCTTCCTGTCTGCCCAGCCAGGACTGTCACACCAGACTAGAAGGAAGAAAACAATGTGTGTTTCAATGCTTACCTATGTGCAGTATGTGCATCTGCTTCTCTGTGTCTGTGTGATGTGCATTCACATGGGCACACGTTTGTATGTACATGTGTCTGCAAGAACAATGTTTTGCATATAACCTTTTGTGTATATTTGCATATATACGTTTGTGTGTGAATACATTTGTATGTATGTATGTATGTGGATACAAATGTGTTTCACATTTGTAGGGAGTGTACCCATCTGCATGTCTATGTATATGCATGTGTGGTGTTTTTTGTGTTTGTATATGTGTTTGTGCATGAGTTTAAGTATATATTTGTGTCTATATGATTTTGCTAATGTATGTGCAATTATGAGTTTATGTAGGTATGCTTGTGTGTCTATATGTGTAGAATCTCTCTTGAAAATCTTTAGAAATAGCTGAAGCAGAATTGAGTTTTGGGGATACAAGAGGCCATACCTTTGACTGAGCTGGTTTTAAAAGTGAGAATTTTCCCCCCTCACTTGGGTCCCAGAATGGTCTCTAATGCAGTAGACAGACAGAATTTCAGAACATAAAGTCCTCTTGAGTGGGTTCTGAGGGCCTGGCTGTTGAGAGGACTTGAGTCAGCCCTGAGCGAAATCCCTTCCATGAAAGGAGAACCCATTGCAAACCAAGACGTGCATCCAGCCCTGGAGACATGTCAGGGATCAACACACTCCAGCCATCTCAGGGCAGCACTGAGGAGCTCAGAACCAGGCTGCACAGAGCAGCAGGGGCAGGGGGAGGTGAGTCTTACTCCCTTCTGGGGCAGTAAGGGACGCTCAGTGGAACTGGATGCCAAGGGCGGGGAGTAGAGGACTAAGAGGATACAGCAAAAGCCAGGGCTCTGGGCTTCAGGGGGGCTGGCGGCTGGACATGTGAGTGAGGCCCTGACACTGGGCTGAGAAGATGTGTAATGCTGAGTATGTGTATCTTGTGAAACAGGGCTTTCATACACTTCCACATGCAACCTCAGGCCTGAGCGGTGGACATAGAGCAGAATGGGAACCTTGGTCAGCACCATGCAGGGGAAAGTAAGAGCGTAGGAGCGCCCACCACCTCCCTCTGGGTATAAGGAATCTCTTCTGACTTCCTTTCTGTCACTGTGACAAAACACTCTGATGAAAAAGAAACATAGAGGAGAAATGGGTTTACTTGGCTTACACTCTCAGGTCAGAGCCCATCACTGAGGGCTCTTGGGGCAGGGACTAAAGCAGAAAGCACGGGAAAATGGCACTTCCTGGCTCACAGGCTGGCTTATACTCAGCTAGTTTTCTTACACAGCTGAAGACCACCTGCTCGGGGAGTGTCCCTGTCCTTGATGAGCTCCTGTATCAATTGACAGTCGAGACAATCCCCCACAGGCCAAGCTAATTAAGATGATTACTCAGTTGAGACTCTTTGGGGTGATTTTAGGTTGTGTCAAGTCAACAGTTCCACTAAGACCTCATCTCAGAGAGAAGCTGGGCTATGCAGGCTTGTTGTATCAGTCACTCTAGTCAAGAAAAGTCAGAGAGGTTGCTTTGGACGTCTCAGTGGGAGAACAGAAGCCATAAAGGACCCTGGGGACATCCTAGACTCTCAGGGAAGCCAGGCCAGAAAGAGGAAGATGCTGTGGGTGCTGTAGACGCTCTGGACAAAAAGCCTGGGGAACCCTAAGCTCTGAGAGCCAGGAAAGGTGGCAGAGGCCTGGGTAGGGTAAGGCATGAATTCCTTGCATGAATTGGCAGGAAAGGTAACACTTCCTGAAGTATGACTTGTGTTACCAGGAAGCTACTATAAAATCTACTGATTTTGATTAGAATAAAACACTTGGTTACATTTGTGGGGAAAGTGTTATAATAAACAGTCTATATGATATGAACTGGGAAGATGGCACAGTGAGTAAAGACCCTGCCACATGAACACAAGGATCTGAGTTCAGAGCTCCATGGGAAAGCAGAGATAGGCAGGTCCCTGGAGCTGCCGCTCACTGGCTAGCTAGCCCAGCCAATCAGAGAGCTCCGGGTTCCGTGAGCAACCCTGTCTCAAGTAAAGAAAAAGAAAAAAAAAGGAGGAAAGAAGGAAGGAAGGAAGGAAGGGAGGGGGAGGGAGGGAAGGAAGGAATGAGGGAGAGAAAGAGGGCAGGAGGGAGGGAAGGAAGGAAGGAAGGAAGGAAGGAAGGAAGGAAGGAAGGAAGGAAGGAAGGCAGGGGAGAGGAGAGGGGTTACCCTCTGGCTGTATGTCCACACACTCCCACAGCAAGCTCATGGTGTTGTACCCACACACCTTATTCAGGGTGGTGGGAGAGTCTCAGGTCTCAGAGAGTGAGTGGAACTCTGCAGCCAGGAAACACAACCAACAGGGGCTTGAGTTGTAGGGAACTGTGCCCTGCATCTGGCCTAGAGCCAGGCAGCTAAGGCCTTGGCTCCTTCCCCTCCATTCTGCCATCCTCCCTGGGTCAGTTCACTTCCCTGTCCAGCCCAGTTCAGTCACAGGGCACAGCCACTGATGCCATCACTCCACTTCCCACAGGAGCAAGAGCATAAAAATGAAGGGGTGTGTGTGTGTGTGTGTGTGTGTGTGTGTGCATGTATGTGCATGTGTGTGTCTGTGCATGTGTGTGTGTTTGTGTATATGTGTCTGTGTTTGTATGTACATGTATGTGTGTGTCTGTATGTGTGTGTTTGTGTGTATATGTGCGTGCATGTGTGTGCATGTGTTTGTGCGTATGTATGTGCATGTATGTGTGTGTCTGTGTATGTGTGTGTTTGTGCATGTATGTGTGTATGTGTATGTATGTGCCTATGTATGTATGTGTATGTATGTGCATGTGTGTGTGTCAGTGTGTTTGTGTGTGTATGTATGTGCATGTATGTGTGTGTCAGTGTATGTGTGTGTGTTTGTGCATGTATGTGTGTATGTGCACGTGTGTGCCTATGTATGTGTGTGTATGTATGTGCATGTGTGTGTGTTTTATTTGGTAGAAATACATTTACTTGGTTCTAGAAATGCCCAGGCCTCCTTCATCTCCACAGCACCAACGCTTTCCCTAATTACAATGCTTCTTCCCAAAGCTCCCGTAGTCAAGGACAGTGGCTTTAGTTTGACTTTTCTGATCTTAACAGGTAAACAAGGAAGGATGAAGTGAGGGTACAGAGAAGAGGCTTTCTAGAACTTTCTATAAGGGGAGGAGACAGAGCCCAGCTGCAGATACCTGGATGTATTTGAATCCACTTTCGATTCAAAAGTGATTGGATAAAAGTCCCACTGTCTGCTGGTGACAAAACCTGACAGTATAAGGTGGCTTGGGACTTGTCTGCCATGCCACAGTGCCAGAACCTCAGGCCATCGGTGGATTGCCCTGATTCTATTCATCCCCGAGGTCCTGGGGCAGGCACCGTACCAGCCCAGCCTCTGTATGGCGTGCCCTGCTCTCCCCACAGCAGTTCAAGCCATCTGTGCCATATTCAGACCTGCCATGGAGCAGGATGAGGAAGGAAGAGCACCCTGGCTGAGAACCTGTGCCTGAGCCTGTCTGTGTGGGGACCCCATTTCCTGAGAGGCTCTGTCTTTGTAAACCTTTCCTCTTTCTCCTTCCCTTTTGTCTCATGATAGCCCTTCCCTCGATGTGCTGCGCCTCCTTCTCCAAGTGCAGGGCTTATCCTATAAAACCTCCCTCCTTGCCCTGCACCACCCCGTATATGACCTCTTATATGCACAAGTGAGTGAGTTACCTTTGACTTCTGATTACTGAGCCAGCCTCAGGACCAGCCTTCAGACGCCCGCTGCCCAGCATCCTGCTTCGCCTCTGTGACCTCAGGCCACACTGAAACTGGGGTCAGCTCCAGCAGGGCAGTCTTCCAGGGTGGTTACTTATTAGCTGCTCCTCTGTCCCTACAGAATTCTCATCTCCCAGAAAAAAACCTAGACTAGAATTATTTTTTAAAAAACACAGGGCTCTGACCAAAGTCAGCCAGTCTTTGCACTCTCCTGTGTTCTCTTGTTCTCTAAAGTTCAGTCTCCTTCATATGTTAGGGTCTTCATACGTTCTTTCTGGTCCATCCCTCTGTCTCTCTGTGTCTGTGTCCCCACCCCACCCCCTGCCGTGTGTGTGTGTGTGTGTGTGTGTGTGTGTGTGTGTGTGTGTGTGTTCGCTCATGTGCATATGCGAGTGCTGGGAACAACTTCCTGTTGGTCAAGGACACAGTTCAGAACATTGTGCCCCAAAGAAGGCCTCCCACCCTCCCAGTCCTGTAGAAGCCATGTTCGACTCACTGGGGACAGCTGTGGAGCCCACCCTAGGCCTGCCACATGAAGCATCTCAATATCATACAAGTTGGCCAGACATTGCCCCCTGGCCATCCATGCCACAGTCCCATTCTCACGTTTGAGGTTTGCTTAGTGGCTAGTGTTGTCTCAGGAAGCTGCTTCAAGCTTAATTCTAGCTACAGGGATGAGTGTAACGGAAAACAACCCAAGAAGGGCTGAGTAGAGAAAGATCACAAGTCCTTAGGTGTGAAGCTGGATCAATCCTTGCCCGAAGCCAGTCCTTTGGTCTGTTTCTATGTTGTTTCTATTTCAATGAAATCGTTGAGTGCTTTTTACTCGTCTGAGTAGATTTCCTATTACCTATCAACCAGAATAGAAAAACAGTGTTCACAGTAGCCCTCCTGGTGCTTTCAAAGCAACCAGGAGATTGCAGGGGTTTCTCTTACATTCTAGCTCCTAGGGAAAACATAGACTTCCTTCCTTCCTTCCTTCCTTCCTTCCTTCCTTCCTTCCTTCCTTCCTTCCTTCCTTCCTTCCTTTCCAAGCTAACATTTTCCGTCTACAGAAACCAGCTGTACTCCACTGTATCTTCCACTGTGTCTCTGATTCTTCCTCGCTTCCTCCTCCCTATCTTCAGAAATCCTAGGGCATCCCACCAAGAAAGTTCCCTGACTCCTCCTGAGGCTGGGCAATCCCTGCTTCCTCCAAAGGCTACCGTTGGACACAGCATAGACCCAACAAGGCTCCCTCATTGGGTGGGAACCTTCCGAAGAGCTTGCAGCCCCGCCCCTGCTCTGCTTTCTGGGTGAGGTGTGCTCCTGCCTCCTGGACTCAGACAGCAAGCCTTCCCCGTCTGGCTGCCACGTCCTCTTGGCCCAACATGAAGCAAGACGAACTGGGTACCAGCTCCAGAGTGTCAATCAGGTGGTGCCTCAGCCTGAATCCCACAGCCCTGGGAGGGAGGAGATAATGGAGAGGCTGAGGGGGAGAATTCCTCCAGGGCCCAGGGACCTGGGCCAGGGGAACCAGCTCACAGTAGGAAATAAGAGAAGCCTCCTGGTGACAGGGAAGAGACAGCCAGCACTCCAGGCCCTGAGGCAGAGGCCTCTCTTTTGGAAGCCTCAGAGCAGAGTCTTCCAGCTCTGCGTTTTCTGAGTGCAGTCCTGCTGCTTCTGAGGATTAAGTCTGGTTCCCGCAGGAAATTTCAGAGCAAGGCTGAGGCCAAGCTTCAGACCACAAGGAAAAGGTGTCTTGATTCAGCCAGATATTTAAAGCAGGGTACAAAGGCAGAGCAGAGGGATTGCAGAACTGTGTGTGACAAGGTCAAAGCCACAAGTCAGGCCATCCTCCCAGTCTGAGGCTCTTACCTGAACAGGATAACCTTCCCAGAAAGGAAGGTGGAGGTTCGAGTTGGGAACAGGGAGAAGGTGGTCACTGGGCCTGATATCAAGCCTCAAAGCCTCCTGCTTCTGCCTCCAAACACAGGCCCAGAAATGACAGCACCCCCACCAGCACCTGATCTCCCCAGACAACCCCCTCCCACCCACACAGACTCTCACTCAGGGACTGGAGACACATAGTGATATATTCTCTGGTTCTGTCTGCTTTATACTGAGATAGTCAAGCGTTTATCCAGAGGAGAGTTGGGTTAGGGGAGAAAGAGAAGATGAAAACGGTGTGATCCCAAGAACTCCGTGGACATGCGCAAGACCACCAGGCCCCAGAGCAATGGAGGAGCAGCTAGTCCTGGGCCAGGAGGCAGCCTGCGCCCCCTTCTCCACAGCAGATGTCTTCATCTAAAGGGCTTTACCAGCTTCATGGCAGCATAGTTCTAGGAGGAAGAGACACGGATGGAGACACATGGTAAGCCCTTCGGGGAAAGCGTGGTGGGAGTAAAGCTGTAGGTAGGAGGTTGGGCTCCTGGGTCCTGCTACCTCCCAGCCCACGGCAGGGGCCACACTCTATCGTAATGACATTCCTTATCCATCAAGCAAAGCTAAGCTGGCCCTGTCCTTTTCCATGGCTCCTAGCCCCCTACTGTCATACCCACAAACAGGAGACCCAGGGCTAACCCATCAGCAAGCCTCTGTTCAGAAAGACAGAGAGCGGGGTGTTGATATATAGGACAACCCATAATGGGATCCAGCATCAGAGACAAGTCACCCTCCACAAAGCCCTCACTGCTGCAGGCCTGACAGAAGCCTCCCCTCCCCACCACTCCCCCCAAACACCATGAAAACACACAACACAACACAGGGCTCCTAATTGGGACAGTATGTTCTCTAGCGCCGGCCTGGAAACAAAGCCGGCCCTCCTTCCCGGCCAAATCGCTTCTGCCGCCCCAACCTGGCCCTGCTCCCAGCAGGCTCAGAGGGGCCAGAGGAGTCAGAAGGGCCCCCCTCACTCCTCCTATGGGGACAGTGGGGGTGGTCCAACCAAGGCTGGAGCAACTTGGGTACTCCTCGCTGGCCAGAGTAGGCCCTCTGCCCCACCTGGCTCAAAGCAGGTGAACTGACAGGCCCAGGGACAAGACACCAAGCGACTAGAAACTTGGATAGACAGAGATGGGATTCTAGGCTGTAGCCAGGCCTGCAAGCAGAAGGTGTGCAGCCTAATCCTGCTGGCCTCTGGAGCCTGAAGGCCTGGCCTGGATCCACCTGTGCTCTGTGCTGCTCTGGGAGGTCAGTACATAAAGAAGACACCCTAGGAAAATGGGAAGGATGTAACTTAGCCACTGGAGCCAGGCACCAGAGGAGACTCTCTGCTCACTCAGTTCCAAAAGTGCTCTTCAGCCGTCTCAGGAACACAACAGTCCCCAGTCTGGAAGGGACCGGCCTTTCTTCCAGTCACAGCCCTGAGACTTAGGACAGCCATTCGTGGGCCTCACAGAGCTGGGCCCAGCTGGGCAGGGACTGGGTAAGCTCTGAAACAGCCATGGTGACTGGTACTTGGGACATGCGCCTGCCCTCTAGGCCCTTAAATAAGGGACTCTGTTTAACATGTGGCAGTTTGAGAGGACAAACAGAGCCTGACCTGAGCCCCTCAGAAGTCAGTGGAGCCCATGTTCCTAGATTCAAGAGCAATGCTCTGTCTCCTACAACAGCAGGTTACTCCATCCTTACAGGGAGAAAGGGCAGCGTCCTGCTGAGTCAGCTTAGAACTCTTGTGTCCTAGAATCTTCCTAGTGACACTGAGGCTGATGGTCCCTGGGCCATCCCTGGAGGACCAGAGTGCATACCGGCCCTGCTTTCTAACTGTCAACCACAGTCTTCAGTGGCCTTAGGGTATCTCCTCACACCTTCTCCCTTGTGGCTCCAAGGCCCTCCCCTCCTGGGCACTGACACCTACTTACTCAAGCCACCCCATTCTCTGAGTAGAAGCTGATCATACCACCTGAGAGAAGGTGACCTAAGCCAGGCCAGAAGCACAGGCTGTCCCTACCTGAGTTTCCACTACCTTAGATGGTCCAACCACCAGGCACCAATCCAAGGTCACCTTTGGCAGCTTGGCCCATAGGGAATTATGCTTGTAAGACTATGTCACCCGCAACCCACAGGAGACTTGACCCTGATGCTGTATTTATTGTCCTCATTTCCTTAATGTCCCCTTACACGGCACAAACTTCAGTCCTCAAAGCCTGGACCCACTCAGGACCCAAACCAGTCTGGCCAGTTGACTTCAGCTCCCTGACAGCATTGCAAAGGGAGTAAGGTGACCACAGCCAGTGTACAATGCTCAGCCTGTAACCATAGCCATCAGCCATGCTATTATAGGCTTTCCTGACACTGTGGCCGTAAAGACAGCTGGTGCCTGAACAGCCAAACTGGGAAGTCCTTTCTGCTGGTACTCAAGGTTTGATGTCATGCAGGATGATCTGTGGCCATGACTTTGCCTCCTCGTGGAGGCAAGATACACTGACCAGGCAGCCCAGTGCTTGGCTCTCAGTGGAAGGGGCCTTTCTACCCATCTCTTCCTCCTGTGAGAAGTCCCAGAGCACACAGTATACCTGAGGATGATTTTCCAAGCAGCTTCTCTAGTCTGAGGTGGTGACCAGGATGCTGCATGGTTCTCAGTGACAACCATATCAAGCCATGGTCATGAATCACACATGGATGCTGTGCAGTCTACCACAAGTCCCTTCCCCTCTCTGAGCCTGATGTGGCTGTGAAGTGTTGATGGTAAAAGTTTGTGGGCTGGAGATTTGGCTCAGCAGTGAAGAGAACTGCAAATTCTGTTCCCAATATTCATGTCAGGAAACTCATGGCTACCTCTAACTGGAGCTCCAAGAGAGCCAATGATGCCCTCTTTTGGCCTTCATGGGCGTCTGCACACAGGTGGCACACATTCACATAAAACACACACGTACACATTCATAAAAATAAATCTTCAGAAAGAAGGAAAGGAAGGAAGGAAGGAAGGAAGGGGAAGGAAGGAAGGAAGGGAAGGGAAGGGAAGGGAAGGAAGGAAGGAAGGAAGGAAGGAAGGAAGGAAGGAAGGAAGGAAGGGAAGGAAGAAAGGGAAGGAAGGAAGAAAAGAAAGAAAGAAAAGAAAGGAAAGAAAGAAAGAAAGAAAGAAAGAAAGAAAGAAAGAAAGAAAGAAAGAAAGAAAGGTTTTCCCCATTTAAAAATACCACAAAAAAGATAGCCCAACAGTACTTCAACACTTTAAAGTATCAAGAGACCCTGGAGGGCTAGGCATTTTCAAGGGCCTTTAGGAGCTGTGAAAGCCAGAAGCAGGGACAAAGAACAGAGGCTGTCCCACAGGCAGAACCAGAGAGCCAAAGACCCAGCTCACCCCTGGTGGCCTGACTGTCTCTTTGTCAGATGCTAATTGACTTCTTATCAGATAAAAGGAACCCCAAGTATGCAGTCTACCACTGAGGGGCTCCTGGGCCAGCCCCTGTTCATTCCTACTTTCTCTAAGCCCCCACACTACCAAGGGCCTAAGAGGACCTAGCAGATGCTGTTCCCTGCTCCATCACCTCACCTCATACCTTCCCTTCCACCACCACTATCCCTTGTACAGCTCTATTCCACCCTTCAACAGGCTCCTAGGCCACTCTAGCTAGGCTCAATTGTGCGAATTTCCTCCAAACTTATCTTGTTAAGGCTTGGGAAGCAAACAAAATTTACAAGTCTCAGGATGCTCCTGAAATTTACATGATTTAAGTCTCTCCAAGAAGAGAGTCTCCAAGCAGAGCAGCTTCCTGTGCAAGTCATGCAGAAAGCTCCAGGGCTGCAGTTTCTGCGAGTTTCCAGCCATGCCGGAGTGGGCTTTTCAGGGGTGCAGCAACTGCTATTGAGTCTAACCAGTGACATGGCTGCCACCAGGTTCTTAGAGCATATGAAAAGGAAGGGACTTCCCCAGGGCAGCGTCTCCCCACATAGGCCTGCTCACCGGGAAGGCATAGACAAAGACACCCAGGAAGAGCAGGAGGATGAAGAGGATGATGAAGAGGATGATGGCACACCGGAATCGTCGCCACAAGATGAACTTCATGGTCTTGTATGGTGAGGTGAACCACAGGAAAGAGGTGTCAGGGCGCCTGGAAGTAAGATCCCAGGGGTCAGCTGAGCACCTCTGTAGAACTGATCCCTCCAGACACTGCTTCCAGGCCCTCAGCCCCTCCTCCCAGAGCCCCTGACTAGGTGACGCTTGCCTGCACCACCTGCATTCTTGGTGCTGTTGAGCTCCATCTTCAGGACCCCTTCCTCATGGCCCTCTCTCCTTCTGAACCCATACTCAGTCACAGGTGACATGCTTGGGAGTGGGGCTGAGCTTCCGGGATGCCTTGTCTTGGTGACTGAGGATACACTGGTCCCCTGATAAACCAGGCAGATTGCTCCTCTAGTAACACCACAACTCAAAGAACACAGAGGGTGTTGTGTCTCGATCACAGTCATCTTTAACATCTACTAGCTAGCCCTGGGGCTTGGGACTTCCAGATCCCAACAGCCTGGGACAAAGTTGCCTCTCCACATTCTCTAACCCCACATCCTGAGGACAGCATCCTGATAAAGGGGGGCACCTAGGATCACTTTTAAGAGCACCAAGGTGGGTGGAGCCAAACACGGCCTTGAACTGAGTCCCAAAAGCATCTGCAGCAACTGTCCAGGAAGCTGGAGAACTTCAGATCCCCTCTCCTATTTCTTAGCTAGAATGACCGCATTTCCCATCAGTGAGCCAGTCTCATCTGTGAAATGGAGGTAACTTCCCAGCAGGGAGGAGTCCAGGACCCTGGACACCAATGCAGTATAATTTGCTTGATGCAAAACCCACAGGGAACCACTTCTATGAGGCCTACTTCTGTCTGCTTTGTTTGTTTTTGTGTTTTGGATTTTGAGACAGTGTCTTGCTATGGAACCCAGGTTGGCCTGGACCCCACTATTCTCCTGCCTCAGCCTCTCAACTGCCAGGAAAACAGACCTGCACCCTGTGCCTGGCTTTGCACCTGCCTCATGAATTAGTTGAAGAGCCCAGTGTCCACTGAGTCTGTGCCCATGGTCTGTGTCTCTTAAACCACGAAGACTATGCAACCTCTTTAAAGCTGTACCGGATGCCTCGTAAATGGCTGTGGCCTGCTTCCGACAGTCAACTAACCTGGGATCTTCTAGCTTCGGATTCATGTTGGGTTCATCCCGACCCTGGCCAGCAGGCCGCTCCTCATGTTCACTTTCTGCAACGATCTCCAAGGTCATTTCCAGCTTCCCCTGTGAACATCAATGGAGCCTGATTGGGGCCTTTAGCCAGTGACAAAGAGCAGAGCCAGGCCAGGACAAA
The DNA here is from genome assembly GCF_011064425.1 of Rattus rattus. Classification (NCBI taxonomy): domain Eukaryota; kingdom Metazoa; phylum Chordata; class Mammalia; order Rodentia; family Muridae; genus Rattus; species Rattus rattus. The sequence goes on from NC_046159.1 coordinate 62,045,528, forward strand.
CAGAAAGGCTACATTGTTATTTTTATTTTCATTTTTTAATTGCAGGGTTGTGGTGAACCATCCAGAGTGATGGTTCAGCAGTTAAGAGTGCTTACCACCATTGGAGAGGAACCTGGTTGAATTCCCCAGAAAGATGGACATTCACTATCACCAAACATACACATCAAATAAAATAAGCACGTACCATACTTAGCCTCAATTGCCTACATGACACAAATCGGCAGAGAGATTCAGTTGAGGAATTGCCTAGACAAGATGGCCCTGTGAGCATAGCTGTGCATTATTTTCTTAATCGTCTATTGACACGGGCAATGCTGGCCCTGGGCAGGTGGCCCTGGGTTGTATAAGAAAGTTAGCTGAGCAAGCCAGGAGAGGCAAGTAAGCAGCACCCTTCCATGGCCACTGCTATGGTTCCTGTCCCTGAGTTCCTGGCTGTAGTTCTGCTTTGGCTCCCCTCCGTGATGGGCTGGGACCTGTAAGCCAAGTAAACAAATCCTTTCCTCCTCGAGCTGAACTTGCTCCTGGTGTTCTATGGTAGCAACAGAAAAAGCAACTATGACAGTGTATGCTTCTAAAACATTGGGTTGTAGTAATCACAGAAGCACTCAGACATTACAGAACTATAATGGAGAAGTCACCTGTATTCTATATGTAGACAGGTGTTCCCAGTGCTATTTATCTATCTATTATTTGTTTGTTTGTTTGTTTCAAATCATTTTAACCTTCCTAATGTTTTATTTATCTTATCTTATTAATATATCTTTAATTGAGTGACAGAGTGTGAGCGTGTGTGCTCATGCACATGCAGGCAGGTGCACAGGTGACTGAGGAAGCCAGGAGAGGACGTTGGATCCCCCTTGAGCTAGAGTCACAGGCTACCTGTGAGCCAACCAGTGTAGGTGCTGGGAACTGAACTGGGGTCCGTAGAAAAGGACCAAGCCATCCCTGCAGCCCCATTCCCAATACTCATCGGAGCTGCGAGTGTGTGAGGCGTGGCACTGTGTGTGCAGCTCCATAGCGTTGCACTGGGGAGGCGTCTCATGACACAATTGCATATCACTCAAAGCTTCGTTTCCAACAATCGCGAAGCAGCCTGTGGTTGGTTGACCATAATTGATTCAGTGCCTACTTATTTTGGGTTATTTTATGTTGTTTCCAGCTCTTTAGAATGAGTAAATAATAACGCAGCAAACATCTCAGAACCTAGATTTTTAATTTTATCTGGTTATGTCTTGAGACCAGAGTTTAGAAGTGGGACCAAGGGCAGAGACCAAGGGCATAGACGTTGTTAAATCCTGCGCTGCACGGTACCTAATTGCTTCCCCACTCGCTGAAACAAACCCTGCAACCCCAGCAGAGGGGACCGAGGTTTGTCTCCTGAAACTTTACCAGCACGAACATTTCTAACTTTCTGAGGTTTTTTTTTTTTTAAGTTAATTTGATAGATCAAAAGCGTTTTTTAAAATAGTTATTCAGTTCCTAGGAACGGAACTCTCTTCTGTAATGAGTCACTATCTGTGCATGTACCTTGCTGGTTTTCCCTCTGGGATGTGTTTCTTATTGGTTATGACAACCAGGATATTTTACTTCAAGGGCCACTTGAGGGCTGGCCCAACTACTCTTTCTAAGGAACCAGAGAGGGATCAACTTCCTCCCTAGGGCTGCTTTGGACTTCAGGGAAGGACTGTTCATCCTGGTCCTCTGGCCACCCCTCCCTCACCTGCCAAAGCAGAGCTCTTGTCCGGCAAGAATGATCCCTGAGAAAGTGCTGCGTGAACAGGAGAGACATGGCCTCTGTCCACCCAGCAGGAAGCCCCCGTCATATGGACAGTATCCTTACTCTGTAAGGCCATTTGTTTGACTTTACAGGTCTCTCTATAATAGGAGCCTGGAGAAAGAAAGGCTGGAATAGGAACAGGGGAAACATATTGGAAAATAGAGACAGAGAAGAGGGCCTTGGAGAGGCCTCAGTCAGGAAAGTGCTTATCACACAAGCCTTTGGGCCTCAGATAGAGCCTCAAAACCCACAGAGAAACCCAGAGACAGTGATGCACGTGAAATTCCAGGACTTAGGAAGCAGAGACAGACAGTGGCCGTCTGGCCAGACAGCTAGCCTGAGTGAGCCGGAAGCCAATGAGAGAACCTATCTCGAAAATCAAAGTAGAAGGCACCCGAGGATGACTTGAGCATGCGTATGTGTGTCCCTAGGTTCCATGGAAGAGACAGCCCATGCCCTCCACTGAGCTAGAGAGAACAGACTCACCGCCAGGATCTTCTTCTCGCCCTCCTCTGTCACACAAGGCCACCATCCTTTCACTGTCTTCTGCTCAAAAAGGGACACAAACCATTCTGGGTGGAAGGTGTCATCCAGCTGGTCCAAGGAGCACTTCTCAGCCGTCTTGGCTGGCTTGGGCATTCGGTTGAGATCCAGCTGCAGGGAGCCTGTGGCAGAGTGATGCTCTTAGAGGATGCGGCAATCCCTGTTCATTTAGGGCCACTCTGGGTAGGCAGATTTGAGAGCTCACTGCCACTCTTCAGCTTGTACTCATGGGTTAGCCAAGGGTCAGTGTCATCAGCCTCCCAGCTCCTGTCTACTGCCTCTTGCTCTCTCTATAGCTCCCACCATACATCCATTCATAAGTGTGTGATCTACCCATTCTGTTTCCTCACGCCGAGTACAGATGCCCACTTCTGCAATACAAACCCTCCATACGCCCATCCATTCATTGGCATAATAACTTTTATCATGGTAAAAATACACACACACACCTACACTTTATGAATCTGTATATTATATATTACACATATATCCATATACATACATACATATATATATATATATATATATATATATATATATATATATATACACACACACACATATATACCATTTGTTGGTGGGCATAAGTCACCCCCCACTCTGTGATGACTGCAGACATCTGCAGGGGGCAGCAGGGGGTGGGGGTGAATACTGGCATACATGAGCCAATTTCTCTGTTTCTCTTTCAAGATATGAAAAGTGTGATTAGAAAACATAGTCTAGGGTGAAGAAGAGAATCTGAGGTAGTCCAAAGGCAGTATTTATTAATAGTTAAGCTTCCTTAAAACAAAACAAAACAAAAAACTCAATAAAACCTGTTTATCACTTTGAATGTTGTTTTCTCAGTAAAAATGAAATTTTCTTTCGAAATAAATTTTCTAAAGCCTCATTTGTAAAGGATAGGTTGATGTCAAAAAATTTTAAAAACATTTAATTTCATGCAAAATTTAAAGGCAGGGTCTGGAGAGAGTGACTCATTGGTTACAACCATGTATTACGCTTGCTTAGGATCCTCCCAACACCCATGTTGGCCAACTCACAACCACCTATAATCCTATTTCCAGAGGAAGCAGATGCCTCTGAACCCCACGGGCACCTACGCTCGTGTGTATGGAACCTACAGAGACACTTATAATATTAAAAAACTAAATATTTTTAAAAACTAAGAAACTTAAAATGGTAGAAAGTATATGCAATGTACCCTGTAGCCTTAATACATAAAAATCTCTGAAGAGCAAAAATTTTAAAAATGAACACATCCCGAAACCATGAAAAGGAATCGCCGGCAGCGGGTGTTGGATAACTCATACAATGAATCACACACAACCTTCTGTGACTCTAGTTACAAGGGATCTGATGCCCTCTTCTGGCCTCTGTGAGCACTGGCCATGGACATGGTACACATACATGCAGACAAAATACTCATATGTGTAACATAAAAACAAACCTTCAATTAAAAAAATTCACCACTCTGAGCAAGTCTAGGGTCAAGAGCTGTGTAACCACAGATTCCCCTAATTCTAGAGCATTTCCCATACTTAGAGGGAAACCTATCTTTCTTTCTATTAGACACTGCCTCCCCATGTGTCCCATTAATCTACTCTTCCCTGTTTGGGGTGTGTGTGTGTGTGTGTGTGTGTGTGTGTGTGTGTGTGTGTGTGTATCCCTGTAAAGGACAGAAGTCAACCTTGGAATTGTTCTTCCAGTGCTGATCATCTTGTTTTCTTTGAGACAGTCTTTCACTGGCCTGGACCTGGCCATGTAGACTAGGCTGGCTGACTAATGAGTATCAAGATTCCCGTCTTATCTCCCAAGCTCTGAGACCACAAGTAAATGCCACCACATCTGGCTATTGCCTTGGATGTAGGCTTGGTTTGTTTTGTTTTAAAACGTAAGTTTTGGGCTTGAAGCCAGGTCTGCGTGCTCAGACACCAGGCGCTTTCCTGACAAAGCCACCTCCACGGCCCTCTCTAGATCTGTCAGGTGTGGGCACCTCCACAGCCCTCTCTAGATCTGTCAGGTATGGGCACCTCCACAGCCCTCTTTAGATCTGTCAGGTATGGGCACCTCCACAGCCCTCTTTAGATCTGTCAGGTATGGGCACCTCCACAGCCCTCTTTAGATCTGTCAGGTATGGGCATCCCACAGATGTGGGCTTGTGTAGTGCTTGTCTTTCCTCTGCTGGCTTCTGTCACTTAGCATGTTTTCAAGGTCGACCAGATGGAGTCAAGAGCAGCACCTCTTCCTTTCTTTGTATGTATGAACAATATCCCATGTGTGGACGGCCTGTGTATCAGCCCTAATTTTCCTACTTTACTAAGGGTAAGACTGTTTCCCCCTCAGCACTCCCTGCTGCACACATACAATGCCCTCCTTGTCTTCCCTCCTACCCAGCAGCCCAGCTCTCCATGCCCCCGTATGGCTTCTCAGGCTCAGTTCTGTTCATTAGGATAGTCCCTGGGGCACAAAGATAAGAAGTGACCTGATCCCCACCATTTTGGACTCTGTCTTGCTAGACTGTTATAATTTGGGAACTTCCTGTTAGAAATGAGGCCAGGCAGCTGTGAGGGCCAGCATAACCCTTCCCTGGCTTCTGCCTATGTCCCCATTCTTCTTGAGTCCCACTATTTCACATGACTCATGGATCACCTCTGCTGAAGACCCGCTCCAGGACCGCCCTGATCTCTTTAACTTGCTCTGTTTTATGCTTCACTTATGCTGAGGGCCCAGTGACCCTGAACGTCTCCTTAGAAGCTCAGAATGATAGACATGAGGCTTACCCAGAAAGTCATCAAAGGAGAACTTGTCATTGTCCCAAATCTGGAAGACCACACGTGCTGGGATCTTGCTCTCTGTCTTGTCGAGTCTCCAGAAAGCATCCTGACCCAGGGGAAGGAAGATCAGAGAAGCAAGGTTAGAAAGGTTTGTCCAAGGCTGCAAACAGGAAAGCCCCTCTAGCCTGTAAGGCTACAAGGAAGAGGCCATGGATCAGTGTATCGCTGATGGTCAAACCCAAGTCAGGTCCTATCAGGAAGACTAGAAGTTGCTTGGCACTGTTCAGGGGTGTGATGGCTGGTTTTCATGGCAACTTGCCACAACTGAGAATCACCTGAAATGGAAGCCTGTAGTTGAGGAACTACTGTCTAGATGAGGTTGGCCTGTGGGCGTGTCTGTTGGGAGTTATCTTAATTGTTCATTGATATAGGAAGGACCCAGTCCACTGTGGGTGGCACCACTTCCTAAGCTGAGTCCTGAACTGTCTTCCAACAACCTAAGAGAGAGGCAAACTTTCATCTGAGAAATCAAAGCACACAGAGTGTCCAAGGGTACAGAATACAGAGTAGCAAGTGGAGATTCAAACCCAGATGGTCAGGTCCCAGGGTCCTGCTCTCAGTCCTAAAGTGAGCTTAGCACATGTGGTCCCTGGGACATGTGGGCTGACAGAGATCACCAGGCTGCAACCCCAGCTGTCACTGGAAGGAAGCAAGGCACACCACTCTAGAAGCTGGCACTGAGGCAGGTCCCTAGATCCTCCTTCTCACTTCTCCGGCCCACCTCCAGCCCCAGAGCCTGCAAAGATGTTTCCCTTTCCTGCTGGAGAGAAGGGCAGTCCCCTTCATGGTGTGTCTCCCCTAGCCCACAGGTCAGCCCCTTCTGAAACCAGGCTATCTTGGAGGTGTATGGGTGAGTTTGCCTATAGGTCTAACCACTCTCAACTTGAGGGAAAACCACTGGAGTTCTCTGTTCACTGTGGCTCTACCTGAGCAGGTGGCATGTATAGGAAATACCTTGTGGGGCCAACCTGAGGCCTGGACCCATATCTCCTGGTACAACTGTGGTGTGAGAGCTGGGTAGCCCAATTAACCACAGAAGTGTCTGGCTCCAATGCCATGGAGATGGTTGATTCTTCACTGTTAACTTGGCAATATTTAGAATAACCTAGGAAACACACCTAAAAGGGTGTCTGGGAGGGTGTTGCCAGCAAGGCTAAACAGAGGGAAACCCCACCCTCATTGCAGGAGACATCATGCCATGGACTGGGTTCTTAGAATGAATAAATATATAGGGAGAAATTAGAACAGGTAAGTGCTAGCGTTCCCCCACTCCCTGCTTCCTGTCCTGTGGAGATATTAGCAGTCACCTCACATTCCCCATGTGACTATGGAGTTCCAGCACTGTGCCTTCCCACCACGGTGGACTGTGTCCCTTTAAACCAGGAGCCAAGAAAAACCTTCCATCCCTTACATTTCTACCTGGTACTGAGTCACAGCAGCTACAACAAACAGTACTCGTTAAACCTGCCACAAACACCCTGGCTGCCACAGTTACAAACACATCACCAAGCTTCCTGAGGGGAGAGCATGGCCACTGTCTTCAAAGGGTGGCCATCACGCACAGCCCCATAGCCTAGGTTTCAGCCTGCATTGAAGGAAAGCAGCCCGAGGCTGGCCCAGCCACCCCTCTCTGTGGCTCAGCTGCCTGCCCCAGCCTCCTGCAGGTGCCTGCTTCCTCTAAGCAGCTTTTACAGCCTGCTCCAGGCTGCCTGCAGGGCCGCCAGCAGCCCCCATTCCTCAGCAGGCTGGTTTATGGGCTCAGTAATGAGCCCAAGGTTCAAACAGCCCCTGGTGGGAGCAGCTGGTCAGGGGCTCAGCCTGGGGAATGAGCCCCCCAGGTCCCAGGCGCTCATTATGCTCCCGGCCTGGGCCCTTTTACTAGCTGTTTATTTGCAGGGTGGGGGCCTGCCTGCATGGCTGGGCCCAGTGGGTGTGCTGGGCTCCAGGTGGGGAACAAGGCTGAAGAACCAACGGTGGTTCAAAAAGGGGGATGAAAGGAAACCTTGTACTTTATGACAGTCTCGTCTGGTTAATGGGGTCCCTGGAGGGCCTCCCTGCCTGCCAGGAGCCCCAAACCTCATGGCAGAGGGCTGCCTCTGCAGCAGACAGAGCCTGGGAACCCACAGCCTTTGCAGCCCCTGCTCTCAGCTACCCCATCCTGCCCTTCAGACCAGCGAGTCAGAGCCCACTGCGGGCAGGCTCCACCTGCCTCTCAGGACCCAACCCCTAGGAGTTCCTACTAACCCTGCTAACTCATAGCTGTATCTGCTTGATCCCGCCCTCCTGCCCAAAGCCGTCCTTTGCCTGGGGATGTCTTCTCTTCTTCCCCAGATGTGTGTCACCTTACTCCCCTGTACCCTACACGCCCTTTGTGGACTCTTCCTTCTTCTACCAGGCCAACCACTCTCTTTGCCTGTAACCTCAACAAGTCATTCTGTTTGGACCCCACCCTAACCCCAACACAAGCCACCCAGCTTACTATGGGTGCCAGAGCAGTGCTGCCCCAGTTAATAACCAGCACCTGCAACCGGACTCTCAGAGCTGCCAGGTGAAAATTCTCAGCTACCAACTACCATTCCCTCACCCTGCCCCTCCTCCACTCCCTGTGTATGTGCCACATGTGTGTATTGGGGGTGTGCATGGAGCATGTGTGCATGGGCATGTGTGCATGAAGCATGTGTGCATGGGCATGTGTGCATGGGTATGTTGCATGGATATGTGTTCATGGATGTGTGTGCATGGGTGTGTGTACATGAAGCATTGTGCATGGGCATGTGTGCATAGGTGTGTGTACATGCATGTGTGCATGGGCATGTGTGCATGGGCATGGGTGTATAGGTGTGTGTACATGGGTGTGTGTGCATGGATGTGTGTGCACGGGTGTGTGTGCATGGATGTGTGTGCATGGGTGTGTGTGCATGGGTGTATGTACATGGATGTGTGTACATGGGTGTGTGTGCATAGGTGCATGTGCATGGGCATGTGTATATGGGCATGTGTGCATGGGTATGTGTGCATATGTGCCTGTCTCTCATCATCATTAGAGTTCCTCCCCATTCTCCCATCTACCTCAAATCACTTGTCATAGTGATCTTCTTCCTTCACCCAAGGAAACAGGAAGTCCCTGCACCAGACATGCCTGGCCATGTCCCCCATTGATGTAAAAATGCTGTGGCCCCTCCCATTCAAGCAACCAACATGTATCTCTGCTTCAATTTCCCCACCCAGGCCTACCCTCTTTCTAGGGCTCACTGAGCCCTGGAGATGATACTCTGCCCCTAGCCTCACCCTCCCTGCCGTGGCTAAGGAGAGATGCTTTTGCATTTGATGAGGCCTCTCAGATAGGCACTGTATCCACTTATTAGGAAAATAGGCTTATAATAGACAAACCTGGAGGAAAGGCAAGATCAAAGCTTATAGAGAATCTAGGCACTGCTGGTACTATATACAACTTGGCCACTAAGTTTGGCTTTCTTTTCTGGTGGGCCCTACTGCCATCTCTGGGTGGGAAAATCTACCCTTTAACCCTAATAAAGTTATATTTTTCCCTTTGACGGATCCTGGGTGTTTGGTGGGACACTCTGGTTTCTCCGACGTTCAGATGAGCCTGTGTGTTGGGCACAGAGATGAGATGAAGAGAATTCAGAGGGTAAGGAAGCCAAGCGCATTTTGACTTCCCTTCAAGGTGAAGCCACACTACAACCTAGAGAGAGGTGTCACCGAGGCTGTGATGCTGGATACATGAGCTGCCTCTGGATAGAAACCAGACCCATAGGACCTAATCCCATTCCGGGATGTACTCTGGGAGCAGGGGAACACCTCTGAGTAGCCGTTAGTGTCAGGAAGGAAGAAGGGCATTGAAAGCATCGTTGGGCCTTCCTGGAACCAGCATAGTTGGAGACCCACACCCATTTATTCTGCTCTGCTGGCCTCAGAGGGTAACCAGGTGTGGGGAAGATGCTGCCACCCTTGGACTTTGACCATTTCCAGCCTGCAGAGACTAACGCTCAGACGAGACCTAAACTTGGAACTGCTAAGAATCCAAGTACCGCCTCTACACCCAACCCCAGGCTAGGCCTGTCCTCAGGAGTACAGAACTGTCTCAATCCTCTGCCTCTGCAATGGCTATGCTGGGTCTCAAGATTCTTCTGCCTCAGACTCCAGGTCCTTCCATGCTGCTAGGTGTGTTTGGGGGATGGTAATATAGGCCGTGGCATCAGGTCTTGCACTTGGCTATGCAGTAGATGTGTGCTGTGTAGTTACGGATCATCCTGGAAGGTAGAGACACTGGCCACAGTAATACTAGCAGAAAAGGAAAAAGAAGTAGGATGCAGAGATGGTGGTGATGACCCTGTGGGTAACAGAGAAAAGGGTCACAGCTGCAGGAATAGAGAGAGAATGTCACAGTACCAGCTGTAGTGCTAAAGGTAGGGGGATCACATTAGGAATGTGACGCCCTAGAGCCTGGCACCCTGGGGCCAAGGGCCACTCACCTTCTTGGCAACAGCACAGACTTGCTCAGCGGGCAGATAGTCGAAGGGAAACACGAACCTCCAGTTGAAGTTGCCCTCCCCGCCCAGGGAGCGGTAGTGCACATCTGTCTTCTGTTTGTGTTCTTCGAATCCCACCATCCAACTGGCCACACATAAAAGAGATCAGTCCTCATTAGTTCAGAGGCCACAGACTACAGGACATTTCCCACATGCACCACCAGATGGACAACCTGTACTTGGACCAGTGAAGAGTTGTGGAGGTGAAGGAACTTGGTAAGGGCATTCCAAGGAAACCCCACCACATACCACAGAGTGGGACAATCTAAAGCCTCAGCTGGTCCCCAAGAGCATCCTAGTCCTTGCCACTTTAGCTCAAAGAAATTTGAGGAAAATGAGTCCCCAAAGGTGAAGACTCCACCCGGAGTCCCTCCTTGGAAGGTGTCTTCTCCACCTCCACGCCACAGCTCTGCCTGAGAGAACATCCTATCCCCCAACCTGTGGGAGCTAGGGAGGTGGCAGGAGCTGGTCCAGGTGGAAAACGACGATCACCTACCCTTTCACATAGATGTCACTCATCTTCTCCCCCGTGAGGCTGAGGTCATCCAAGATCACATCTTTTGTGTTCCAAATAATACAACGCAGAAAAAACCTGGCGAAGGGAAATTACTTGTATCTGCATAGATATTCCAGTAAAGGACATGACGTCCCCAGCTGACAGGCCAACTCATCCAAGGAGTTCTTCTTGGACACTTAGCCAGACTCAAACAAGCTGTGTCCCAAGATTCCAGTGGCCTGAAATCTGTTCAGTAGGCATACTCTTCCCCCTCTCCCACAGTTGCTATAACCCTACGGCCTGGGCCCAGCTAGAGCCTGTGACCAAGCCTGTTTGCTACCTTCGAGCTTTCCGTGGGGTGATGTTGAAGGGAGGTCCAGGCCGGCCCAGCACCTTTGGAAATATGTCAATCCACATCTGTAGCTTCCCCTGTAAAGACACAAGCAGTTCATTCATGTTCTATGCACACGCACACACACTGACACGCACACCTCATTGCATCCATAGTATCTTTACACCTGCCCAGAGTACACACCTGGGGACCAGGCCAAAGGAGATGAAACTCAGACCTGCCTGCTTGCCCACCAGAAAGAGGCTCAGCACTCAGGAATGGAGGAAGCCTAAATAGACCGATGTAGGACCCACTACAGAGGTACCCAGGCAGAATGGTGCCACAGAGGGCCAGGGAGCTGGGGTTTAATCATAAGGACTCAGATCTCTTTGACAGAAGTCACTTTCCCTGTCCTCTGGCCCCTGTAAACCCTAGGGAGACCTCTCTCTCTCTCTCTCTCTCTCTCTCTCTCTCTCTCTCTCTCTCTCTCTCTCTCTCTCTCAAAATCCAAGAACCAAAGTACCTTACATTCAGTAAGATCTGTAAGAGGATTTAACCTGGGCTGCTTTGCGGGGTTTGCAGGGGCTGGAACCCAGCCTAAGAAAGTGCCTGTTTCTCTCAAAGGCACCCTCAGAGCTTCCCCTGGCTTTTGTCCCCTCCCCCATCCTGCTAAGTCTGCTTCCTCCAACCAGCCTAGCTTGGCTGCCAGTCTTAAGCTTGCTGCCTGTGCTTGCCTGTCTCCCTAAAGGGAAGCCCCACAGCCTTCCTAACTACTCTCTGTGGGTCTCTACCATTGTGGAGTGCCTGGATCTAGTCTGAGCCCTCAACTGGAGCTCAGTATAGGATGACCTTCTGGGACTAAACCAGTAACGATGGCAGAGACAGAGGAACCCTTAGGTCAGGCTGAAATGGAAAGGCCCAGGCAAGTCAGAAGCCAGGCCTACGTGCACCTAAGGCAAGAACTGTCTTTGGCTTCTCTGGCAGTAAGGGCTAGGCCCCGAGAGCCCATGTGCACCACGCTATAAAGACATGAGCCATGGGGGGAGGGGTGACCATGAGGAGGTGGCTCCCCTAAGACGACTCTCCAGCCCAGGGGCAAGGACTTACCTGCTCAATATCTGGCTGCAGAGGACTGTACAGAGGCCGAGACTCCACATGCTCAGGGACCAAGCCTTGTTGTTGAAGGACATGCAGGGCTAAGCGTTCCTCCACCGGGCCCAGGTGTGGGTTTGGGAGTCTGCCAGCCTCTGCCCCAGGGGAGGAAGTGGATGAGGATGTGAGAGACAAGATACCAGGGCTGCCTTCCTCTGAAGGTTACGTAGAACTCTCCAGAGGGAGTCTTTCCTCACCACAGACCATCCCACGGGTGCACTGTGCTGGTCCTTAGGCCTCAATTGCTATGAGGGAAACATCAATGCCTACAGACTCCAGGCCCCGAGTACAGATTCCCTGTTACCGTCCTTTCTTACCAAGCCTCTCCTGGGAAATTCTTCCTTTCCATCCACACTAACCTTCCTCGTTGGCAAAGCCCACTTATCCCTCTGTTCTTAACTACTCCCAACTCGGAGCCCCAGCAACCCCTGTCCACAAATGTGGCGTCTTAGTGTGGCCAGAGGGACGACCTGGCCCACATTAGCTGTTCTATGAATGGCAGCAGCTACACCGAGAAATCACAGTGAACACATCCATAGGGGACCCATAGGCCATGCACGGCTCACATAAATGTGAGCATGTCTGTCCCCTAGAAGGGCCCTAGCAGCTGGGTATCGCCACCATCCCCATTTCACAGACATGGACCTGCACAGGCCCTACACCAGGGTACCCGGGCAGCAAGGTGGACACATGCTTCTTCTGCTCCTGCCTCTTGTGGGACAAGCTCCTCCACTGCCAGGAGATGACTTGGAGACAGGTAGCATGGAGACAGGTAGCATGGCTGGGAGGAAACCCACTCACCTGGGTACCGGGTCACTGTTCTTTTGAGCCAAGCACACTGTCAATATGATGTGTGCTGCAGAGCCAGGAGTGTGGCCTGCACCCAGCTGGCTGGTAGCTTCGGGCAGGTCATTAAGTACCCCTAGCCCCAACAGCTTCATATATAAGATGAGGCAGATGCTGGACCTCAGGATTTAATGACCTAGAGCCCCTGTGCTAAAGTTGCTAGCAGAGCAGCGGGTGCCCCCGGAGGAAATGAGACTCCCCCCTCAACCAGATGCACATTCTTAATGGCTGAGCCTGGCTCAAGCCCTGGGAGAGTCAGGAACACAGACCAAGGAGGAGGGGATGGGGCCCAGGCATCAAAGCCGTCATTTCCTTTTATAACCTCAGCACCAGCCCTGACATCAAACATCTTTGCAACAAGCAGGAGGCGCAGGACCAGCTGGGCCTGTAAACACCTCAGGGAGTTGGAACTGCTCTGGGTGGGCGATGTGGGAGTGTGGGCACCTCAGACACATGGAGAGCATGTGCCAGGGCATCTCAGCTACTACACTGGGCAGAGCCAAGGGCGGGGATGGGGTGTGGCAAGGCTGTTAGCTGCCCCCTGGATGCTTACGTGCAGGGGGTTGGAAGTGTTCTCCAAGGTCAAGCAAGGAGGTTAGCACATCTCAGTGAGAGGAGCTCCTCAGGATGGATATACTACAAACTCCAACCAAAGTCTCACCACCAAAGCCAAAAGAAGACAGGCCCCTGACCTCAACCTGCTGCATGGGTGCCTGAACGCTTCCCTTCTACTGTAGTTTGCTTCCTTTTGATGTGATAAAGCACTCTGGCCAAAAGCAACACGGCAGAGGAAAAGGCTGATTTGGCTTACACCTCCAGGTTATAATCTATCATGGAGGGGCAGTCAGCGCAGGAACTGTACAGAAACCACAGAGGTTTCTGCTTATTGGTTCACTCACCAGCTCAAGCCGGCTTGCTTGCTTTCACAGCCCAGGTCCACCTATCTAGACGTGGTGCCGCCCACAGTGGGCTGATCCCTCACACATCAATCGAGACAATCTCCATTGACATCCCATAGACCAACCTGATCTAGACGATTCTTAATTGAGGCTCCTCTCAGATCACTCTGGGCCATGACAAGTTGGCGATCAAGGCTAAAAGACATCCTTGGATGACCTCACCATGGTTCTGGACAGAGTTCTGATTCTGGCCCCACCCTGACCTCTGACCCACAAACAGGTACTCCTTTACTCTGCTGATGGGGGGCTGTGTGCACCCAGGCCTTTAGGATGAGCCCTCCATGGATTGGGGCCAAAGGGCAGCTCACCTATCTCCTGGATGGTGTATTCCTTATCCTGAAACGTCACTCGGTCCGTCCGGTACACGGGGGCCTTGACCCTGTGCTGCTGGCAGAAGAGGTGGAGGAGCTGGGAAGGGCGGAGTTGATCTCTCCACTGATTTGGTCCAGAGCTGAGAACCAAGTACAAGACTAAGATGAGACACCCCAAGGTCACAGAGTGAGGGGTTTTCAGGAGCTTTTGTACCCCAACACTCACACAGCATTGCCCACACGCCACTGTCACAGCCGGTGCCCTGTCTGAAAGCTCAGCATCCCCATTTCACTGATGAGGGAACAGAGTCCCAAAGAGCAAAGGAGTGAAGCACGCATGAAACTGGAACTCAAACTCCACACGCAATTGCCCCTGGCAGCCGCAGGACTCCCTCAGACCCCGCTGAAGCTTAGTTTTATACTGTCTTCTCCTCTCCTTCTTTCTGTCCTCCCCCTTCTCTCCTTCCAGGTACCCAGTGCCCTGTAGACCTCAGGGTGTGTCCCAAGAGACTGAAGCCAGGCATGGTGGTGCACACCTTTAATCTCACACTCAGGGGGCAAAGGTAGGTGGATCTCTAAGTCCAAGGCCAGCCTGGTCTACAGAGTGAGTTCTGGGACAGCCAGGGATACACTGTGACCCTGTCTCAAACGGGGGGGGGGGACAAGCTTCTGTCTCCTCATCTGTGGAGGGGAAATAACTGGGCTCCACATTAGGCTCTAGGGGAGAACACCTGGGCTGGCCCCTAGTGCTAAGAATCAGGGTAACCGACTGGCCATTGGGAAGCAGCCAGCTCTGGGCACTTACACACAGTAAATCTGTGGGAGCCCACAGCCAACCTTGGACACTTACACACAGTAGGTCTGTGGAAGGCCACAGCGAGCCCCAAACTTGGACACTTACACACAGTAGGTCTGTGGGAGCCCACAGCCAACCTTGGACACTTACACACAGTAGGTCTGTGGAAGGCCACAGCGAGCCCCAAACTTGGACAGCAGCCTATTCTCCAGATCAATGACTGTCTCCCCAATCTTCTCATCCTTGGAGAGCAGGTCATAGTCATAGAGAGTGATCTTCAAGTCCTTCTCCAGAGGTAGAGTGCAGGTGAGTTCAAACATCCTGCAGGAGGGCCGGTGGTGTCAAGGACACTGCAAACCCGATGGCATCCACCCAGTGGGGAGTCAAGGGGCAGGAGGGTAAGGGCAGGGGATTGAAAGCTGTCCTAGGGAGGTAACCCTCCTTGGGTCTCCTGTTATTCCTAGTACAACCCACCCACAGTGCAGCTGTATTGGGCATGCCTCTATGTATCCTACCCCTTGTCTGTCTGTCTGTCCATCTGTCTGTCTCTATTTCTGTCTCCCTCTCCCCCTCCCTCCCCCTCCCTATCCCTCTTTCCTCCCCCTCTGTGTGTGTGTGTGTGTGTGTGTGTGTGTGTGTGTGTGTGTGTGTGTGTGTGTGTGTGTGAGCATTATGAAATCTGAGCTGACTATCTGGTTCATGCACCCCATAACGAATAGACAGTGACATGGAGCACAACTTTGACATCTGTTTCTACCATGGCACCAGGAGACAGAGATATAAAACTCTGCTACTGAGGGTATGGCTGGGACCTACTTTCAGGAACTCCTTTGGACAGCTTCCAAGATGGAATAGAAGGCTTATGGGAAGGGTTCTTGGGAACGAGCTCCTGTGAAGTCTACACACAGGTGAGCATGTGCACTCATGTGTGTGCTCACACCCACACCAACAGACACAGACACCCTCCACATAACTACAAGCCCTGTACCAGCTGTCAGAGCTCATCAAACCTCTTCCACCTACCGTCCCTCATCTCCTAACCATGGTGGAAAACTGATTCTGGCTGGAACTCTCACCAAAGTCTAAAGGCAAAGTGACCTCAACTTAGCAAAGAGAGGCCAGCCAACGAATGCAACGTGTCACTTGCTACATGGGGAGACCAGGATTCCACAGATGCTAGAGAAACAACAGCCAAAGGCCTCCCTCACCCCAAAACACTCATGATCAAACAGAACCCAGAAGTTACCCACAAACCACAGCACTTAGCCCTCTTCCATGGCTCTGAGTCGTGTGCCCTGGCCGTCGTGGTCTACCTTCATCCCCTAGATGCCTACCACAGAAGCATGTGGGACACTAAGAGAGTGACTGTTGGTGACTTGGCATCTGGGATAGATGGGGACAGTAAGGGACACTGGTGGAAAATGGGTAAGTCCTCATAAACTCTCTCAACGACAACGTCCTCCTTTGGACAAATGTACCAGTCAGTTAAGTCAGTGGAAAGTGGGATGAGGCACTGATGGGAAATCTCTGCTATAAGAAGTGCATATTCTCAGTGCTCGTGTAGGCCTCTAGTCTTTGAGGTAACTGTTTCTGTGCTTAGCAAGAAGCTCCCGATAGGGTTCAATCCTGCACTCACAGACATAAAAGATCCAAGATCAAATTCTGCCCAAGGAAATAGACACTTCCCAAGTGATGGCAACCACATCTGTGAGTTGTCCATGGCAGCCCCTCTGCCCAAGGTGCTTCCCACTTACTTTCCAAATACAGGCTCCAAGGTGCAAGGGATGTAGTTATCCTGGTCACTCACTGATTTCTTCCCTATAGAGATTTTGATGTAAGGGTCGCACTGGAAGATACAGAAATGCACAAGTAAAACCACTGGGTCAAGGTGTCTTTGGGGCCTTCTGGCTTCCAATGGCCATCAGCCATCAGGGAGCTGTGATACAGATTGTCCTGTCAGGCCAGAGCCCATCTCCAAACCACACCGCGCTATAACATACCACACTGCACCACATAACATAACATCCTAACATACCTTATCATACAGACCTCTCAGCATACCTCACCCTGTCACACATTATGGTTAGACATGTCTTCTAGCCTCATCCCTAGCAGTGTGAAGGGCACCCGAGTGCCCTGGCACACAAGGAAAGCTAGATGTTGCTGGAGCCCTTCCCTCACACATACAGGACCATATTATTCCTTGGCCAGGTTGGGATCCTCTTTATTTTTAAGTGCCTTATTTCCAAAGGTGAAAGGAGACAGACAGGGCCACATTTTGCCCACCTAGAATAGCCTGGGCCTGTCTTCTGGAGGTCACCTCTAAGCAGCAGCGGACTTCCCACCAGCCTGCAAGGGTATAGCATGATAGAGAAACAAGGGCTACCACCGTGCATTGAAGGCTTCAAGAGCACAAGCCAGAGTCAGCGCCGTGTCCTGGAGGCCATCTGTGCCGTCCAGGCTAAGCAGAAATCGGCAGTGCCCTTAGGAGCACACAGCTCGTTGCTGCAAGGCAGGGCCATGGTGGGTTATGGGACACCAAACTTCTACCCTCAGCCTTGGGGACACATATGGGGCCTAAACCTATCGAAGGGGACAAGGAAGTGTCCAGGCTTATACCTCTAAACTCCAACTGCCCACGCCTGCCCCATTGTTCTCCCTCCCTTTCCAACTCTCCTGTATGCCAACTCTTCTCATTTAGCCCTCCCTCCTCCATTTCTGGCCAGAACTAAGCTCTTTCTCTTGCTTTAGACATGAAATTTAAGGGAAGATCTAAAACTCAGTGATTCAGGTAAATGATATTTTATTATAGTATTTTGTGAGCAGGAGAGATGGCTCAGAAGTCAAAAATTGTCTGCTCTTCCAGAGGACCTAGTTTCTAATCCCAGCACCCGCATAACAGCTCACAACTGTCTCTAACTCCAGTTCCAGAGGATCCAATGATACATTCTTCTGGCCTCTGTGGACACCAGGCACGTATGTGGTCCATACACACAAAATACCCATACACATAAAATAATAATAAAAATATTTTTTTACAAAATCAGTACCAACAGACCACTCTTGTCAGCAGAGCAGGCCTCCCTCGTTACCCACATAAGTCAGCAGTTCTGTGCCTCCTCCTGGTACTTCTTCCCATTTCAACCTTACCAGGCTCAGCCTGAACCTCTGCCCCACTTTACCATGTGCCATAGCCCAGTTCTACCTGATAGTTGAACAATCAGCTTACAGACCTCCATCTATGCTCCAGGCCCCCTTTAAAGTCCAGCTTTTTCCCAACCTACAAACATTCATGTGCCCATAAGACCTCTTTTCCTTCCTTCCTTCCTTCCTTTCTTCCTTCCTTCCTTCCTCTCTTCCTTCCTTCCTTCCTTCAAGGCCACCCCATTTTTCCAGAAGCCCAAAACACAAATCCCCCAGCTCCCACTCAGCACTACAAATGTCTTTGGGTCCCCTGGTTTACTTGTCCTCCTGGGGACAGAAACTCTGTCTGCCTTCTGCAAGACAGGCTCACCACGGTTCTCAGAGGATCAAGGGCTCCAAGAATATTTACCTTGCCATTGGGGTCCTTGGGCTGTAAGCCAAATGCTCGGATGATGTAAATCCGGACCAAGCATTCCTGGGGACCCTGAGCAGCCAGCTGATGGAATTGTCTCGGGGGCATAGGGATGGCTGGATCTTCTGGGAGGGGATAAATTTTGAAGAGACCCTAAAGAAATGGAGACTCGATTTTTATTTCTGTCACCATGGTCAATAACACAGTAACCAACATGGCCATCCCTCTCATTTCTGAGCACCATCACCATGAAGACCATGTAGTCTCACAAACCGTCCCACACCACCATCCAATTCTGCATCAGCCACAAGGTCACCCCCCAAGGACAGCAACAGCAGTACCATGGTCCCTGTTGCCACACCCCCTTTCTTGTTCAGCTATTGCTGAACCCTCACAGCCATAGGCCAAGCCAGAGACAGACCTTAAATTCTCCGATGACAGACGGATCTTCTGTGTCCTCCTGAGTCTTGCCCCGGTAGAGCTTGAAGGTATTACAAAAGTCGGACAGGCCTCCAAAAGCCTCCACATTCTCCAGCTGTGTGTCATAGACCTGTTATGGGGATGAGAGAAAGCTCAAGAGAGAGATAGTAGGGGGACAGAACCAGAAGAACGAGAGAGAAACAAGGCAGTGTAAGGGAAAGGGGGGAACAGAGGAGGAAATGGTGCATTTGACAGGCTCAAAAATTAACAGAGGGACAAAAGCAAACAGAAGGGTGGGGTTGGAGGGTGGAGGAGGGAAGAAAAGAGAGAAAGAAATGGAAAGAAAACCCCAGGGAAGGCAGAGAGGGAAGACATCTATTAGTCTATTAGGGTGTGAGGTTTCAGATTAATCAAAATTTCAAGTTATCTGACACTCACAAAAGTGAACATTTTTAAGGGATTAAACCTTAATCCCTTAAAAGGCAGGGCAGGGGTGGTGCATGCCTTTAATCACACTACTCAGAAGGTAGAGGCAGGCATATATGTCCATGAGTTCCAGGACAGCCAGGGCTACACAGAGAAACCCTGTCCCAAACAAACAAACAAACAAAACAAACAAAACCCTACTATTTGGTCTCAGACTTCACTGCTTAATTGACTTCCAGTCTCCTATAATTAGCATGAGTTCTTAAGGCTAAAAATGGCTGCTTTGGCTCTAAGTTCGAAGTCTAGTGTTGTATTGCTGCCTCCTGAATGCTCAACAAAGTTGAGTTTATTTCCTTCTCTGGTCAAATTTTGTGTTTTGTTTGTTTGTTAAGTGCAAGCTGGGTGACAATAGTGTACGCCTTCAATCCCGCACTGGGGAGGCAGAGAGGCAGGGGAATCTTCGTGAGTTTGAGGCCAGCTTGATCTACATTGGGAATTTCCAGGCCAGCCAGGTCTCTACAAGGAAGGAAAGAAGGGGAGGGAGGAGCAGCAGTAGAAGAAAAACGTAATGAACATCGCATGTATTGATAAGACAGATTGGGTCTAAGGTTGACGTACAGTTTAGATTCAGATAGTCATGTGACTTTCTAGTTTCATGTTTGCTTTCCTAAAATTTCTTCGTGGTGCACTCCCCCACCTCATCCCAATTCTCCTTCTCCTTCTCCTTCTCCTCCTCCTCCTCTTCTTCCTCTTCCTCCTCCTCCTCTTCCTCCTCCTCTTCCTCCTCTTCCTCTTCCCCGTTCCCCAGTTTTAGGTAAAATTCTCCTTCCCAGTACCATACATTCAAGTGTTGTTTCAGAATGATAACATTTGACTAAATGACTACGTGTTTCTCTGTTTACCTCGATACTGTTTGCTTAGAATCTACTCACATAATTTTCCATCTTGACCAAAGATCTGCCA
Organism: Rattus rattus; assembly: GCF_011064425.1. Classification (NCBI taxonomy): domain Eukaryota; kingdom Metazoa; phylum Chordata; class Mammalia; order Rodentia; family Muridae; genus Rattus; species Rattus rattus. The sequence goes on from NC_046159.1 coordinate 62,065,488, forward strand.
ACTCCATTTATTCTACAACAGGACAGTTACTGTGCCTGAGCCTCTCCCCTTTCTAACTTCTATCATTGCTACTCTCTACATCTTCAGTGAGAATGATGTCTACATGGTCTTGTTAACCTTAACCTCGCATGTCTTCAGTTCCAGGGGACAATGTGGACACAACTTCCTCCGCTGTGCTCTTTCCAAGTCCCAGTTGGTTGGCCCTGGGATCCATGTGTGGGAGGTGCTGAACCTCTTCACCAGTTGGCTCTTCCCAAGCACTTGACAGACAGCATGGCTGACCGTGAGATCCATCCCCTGTGGGTCACTGACAATCCTGTGTGCACTGTCTCGGGGTCTCTGGCCTTTTACAGTCACTGAAGTCACCTTGATGTGTTTTCTATTTTAAATGGCTTTGGTATTTTTGGGTGCGCGGGAACAATAGGTATGACTACCTAAAGAACTCCTTCTCATCTTTGATGTATAATAGTCCTAGTCTAGACTATGTCTGAAGCTGACCAATCTGGGTCAACTGTCCTCACTCACAATGGACCTTTCAAACCATATATTCATTCACTGTTTCAGAATGGTGAAATCTGACTAAATGATTCAATGCTTCTCTGTCTAATTTCACTGTCTGGGTGTCATCCTCAAAGACTCTGATCATAGCAGTGTCTGGTCTCCTGTCCCTGGCTAATATGTCTGTCACTTTCTCTGTATTCCTCAGGACTTTTTCTCCCTGTTTTCTTTTCCTCATATCTATGCCCAAATGTGTGCTCTGTGTGGTCATTCTGTCCTGCCTACATTTTCAAGATTATGCTTTCTTCTCTCCTGACAGAGTCCTTCCAGTGCATGGACCTTGTCCATTCTTGGCTTCCTTCCTTCCTTCATGCTTCACATTCTGAAATTTCCCTTCTAAAACGTTCACAGCAAAACCTTTCTTTTCCTCTGCTCCCAGGGAAAGACAGGTCTGGTAGGCACGTGTCCTCTTTTACTGGTTTGATTTCTACTTTCTCTTCTCTTTTTCCACTTTGTAGTTTTGGATTAATGCTATTCAATTACATTTACTAACCACTAAGTGAGTTGGCTTTCCCCAGCCTGGCTATTTCCTTCCTTCCCACTATGGAGGCGCATGGCCTCCTACAGACATGGCTCCTCTATGGCGCTCCACCTTCCCAGCTCCAGTGAATCAAATCAGGCTTAGGCTTCTGTAGTCAGCTTGACCTGCCTCCAAAGCTTCTGCAGCTCTGGAAACAAGGGCTACACTCTTTACTTCACGTTGCAAGCACTTTGTTCCGAAACTATTATGAAAACTTCCAAGTAATAGGAAAGTAAAGAGAGACAGCAGCAGACACCACCATCACACCACCCCTCTCCCCGTGCATCCACCTCCTGTCTGACACAGTTACCAACATTCTCCCATTTGATAGAACAGCTTCACCGGACTTTGTGAGCGCCCCAGTCCCCACCGGCTACCATCATCCTTCATGTCCTGTGGCCTCTGCCCAATCTCAATTGTCCTTGAGCAGCCCTTACTTATATTTTGGAGTCTGTGGCTTTTATTTGTTTCCAGCTTTCCTGAAAAATGGATTTTGTGGGTTTGAATGATTTCCAAGAGAAAAGGGGAGAAATGCTGACTTATGCAGCCGTGCTCATACTGGGAGTGCGAATGAAATACTTTGTAGATTTCCAACTGGATGGACTTTTTGTTTAAATTTATTAATTTCTCAATTTATTGCACTTTAATATGTCCTGACTGACTTCTGTCCTGGGTAACTTATTACCTAATTTGAGATCAGGCTCTGTAAATGTTCTCTGAGCATGAGGAAGAAAATGTATTCTTTATTTTTCATTACTTTTGCCTTCCCTCTTTTATCATTTTTGTTCCCCGTTCCAAGGCTGCAAACTCATGGTTATGTTGAGCTGCAACCTAACTAGTGTAGCTTTAGAAAGCCTTCGCTTGGCTCTATTAGTTACTAGTATCTATTGTCTGTTGGCCAAAGGGGTAGCAGCATTCAGATTTCCTCTTCCACCTTAATGTCTGTCATTTTGAGATGCTACTTTGTTTCCGTATTCCTAACTGGTTTCCCCCTGAGCATTTCAAAGTTCTGGGAGTCTTTACTTGGGAAAGACATCTTCAATTAAAGAAAAAAAAAAAAGCACTGTTTTGTTCTTTGCTTTTTACTTTAAATTCTACCAGATTCCTCTTTATTTACACTTACCTGATTATGTCTACCAAAATGCTGCTTCCTGAAATGCTTAGGTTTTTTTTTTCCATTCTGTTCTTTTTTATAAAGACTCTTTTAGGAGAGTACAGTGAATTTTGACTCTTAATGTAGATAGAAGTCTTTATCTCTCAGCATGAGAATTTGATCCATTCTTGTTCATTAGGAAAGCTAATATGGTCTCCACTTTTCCTGTGTTCTTTCTGGTTTCTGATTTTAACGCATTTCTGCTGTGCACTACAATTCCTTTACTTTGCTACTTAGGCTCTGAGCTTTCACCCCCTCGATAGTGATTGCAGGGTACAGGTGGGTGCGCGGGGACAGGGTGGTGTCTGTTGCCGTCGCCCTCCACCTCTGTGTCCTCCTCGCTCCTGCATACCATAAGCCGGTGCTGTTGGTAGTGGCGATTTTCCTCCATTTGCTGATATTAAAGGACCAGCATTCCTTCCAGGTCTAGTTTTCCCCCAGAAATAGTTTGGATGCCTTTGTTCTGGACGAGCCTCCGCTCACTTGGCAGCTGTTGGAGACCTCCTCGGAGAGGTCAAGCCGGAGGCCAAGTGCCAGCTCTGTATCCGGCATCCTCCTGAGGAACGAGGGGCTGGGGCCTCTGGCCACCCTGGCAGATACCCTCACCCTTGCCTCTTCTGTCACATTTCTTGGCATGGCCACAGTACCACATGCCAGACCTTAGTGGCCAAACCTTCTTCCTGGTGTGCAAATAGTTCTGTCCGTCTGCCCAGCCTCATACACCCAACCACAGAGCCAGAAGTGCTTGCTGCCTGAGGTGCTGCTGGGCTCCTGCAGCTTCCAGGAAGGCCAGCCAGGACATCGGGTACAGCACACCAGGCAGACTCCAGTGGACCGGAGGCTCATGGCCACTTTGTAAAACTACCCCAAGAGTCCCCACCCAGGGGACTCCGAAGGCAGAGGGCCCAGCCCACCCCACCCCAACTAGCTGAATCTTTTCCCAGTCCGGCCTCTTGACAACACCCCCATCTCCTAGCCTGTGCCCTGTGCTTGAAGAAGCCATGAAGAAGCTCTGGGGTACAAACTCACTCTCATTTACAGTCCAAGAGAGATGCTATAAATCATACGATTGTACTCAAGTCTCAGATAAAAAGAAATAATTCAGGTAAGTGTGTCCCATCCCATATTTAACCATAGTCAACATTAAAAAAAAATTATATATTGTATCTGACACTGGATGTAACTGGCCACCCTACAGTGGAGGCCACATAACACCTTGGGGAACAATTTTTTGAGTCATCTTTAACTATCTTTCTAAAAACTAATCTACCTTGAAAAGATATAATTATATTTGTAGAGTTTTCTCAAAATACCAGAAATTGGAGGACACATCTCTGTTTTTATCCACAGAAACAAAGTTTAGCTTCTTAATTATTGTGGGGGTCAAAGCTTGGAGGTCAGAGGTATATTCTCAATTGGACTTTACATTTGATGTCACTACAGAGTCTCTACTGCAGAATTGTTTCCCAAAACCCCACAAATCAAGAGAAGGGTACCACAAACCCCTCAGCACCACCATGGTCACAAACATCCCATGATTCTCCATTTCAGATTCTTCACTCTGAAAATCTGTGGAAGGAAGCCCTTACTTGCCTTTTTGTGTGGGGAGAGAAAGTTGAAGCGGCATTTTAAACCAAAAACTAAACATTACTTCACCTATAAGTGCTTCAACATTTTCTCCCTTTTCAGTCTTTTTAGATTTATTTATATGTAGTGTGCAAGCGCGTGCGCGTGTGCGTGTGTTTGTGTGTGTGTGTGTGTGGTGTGTGTGTGTGTGGTGAGTGTGTATACACACTCATGCACTCATGCCACAGGACACACATGGACTTCTTTCTATGCTGTGGGCCCAGGGTCAGCCTTGGTGGTAACCTCTTTGACCCATGAGCCATCTCATGACGTGTTCTATTTCTCTCTCACCCCTTGCTACCAAGGTCCCCACAAATGCTGACCAGCCCTCTACAGAGCTCCTGCCACAGGCATTGCTATAGTATTGTCAGGCTCAGGCTCACGGAAACATCTCTGTCTCTCCCACTATAGCCCCTGACGCTCATCCTGAACCTGACAGCTGCTAGTGCTGGGGGTGCATTCTGGAGAGAGGTCTTACCTTCAGGGTGTCAAAATCCTTCTCCAGGTAGGAACCACACTTTTCCCTCTCCCCGATAGAAGCAAAGAATTTGCTCCACCAGTCAATGAACTCCTCCTCCTGAGCAAAGAGAAAGACAGAAAGGGTTTAGGAGATCATCTGCCAACCAAAGCCTTCTGAGTAGGATTTTCCCTCTTAAGGCTTCAGGCTGACCTGGATCCCAAGACTTGCCTGCAAGTAATTATGATTAGGAGGTGAGTTCCAGGACAGCCAGGGCTGTTACAAAAAAAAACCCTGTCTTAAAAAAAAAAAAAAAAAAAAGCAAACAAACAGGGCTGGAGAGATGGCTCAGTGGTTAAGAGCACTGACTGCTCTTCCAGAATCCTGGGTTCAAATCCCAGCTACCACATGGTGGCTCACAACCATCTGTAATGGGATCCCATGCCCTCTTCTGGTGTCTGAAGACAGCTACAGGGTATGCAGATAAATAAAAATAAAAATAAATAACTCTTTAAAAAAAAACAGCAGGGGGCATGGAAAACAGGAAGCCAGAAACCTCTGCTTCTCTGGGGCAAAGGTCACGCGGACATTTTTTAATGGTACTGAGCAGTTAAGGCTCAGGCCTTGCTCCACGTCTCCTCCTGCTTCCCATCAGGCACTCAGGCCTCTCTTGTCTTTCTGTGAAGCAGGCAAAACCACAGTGGCATCCCAGGGATAACTGGCTGAGGCCCAGGATCTGCAGAGTTCTCTGCAGGGAAGATGTCAAGAATACATTGCCTAGATAAGGTAGATCCAGGGTAGCTCAAGAGCCAGTCCACCACTCCGCTTGCTGCAGTGGGAACCAGAACATAGACTTCTCAAGGTGGAATCCACCTCGAAGGTCGGCAAGCATTTGCTACATGACTTCATTCATGAGACTCTGTTAAGTGTGGGGAGCTAGGCTGGCAGGCAGGGAGCTGTGACAACTCACTCTGCCCTTTCTGTCCTTCATCAGTCATATTCCCCGGGGAGGGGCCCACTGCCTGCCCCACAAACCTCCATCCGCACCTTCCAGCTCAGCTCTTGCTTCAGGCCCTCCCCGGCTGTGTCCTACGATGGGCCTCTCAGAGAATCAGCAAGTGCCCCAAGGGTCTGCCCCAGAAACCTGCCTCTCCTGATTGAAACCCATCCAGTCTAGTGAGCTAAGAGAAAGATGTACATGGAGAACATTCTGGAACCATGATGGAAAGTTGAGTAGCACATTTCCCAGAAGCTGCATTCATCTATGCGGTGAACTGAGCCTCTATCGTTAAACATGAAAATGCTTGGTTCTCCTCTAAGCCAAACCCCTTGAGTTCCCTCCTTTGAATGAGCCAGGCCAAGGGCCCAAGAAGGCAGTGAGGATCCCAGGGCACCCAGAAGTCTGTCCTGGAAGTTCGGTCCTAGTGACCCCAGTGCTACCCTAGACAGCAGAGGATGAGTGTCAGCATGGGGCTGTCACTTACCAGGAGGATCTTCTGCAGCCATGAAAGAGAAAACACGGTCAGACGGAAGAAAGTGCAAGGAGGCAGAACTTCAGGACTTAGAATGCACCAGAAGACAAAGGCACAGAGCGATAGGAAGAATGCTGTAGTGTGCACACGTGTACACTCGAGTGCACATGCACAACGCATGCACACGGGTGCACTCAGACTCTCACTGAACACACACAATGACCAGCACACAGGAGACAACGTTTATACGGTCACATCTGATGGAGACAGACGTGCTGAACCATCCATGTACTCCTCAGAAACCACAGAGAACATTCAGGAACACAGAGACAAGCACCCTGATTTAGGTACGAGAGGTTGGAATGGAACCCTGTTCCTAAAGCTCATTTTCTTTCCCACCTATTCCAGGTTCGTAAAATTTTGACTTAAGTCAGGCAGGACAGGCAGCCAAACAGTATCTTTTGTACAAAGCAAAGACAGAAACACAAGAATTGTAGAAAAGAGAGTATGTGTTTCTCTATCTTTAAACACACACGCACATACACACGCACGCACACACGCACACACGCATGCACACACACGGTAGGGGTGGAGAAGCTAGGAGACAGAGGGTAATAATACCAACAGTAGTGACACCCAAGTAGACAGGCTTTGTGAAAACTGAAGACAGGAAGTATACCTTCATTTCTGGCAATTCTTGCAGCACTTAGGAGGGAAAAGGCCAAAAGCAGAGCTCAATAAAAACTCAGAAATAAACTCATGGTGGTCACCTCTCTGACCATCCAATAAAGCTTAAAGTTAATAAGAAACGATAAAATGAAAATCCCAGGCTGTTAGACATTTAAAGACACGTTCTTACAACCCCACCGAGGCAGAGAAAGCCAAGACTAAATCCAAGACACCCAGGTTGCAGACAGACCCTTATGCATGGGAAACTCGGGCTGAAATGCTCTCACTTCTGTACAAAAAGGATGAAAATAAATAACCTGATAATTTATGAAATGGGGGAAAGCAGGAAAATTGTTAAGTAAAACATAAAAAATTGAAAGTACAGCTATGAGGGATGAGCTATCAGACAGGGGGATGTCACCATTAATAATTAACCCTTCACAAAGGAGATGTGCATTCACCAAACTAATGTCAAGGAGTAGATGCATGCTGGCAACTGGAAAGGTGAAATAAAAAGACATTATGGGGAAGAATGAAGTGGGCCTAAATCCATGACAAAATCCTGAAAAATCCAGAAAGAAAAAGGAGATTTTCTAGAAAAATATGAATGCCAGCATCAATGCAAAAATAATAGGAAACAGGAAAAGTTTGGTGGCTCCGAAAGTGAGTGCAGTTTCAAAAAATACCTTCCAAGGAAGCTATCAAGCCAGGAGGGCTGTCTTTTGGAAGAAAGTTCTACCAGTCTTTAAAGAATAAATTATTCTTTGCTGCACAGCACAGAAGAAGAAAGAGAGGGAAAAAATTTCCCATTCATTTTAGGAAACAAGGCCTGACAGAGAAGTGCAGAGGCGGGAAGGAGAGGAGAGAGGTATGAATAACTCATTCCTGAGCCCACATACAAAGACTCCCAGTGAGCAGGCTGCCCCAGCAGGCCTGGTGAGTCCCTCTGGGTCATTCTAGAACATGAGAATGTCTCACTGGAGATGGCTAACGGTCCTGAGTCAGGGAAGCTGGTGTAATTCCAGCCTTCTAGAGACTGAAGCAGAAGCATTCCCACCGCTGTGATGACAACCTGGGCTACATGAGAGCCTGGCTCAGGGGAAAACAGAACTCAGGGGGTGGAGTGATGGTTCAAAGGTGAGGAGCCCTTGCTGCTCTTGAAGATGACCCTGGTTGGGTTCCCATCACCCACACATTAGCTTACAACCATTTATAATACTATTTCCTGGGTATCTACCGCCCTCTTCTGGCCTCTTCAGGCACTGCAAACATGTGGTGCACATGCAGACATCCAGGCAAACACTCATATACATAAAAAATAAATAAATCTTTCTAAAATAATATGTAATAAAACATGAATTATATGACCTTGTTTTAGCGTAAAGACCAAACACAAAATATTCAAAGTTATTGCTTCTGAATGAACAGACTATAAGTATTTTTGTTTATTTCTTATGTGCTTTTGTGGAACACACAAAGAATTTTGACTTTTGTTGCTGTTGTTGTTGTTGTTGTGTAGAAATATTCCTTGCATAACTTTTTGAAAATTGTTTTTGAGAGCTTTTTAGATGTTTTTTAGTGTGTGTGTGTGTGTGTGTGTGTGTGTGTGAGAGAGAGAGAGAGAGAGAGAGAGAGAGAGAGAGAGAGAGAGAGAGAGATGTTCAAGGCAACATTGCTAAGTTGGTTCTCTCCTTCCACCTCTACCTACATAGGTTACAGTTCCCCAGGACGGTGCATCAAGTGCTTTACCACTGAGCCATCTCACTGACCCCCCACAAAACACTGTTTTCAACTGATATAAAGAATAGTAGTGGACTGGAGAGATGGCTCAGAGGTTAAGAGCACTGACTGCTCTTCCAGAGGTCCTGAGTTCAAATCCCAGCAACCACAAGGTGGCTCACAACCATCTGTAATGGGATCTGATGCCCTCTCTGGTGTGTCTGAAGACAGCTACAGTGTAATCATATAACTAAAATAAGTACATCTTTAAAAAAAAAAAAAAAAAAAGAATAGTAGCGTGCTTCCAAAGACACTATGGAGACTGGGAGGAGAACACTGGGCAGGATGGGAGGAAGTGTGCACAAATCACATATCTGATAAGAAACTGTATCTAGAGTTTGTAGAGAACTCACACAGCTCAATGATTTTTTTAATACAAAAGTGGGCAAAGAGGGCTGGAGAGATGGTTCAGCAGTTAAAATTTTCAGACAACAACCAGGCAGGTGTTAAATGCCTTTAATCCCAGCACTCGGGAGGCTGAATTGGAGGCCAGCCTGGTCTACAGAGTGAGTTTCAGGAAAGCCAGGGCTACACAGAGAAACTCTGTCTCAGGAAAAAACTACTCTTGCAGAGAACTCAGGTCCAGACCCCAACCCGTGCATGGTCCCTCAGAACCACCTGTGACTCCAGCTCCAGGGAATGAATTCGGTGCCTTCCTCTGATCTCCAAAGACTGTTACAAATAATATAGATGCTGCACACGAGTTCACACAGAGATACGTAAATAAAACAATAAAATAAATCTTTAGAAGTGGGCGATGGTCTTAAGGTCACATCCCTCCAGGAAAAACACACAGCAGCCAATCAGAAATAAAAACATGGCCACTGTCCACTCTGTTACCAGGGAAATGCAAACCAAAGCCACAATGAGAAACAGATAACACACTGGGGTGGCGGTCCCCATAGACATGGGTAAGACAGAGCCGGTGGGGATGGGAGAAGCTGGCAAGAATGTAAAACATGGCAGTCACTGTGGAACGCCCTCGCCATCCTGAGAAGTGGCAAGCAGTGCATTCCATGGGACGCCATTCTGCTCCCGGGACACATCCTGGAGACATGGAGAGGACACAAAAACGTGGACTTGAAAGCTCAGTGCAAACTTTTTCATAATGGCCGCCGGGTGGGCATGACCCAAAAGCCTGTCTCCTGAAGAATGTTAGCTGCACAACGTATGGCAACAAAAAGAAATGAAAGACTGATGCATGCTGCAGCCTGGACTGAACCCTGAAAACGTGCTAAGCAAAAGAAGCTAATCGCCAAAGCCCACACGGTGCAGGATCTCATCTGTGTGAAACGGAACCCAAAAGTAGAGCAGTGGCTGCCAGAGCTGGAGACGGTTGGAGGCCTCAAGGAGCCGGTGTCTTTCCTGCAGTGAGCAAAGTATTCTAAAATGGACTGTGGGGACGACTGTACAGCTCTTTTAGTACACAGGGGGAAGGAGATGGGGACTCACCGAGCTGTACACTTTACGTAAGGGCTTGTGTTGACACAGGCATCTCAACAAAGCTGTTAGAAAAAGGACAACTGACCAACCACAAGCTTAGAAGCTCACACTAAAGACAAAAGTAAAAATCACAAGGACTTGTTCTAAGCAAGGAAGAACTGGGCAGCGTGAGACCTGACAGCTGGCTCAGTGGCTATAGGTGCTGTCCTGGACCTCACTATAACTCCCTAAGTTCAATTCCCAAAACCGCATGAAAAGCCAATAGAGTGGTGGGTGTCTGCAAACACAGCCGTCCAATGGAGAGGTGGGAGACAAGAGACAGGAGAATGACTCCTTGGACTGGCTAGCCAGCCTAGAGCTCACAGTGAGGCAGAAACAAGAGAGATTCTGATTCAGCAAGGTGAAGAGCAGGAAACGACTCCAAAGGTTGTCCTTTGACCTCCACGTATATGCTTCAGTACTCATGTGTCATGCTACACACGTGCACACACATTTTAAGAATTAAAATGGACATTGTTAATGAACAAGGAGTTGTCTAAAGCTTGCTGCATGGTCAGCTTTTTCTTAAGAACAACTTTTTGCTCATTTTGCTTTGTTGTGTTTGAGACAGGACCACTCCATGTAGCCCTGACTGTCCTGGACCTCACTATGACCAGGATAGCCTTGAACTCACAGAGATCTGCCTGCCTCTGCCTCTCCAGAGCCAGGATTAAAGGGATATGCTACCGGGCTCAGCAAGACCATCTTTTGTTGCTGTTACTGTTGTTGTTTTGAGACAGAATCCCATGTCTAGTAGGCTGACCGTAAACTTGCTATGGACCAGAAGTTAACCTGGAACCCCTGAGGTCCTCTGAGAATGCCCACATCAGTTATCCAACCCCCTTCTCTTCCATGGGTGCTCCTCTGGTCCTACATCCTTAAATAAAGTGGACACTAGTGGGTCACACGGGCCTAAATGACTCCTCCAACATCCAGCTGCCTGGCATTCACCTGCCAGCGAATCACTAATAAGCCTCTTTAATGATCTGTCATGTCCAGTTATCAGTAGGCCACTGGCTCCTCCTGTAAAAGAGCCACGTCCCTCCTTCCAGGTGCTCACAAAGCTTTAGACTTCTCTCTCCATGCCCACAGGCACCCCTCAGCATCTCTCAGACCCACCTCTAGGGCATATTTAGAATCTGCCGTTCCCCACCCCCATCCCATTGCTGCTTCTCTGGTCCAGCCTTGTCCCCTCATACTGGTGTCTACTGGCCTCCCATCTCTCCTCTCACTGCCCTGTCTCTAAATCCACTCTGACCACCACAGCCCCATAATCTGTGAATGGATCCTGACACTCTCAGTGCAAAGCCTTCAGATGTCTTATCATAGAAGCTAAGAAAGATAAAGCCTTTCCAAGAAGCTGACAGGACTCAGAGCCTACAGCTCTCTCACTCCCATCTTCTGCCCTCTTACCAGCTCATCCTCTTTGAGCCATACTAGTCTTCTTTGTCCTAGGCTGTTCTAGCACTCTCTTGTCTTTCTCTGCAAGAACCTCTATCAACCTGAGAAGAGGAATCAGCAATGTCTACCACCTCCTCAGAAGACCCCAACTACAAACCAAAGTATGTTTCCATAGGAATTCGCCCTGCGGAGCCAGCAATTACTGGGATTACTCACAGAGCAAGAGTGGGAGGCTAATCCATATCCAGAAGCATGGGTGACCTCAAAGCAGTCACACTACAAAGTCGTCACCCAGTGTGGATGATGACTTCCTCGTGGCCACATAGCCCTTTCCACTAAACTTCATCAACGTATATACTCTAGCACCTCTCAAGACCCCCACAAATTGTGTAATTAGGGTTCCGAGGATTGTGTTCTACAATGTGGATGCATGACCACTTCCTTCCCCTTCAAGCCTCCAATGCATTCTCTTCTGTCCTCTCTGTTTCAAACTACAGCTTCCTCCCTGCAATTTCTACCCCATTCAAACCCCTTTGTCTACACAGCAGTAATCCCCATCAGACATTAGCCAGACCTAACTTAGGTCTTTATTGTTGGATGTCTTCTCCTTGAGGACAGAGTCCCATAACCTGTGATCACATGATCAATCTCAATTCTTAGATCAGGCCCTGGTCATAACTTGTATCTCGGCAAATATTTGACAGGTATATGAATTCTCAGACATCGGTGGGAGCAAGTGACAATCTTTGGTTTCAAGTACCCAAGAACAGATAATGTGGTATCAAATTAATTTAAGGGTCTGGAGATGTGGCTCTGTTGATACAGTGCTTGCTTGGTTCTGCATGAAGGTTTAGGTTTGCCCCCCAGCACTGAACAAACCAGGTATGGTGCTGCACACCTGTAATCCCAGCAGTTGGGAGGCCAAGGAAGGAGGATCAGGAGCTCAAGATTATCCTCAGTTCCATAGTGAGTTTGAAGCTAGCCTGGGATCTATGAGACCTATCTCAAAAACAACAGTAAAAATAGGTTTAAGGAAGCATTTTGTCTGGCCAGCTCTTCCCCATCAAATAAGATGGGCATGCGGAGGGGGGGTGGGGAGCAGAAGCAAGAACCAGAGAGGTGTGGTGGTTTCAGACGAGCCATCCTAACTCCAGATTCCTCCTCCATGAACTACAGGACTGGGAATATATAGCTAGACAGATGTCCCCAGAGGGACTGTACCAGGGCACTGGACAGGGAGCTGCATGGATAGAATAAAAGAGTCTTTGACACTTCTTGTAGACCTCAGAGTGGCAAGGGACATTAAAGTGTCATACATTCCACACCTAAACCTGCAGGTTAAGAGAAGAGGGAGAATCGGGTGAGAGGGAAAAAAAGAGAGAGAGAGAGAGAGAGAGAGAGAGAGAGAGAGAGAGAGAGAGAGAGAGAGAGACCTGACCAGACTATGGGGCACTAAGAGTAGATGTCAGCAAACACAATCTGATCCATGAGTCCCAAAGTCAGAGTCCAGAGACGCCAGGGTGGACTTGCACTGGGAACCAGGCCACCCTCCCTGGAGAAATAACAACATTAAGGAAGTCCAAACCAGAATTTAGCCACCACCCCCCACTCTAGGGTGTGGAGAGGAATAGTAAGCCCAAAGTGACTAAGTTTAAACCTAAAATGCCTAAGATTACCAGGGATTTTCTGCCATTAGGAAAAAATGAGAGCTCAAAGGGGGATTAAGTTGACTTACAGAAAATAAAGTGATATTTTTAACACACATTCATGGCCATGGCTTGAAAATATCATTCCTGCCATTACCCCAACCTGGCTTCTGATGGAGTCATCCTAAGCCCACTTCTCCCTTCACCGGCAAAGGAAGTTCCACGATAAGTTAGCACATCCTTGAGACGAGCCTTGCAGGTCTCAGCCAGATGTCCTCACCCACACCCCCAGGAGCTGAGTCTCCAAACACCCCTCCCCTAAAGAGAGGGAACTCGACCCGGGCCCTCCAGCCAAGTGTGTCTTTGACCTCGTCTGGTAGTAGCCAAGCGCACCAACCTAGGACCAGAGCAAAGAGGAGCAGAAACGCAAAGACTGGCTCTAAAGCATCATCTGAAGCTCGAGGCAGAAGTCTGGCCATGGCCTCAGGGTTTTCCCAGGCCCAAAGCTCAAGGCCGTTCATCTTTCCACCAGCCAGAAAAGTCGGTCTGATCCAGGCACAGACTGAAGTCTCTTGCATCTCAAGTATTAGTCAACCTTCAGTTGTGGAGCAAACACAGCCAGTCTAACAGGCACCCTAATCCTCCGAGACCTGAGTCAGCACGGCGAAGTCCAAACACACACTCCCCATCATCACCCCAGGGCAGTGCCTGACACCTCTCATGGCCATAGAGAGAAAAACTGGCTGCGAAAATCCGAACTCTCCTTGGATGGTCAAGAAGTGGGAACTGGGGCAGAACCCTGGATACTAGGGATGGCACCCAGAGTCTTGCACATGCTAAGTGCCCTAGTACTGAACCACACCTCCTCACACACCTTTCAGGCTCTCACTAAGTTGCCCAGGCTACTCTAGAATTCTCGATGCGGATACCTCAAGCTCCCAAGTGGCTGGACTGACAGGCTTGTGCCTACGGCCGCAGCTCATGGACAGAGCTTCTCTCCCCAGGAAATCCACTTGGATCAAAGAGAAAAGCTATTGGCCCAGCTCACTCACCTCCGAGGCTATAAAGTAAATCTGAAGGTCACTATGTAGAAGCACATAACCTCTTCTCAGTGAAGCAAAGGGCTGCCGTTTATGAGCTTAAGTGAACATCCCAGAGTCCAGAGAGAGCTATTCCTCTTAGAGAAATGGATTCCAGTCAACCGGACAACAGGGAAGTGTGAGGCTCTGTGTTGATGTCTGAGAAATACTATGAGCCTGGTGTTGGTTACCATGGTAACTGTTACTGTTGCCAGGGCCAACACCCTCGGCGTTGATACCCAATTTTGCTAACTCAGGTTATCTATGACATCTTCATAGCTCAAATGATGACAGGGTGTCAATTAATTTCCTGAGGTTCAAAGAATACAAAACAAAAAAAAAAAAATGTGCTCCTGACCCAGAAGCACAAACACACATGTAACATACGTGTCCTCCTTAGGCTGACAGCCTAGATATGACTTCAAATCTACCTCACCCCGTGCACACTAAACCACTCAATACCCCCCAAACCACAGACAGATGGTACCAATGACTCAGAAGAATTCTACACGCTCACGGCAAATATCAAGTAAAAGGCTGGGTTTCTAGCCTCTTCCTGACACTTCCTGGATAGTAGCCTTCTTGTCTGTAGAAAGGTTGCAACATCATACACCCTGCCTTTAAGCTGAATCAGTGGAGGGTGGGAAAAGGAAAGCCTTTAGCTCAAGAGCTGAATTGCTTTTGGAGGCCCAGGAAATATGCACGCATGCGCTTCAGCAGAGACAGGACCTGGCCACCTGTCAGTCTCTGATAGACATGGCCCCACATGAGCGTTCTGAGGAACCCAGGATTTCTGACCATATCCCTATGAGATTACAGGGTACTGGACTTGCTAAGCACATAAGTATGGCTCAGTAGGGAGCCCGGGCTCACTATGCACCCACATACACACTCTTTAGCTTGTTTTTATTTTGAGACATGGGCCCCACATGGATCAGGGGCCTTCATGGAACTCAGGCTGCTGGCCACACGAGTAAGGGGCTGGAGGGAATCAAGGCGGCCGGCCACACCAGTGAGAAAGCTGAGGGTACCTGGCTGCCGGCCACGTGGGTGAGGGATCAGGGAGAAGTTGGGTTTCTGGCCACATGCGTGAAGAGTCTGAGGAAACCGAGGTTTCTGGACACATGGGCGAGGGGGCTGAGGGAACTGGGCTGTTAGCCATTTCCAGACTCAGAAGAGTAAATTGGGCATTTGGCCTACAACTTGGCTCCCTGAGGGTATCATGCAGAACGCCTGAGAGAATGGAATCTATTCAGTGGGCTTCGAGAAAGAAGATTCCAGATGAGTCTTCAATCCTCTGAAGAAAGCAATGTAACATCTCTAATTTGGAATCTGTGATGGTTCCAGAAGGGCCTGGGGGACGTGGGAGCTTACCTAACCTTCATTCTGCTTATGGGTACAGTTTTGCTTAACAAGAGTTCCAGCGATCTACTTAAGAGAAAAACTATTTTTTGAAGGCCTTCCCGGGACTGCAGAAGCATCCGTCAAACTACAGACACTAATATTAGCCATCTTAAATTCAATTTAAAAGGGATTTGGGGGGAGCTTGCTCTGTGCCAAAGTCAACCCACTTTCTAGTTACCGTGTGCGTTTTCATACGCAAAATCACGTTAACTTTTCAAATCTTTGTCGAACTTGTTACTCGTTCTGATTTCCTCGGCTCCTGTAGAGCTGTGCCAGAGACAAGAGGTGAGGGATGAGGCTTCACCAAGAGCTCCCGAAGGAACCTTGTGTTCAGAACAAAGGGCTGCATAATTTCCAAGAGCCCAGGCTAGGGACTAGGCTATTTGCAGGATGAAGAAGGATAAGAAGGCATTATGCTAAATACTGGTGTACATTTTCTGGCCAGTTGGTTGTCAGGGAAAGATGCGGACATCCCCTTATGAGGGAGAAGAACCGTTTTCTATTGAGGGCATGTAGGTCCTTCATGCCAGGGGAAATACCCCTTTGGGGAAAAGGGTGTTAGCACAGTGAGAGCCGGCTGGAAGGAGCTAGGGCCGCCTCCTCCCTGATGGGGGCCTGGAGTCTGCCAGACGTTTCACCCCAGGCTGTCCCCCCTGCAGTGTGCATCGAGGGAGGAGGGGTGCACCCCCGAGGAGACCACAGGAATGCCAAGCAGGGGAAAGGCGCCCCGAGCCAAGGGCTCCGGCAACCAGGATCCAATATCGGTGGGTGACTCCAGCCCCCGTAACAGGAGAGACCGTAAAGTATGTGCTGGGCTTCCCAACCCGCACACACAGCAAATAACCAATTACTCCAAATAGCTAACAGATTGCGGCTCCGACTTCCCTCCCCTGGCCCCCACCCCACCCATGCCTTCACTTGTCATTTGATGGGCGATTTGTATTTGCTCAGAGAAAATGAGAGAATGAGTCACAAGGAAGACCCAAATGACACCAAGAACAGGCATCAAACACCTAAACAGAACTCATGGGATTAAGGAGAGCAGGCTGCATCTGGACCATGGACAAAGGAGATATGGTTAATGGCAGGAGACTTTCAAATGTCTGTAGTGGCCTGCAACTCCAATACCATGAGTACATGTCCTTAGGAAATCTACATCTATCTTCCTAAGCTGATAGCTATGGGAATAAGGTAAATACCATGAAGGTGGGGGCTGGAGACATGGCCAACCAGAAAAGGACTTGTCTTGCAAGCATGAAGATCTGAGTCCAGTCCCTAGAACCCATGTAAGAGGCTGGGCATGGTAGGGTGTCGGTAGTGTGCACACACACACACACACACACACACACACACACACACACACACACACACACGCTAAACATGGTTAAAGTTGGCTCTCAATGTCAGAGGCATGGCCTTGTAGCTTGCAGCTCGGAGACAAACTGTGGAAATGCTCCTTGCTTGTGAGCGACGCCCCGTAACTGATTGCTTTGGTCAGAAAACTTCTACTTCAAAGTCGTGGGATAAATGGCTGTCGAGACTCATGAAGCACAATAAGGGATTCTCTCCACACTTGGAATAGAGGGAATAAATGCAGGATGTCCCTGGAGAAAGCGAACTTGATCGAAACGAGTGCTAGGTCAGGACAAGGACAGGCAAACATCACCTCAATAGGAAAGAATGTCCTCTCTGGGAGGACTTGCTGCTGAGTGAGAAGAATGTGGGGATAGAGAATGAGAGAAGCAAGTGAGCTATTCTGAAAGAGTTGGGAACGAACTAGGCCTTGAATACTGATCGTGTTTATACACGCATCATCAGGCAAGCGAGGCTCCAAGCAATAAAGCTGTCCCCACTTTTGAAGATAGATGTGCCTGTCATTCTTGGTCAGCTACCATTAAATTTCTGCCTACGCCTACACACAAGTTGTCTTTCTACTTGCTGACCCTACAGGGAGGCCATGAGCTAGACCAATGTCCAGAGTCTGCTGATCCAAAAGCCATTGTTCTCTCTGCAAATGCAAGTGGCATTCATCATATAGATGCTTGAACACTACACACTTTAGAGTCTACTTGACTAACACGGGGAGTTTCCCCGAGTAAGATCCCCACCCAGACGGCCTAGTGCAGGTCAATCTGCTTCAGTGGGAACCTCTTCCCCTAAAGTGCATTACGAGGACCTGTGGCTCCGACTGTGCTTGATACAGCTGGCAACATGGTGAACACGGTAGTCTCCAATTCACAGAAAAGCCCATGGTAGGTGCTTAGAGTTCTGGGTTCCTCCTCATTTCTCCCAGGCTGTTAGACTCCCAACTGGCAAAGTAAAAGTCTAGCAACGCTAAACATCTCCTTCTTTCTTGGATCTGAGACGGCTCTTTATAAAAGTCTGTGCATTCATAGGCAGAACTTGCCTTAGGTTCTCGCTTGACAAGCAAGAATCCCCACCCCGCCAAGGCTAAGCAAATGGCAGGACCTTTTTGACCCTTGGGGGTCAAAAGAAGGAAACAATCTGAGGGAGAAAAAAAATGCAGAAGAAAACAAATGGCTTTGTTGGAAGATGGGAGAAGATACCACAGACAGGAAGTCAGAGCGAGGAGTCCTGAAGGAGATAATAGCCTGCTTGGGGGAAAACAGGACTGTCAGACTTAAAACTGAAACAGATTTCAATTTCCAACTAAAGGACAGGGTAGACAACACCAACAGGCCTCTCTGAAACCTGGGGCCACTCTGGAGATGACGAGGGTGTGAGGAAAATCTTCCAAGGCAAACAAGAAAGGAAGAATCTGGAAACGTGAAGAGCCAAACGCATACTGACTATGGGACCCCAAAAGCCACGGCTGAACATTTAGTTTTAAGTGAATCTGGGTTTGTAGTGTCTCCAGACTTCTGGTAAAAGTAAACACACATCGTCTCTGGAAGAATGTGACTTCCATCCAGGCCTCAAAGAATTCTCAGATAAAGTTCCAAAGAGCATGAGTTCACAATCGAAAAATAGTGAACACATGAGGAACAGACACCGCAAGCCAGCGCCAGTGGGGATCAACCCGCTGCAGAAGCAGACCCGTGAGAACAGAAGGCAGAAGTGTCAGAAACAACATGTGAACCAAAGGGCTCTCCAGGAAACAAAAGACAGACCGAGATTCAAAACTAAACAGGCTGAAGAAGAAATAACATCCAAAAATAAAAAATGTAAGCCTTGGATGACAAACTTAGCAAACTGGGTTAAATATCAGATCAGAAACGAAGAACATTGAGCAAACCTAGGACGCATCGTCAGGAATCAGCCTAAGGATAATACCAAGAAACGAGCATCAGTGCTGGGAAGATGGCTCAGCGGTTAGAAACTCACACTGAGGACTCCAGTTCAGTTTCCAGCACGCAATAACCCAGACCTCCCAAATCAGGGGGTCCAGTCCCTCTGGCCTTCTTAGGCACCTGCACTGCCATGCACATAACACATACCGAAACATATATAACATATATAAAAAAATACATTAAATCATTTTTTAAAGGAGTGAACCCTCTTCTTTTTTTTTTAGATTTATTTATTTTATTTATATGTTAGTACACTGTAGTTCTCTTCAGACACTTCAGAAGAGAGCATCCCATTACAGATGGTTGTGAGCCACCATGTGACTGCTGGGAATTGAACTCAGGACCTCTGGAAGAACAGTGCTCTTAACTGCTGAGCCATCTCTCCAGCCCCAATAAATCATTTTTTAAAAACGAATTCCCAGGGCTGGGGAGATGCTCAGCAGTTAACGCTTGCTGCTATGCCAGGGGAACCAAGTTTGGTTCCCAGCACACACATGAGATGCCTATAACTCCAGTGCCCACTCTATTGGCCTATGTGGGCACTTGCTTGCATGCAGACACACATGCACGCACATACATAAGTAATTTTAAATAACTTTTTAAAAAAGAAGAAATTAACAGAGTAAACCCCAGTTTCTGCCAGACCCCTGGGTGATCACAAACTGAAGAAGCTTAGGCCCTTATCCATGATTATGCACAATTTGCATATAACCTACACACACCCCTGCATGTTGTCCATCACCTCTAGATTACTCGTGATACTCAGGGTGAGGCAAATGCCACATAAACCATTATTACACCGCACTGAGTGGGGGAAACGCCTCTGTGTGTTTGCATGGCAAAGTCATTTCTTAAGTATTTTCAACCTTTGTTATTTGTACCTGTGAACGCAGACGCCACAGATAAAGTATTGGATGTAACATGCAAATTCATTTGGCATGGAGGATCGAAACGGCCGGTGGTGTGTCCCCTCAGAGCTGCAGAGGGAATGTTGGGAAGAATAGAAATAGCATTTGAAGAGATGACAACTGAGGACTACCCAAAACCAACGAAAATGGAAACATCTTCAGAGTTAGAATGACAGGGTCGCAGCTGACGCCAGTCATGGTGTTGACAGAAATAATGTCAGGGAAATGGAGTCTTCAAAACGGGGTGAAATAAAAGCATCTTCAGACAATTAGAAAGTGGAAAAGCCCAAAAATAAACTGACTCCCACATAAGAATTGCAACAGATTCTACTTAAAGAAAAAGTAAAATAGGAGGGCAGAGGCTGCCACACGGAGGGACGGTAAATGTGAACTTGGCTACGAGACAGCTGATTATGCAATAAAGAAAAAGCAAGCTAAAGTGCAACTTACAGGATGGAACTAAAATGCCCCCACGAAGCAGTGAAACTACTGAGAGAGCAGTCGAAGTCCGGAGTCAGACTCTGGAAGAAGCTGTACACGGGAACTACATTTAGACCTTGCTACGTCAGAGATGCACACTACTATTAAGATAAAGTGGGTGTGGTGCACACTTATAATCCCTTTATTCAGGAGGCTGTGGCAGGAAGATCTCAAGCTAGGGCTAGCCTGGGTCACCTAGGGATAGCCTGTCCCAAAAAATAAATAGAAAGAACTCTACACCAGTCACTAAAGGAATAAAAGTGACACACGACGTGACAAGGGCAAGTGAGAGGGGACGTGAAAGGAGGCTTCTTACATATTGAGAGAGAAAGAGAAGGGGGGGAGTGTGTGTCTGTCTGTCTGTCTGTGTGTCTATCTGTCTCTCTGTCCATCTGTCCATCCTGGAAATGTCACTCATTTGTAGAGTGCCTGTTTGGCTTGGTCAAGGCCCTAAATTCAATCCTCAATACCATGGGAGAGAGGAATGGATGAATGTAGATGAATGGAGGAGGTGGGGGATAAAGCCAATTCAAAAACAGAGAATCCAAGAAGTTTGGTGATACAATTCTTTACTCCCAGCTTTTAGGAAGCAGAGGCATGTAACTGTGAGCTTGAAGCCAACCAGGTCAGCCAGGCCTATAGCCTTGTGTGCTGTGTACAGTAAACCTTGTGTGAAAAGAAAAAGCACCAAGTGCTCTTGGGATCCAAGTTAAGTTCAGGTGGCTCACAACCTCTGTAACTACAGCTTCTGGAGATCAGACGCCCTCTGCTGGCCTTCATAGGCACCTGCAGGTGTGTGCACGTACATACACACACACACACACACACAGGTGGCAGAGAGGAGGAGGGGAAGGGGGAGAGGGGGAAGCAAAACTAAGTAATCCAAGTTTGAATATCACATTAACAAAGTGTTCTAAGTGGATCTGTGGCCTGTAAAACGCATTTGAAGAATACACATTCTTCAGGCTTCCACAAGACAGTTATAAAAACGGACCTTTTTCTGGGCTATAAAGGTCATTTCTAAGTATTATTACACGCAGACTCTGGACCCTAGGAGAGCTAAGCCAAGCCAGTATCAACAAAAACAACAGGAAGATAACTTAAAATATAATTTAGGGACTTCCAAAGTATTTTTAGACAACTCAGGTGTCAAAATGAAATAACAGAAATACGAAAATATTCAGAACAGAAAAATGGCAAAAATACAGCTTGCCAAGTCCTGTGGGAAGCATAACACAATAGTTAACAGAGAGTTTTATAGCTTTCAATGTTTACATAGAGGTTAAAAATATAATAAACACCCCCAAACGGGAGGAAGGAAATAATAATAACAGTAAACTAATCAGCTACGAAACAAGGAATCAAAACAGAAGAGCGGCTGGGAAATTAATTCTTTGAAAATGATGAAAACAATCTGACAAAGTCTGACTAGAATAATAAAATCCTGAAAATGAAGGAGACACGGGTAGATGGAGGAGGAAAAAAAAACTAGAAAAATCACCCAAAAAATGTTATGCCAATATTTGGGGAGGGAATGGATACATTCCTATAAAATATAAATCACTAAAAGTGACTCACCTAGAAGGAGAAAATCTCAAAGGTCCTATAAAGATTCTTAAAATTACAGCAGCAATTTAAAATATCCCAAGCAGAAGGCCGGGCCTAGACAGCTTTACAAGTGGGTTTGTCAAACACAGGCAAATGGTGACGCCAGGCTCGCTCTGTCTTCTTAGAAGACAGTGAAAGCTCATTGTCACCCAGGCTTTATGTGGTGACTGCTACCTAGAGGCTAAGACCTGGAAGGCAATAAAAGGAGACGTTCCAAGCTGTTATCGATCCCCAAAACTGGTGCAAAAAGAAATCCTGGCAGAGCACATGCCTTAAGTCTCAGCACTCAGGAGGAAGAAACAGGCGGGTCTCTGTGAGTCCAGGATATGGAAGGGATACAGCCAGGGCTATGTAAGAAAAAGAAAGAAGGACGACGGACAGACAGACAGACCTAAATCTCTGCAAATGGAATTTGGCAAGGGAGGAAACACAAATGTCTTGACCATGTTGGTTTGTTTCGGAACTGAGAGAAAAGGAAAGCAAGTGAAAGTGAGTGAATCACATTAATAGATGGAAGGAGAAAAGTCACATGACCATGAAAAAAATCACATGACCAGTTCATGCGATACGCAAAAAGCCTTCAGTGAAACAGCATTCCGGATAACACGCACATTGCTCACCTCGTAAGTTTCATACTCCCTGATGAGCCAAAAATATTCATTTTTTTAAAAAATAAGAACAGAAATAATACTTTCAAAAATGAATCGCATAACACATCCAACTATAGGCCTAGCCAGTACAATAAGGCAAGGAAGAAAACAATAAAGATTAAAAAAGGCAGAACGGATCAATCACAAGTTATGTAACTGCCTAAGTGAGACTTGAATCAGTAGGATGAATGAGAGTCCTAGGAAAGGTTTTGGAAACCAGACCAGCATAAGCGAGTACTGATTGTCACACACAAGTCACAGCTAACTGGAAATGCACCTCTAAAGAACAAGGAACAGAACCAGCCGAGATGGTCATTGGCGGATGAATCGGTAATGCAAATGTGGTTCATCTGCACAGTAGCGTTTTATTCAGCTAGCTATAAAAAAAAAAAAAATCACAACACTTGCAGGAAAGAGGACAGATCAGAAACATACAACACCAAGCAAGCTTCAGAGAAACAAGAACCGCATGTTCTCCCTCATATGCAGATCTAGCCCATAATGCATGGGAGTGCATGGGAGCACACGTGAGCACACACTCGAGCACACACGTGAGCACACACACACAGTGGGTCGGGCCTAGAGATTAAGAAGTAGTCGACCCATCAGAGAAAGAACTGAAGAGCTTGAAGGGGCCGAGACCCTTATGAACAACAATGCCAAGCAACCAGAGCTTCCAGTGACTAAGTCACTACCTAAAGACTATACATGGACTGACCCTGGACTCTGACCTCATAGGTAGCAATGAATATCCTAGTAAGATCACCAGTGGAAGGGGAAGCCCTTGGTCCTGCTAAGACTGAACCCCCAGTGAACATGATTGTTGGGGGGAGGGCGGCAATGGGGGGAGGATGGGGAGGGAAACACCCATAAAGAAGGGGAGGAGGAAGGATTAGGCGGATGTTTGCCCGGAAACCGGGAAAGTGAATAACATTCGAAATGTAAATAAGAAATACTCAAGTTAATAAAAAAAATAAAATAATAAAAAAAGAAGAAGTCAACCCTCATGTTGCAGTGACCACTCAATGACAGAGGCAGGGGGTTGGCAGTGGAGGATACACTGGGAGCTAGTGCAACTCCGGCATCGAAGCCTAGTCAAGACAGTGCAGGGTAACACGCAGAAACTCAGTATCCGCAAGTCTAACTCAGATGATATGATAGAACGTCTCTTTCCAAATGTCCCCTTGACCCAGATAGATAAATGCCGGAGCCACCTATAGCTGCTCTCCCACACCCTCGGCAGCACCCAGCAAGCAAGCTGCGCTTGTGACCATAGTCAGATGTGTCTGCATCCAACCTCCTCGTGCCAGCTGCACTCATAACGTAATGACATAAACATGACAAGAACTATAACATTTGAATTTAATACTTTCAGCTTTCTTTAAGTACAAACAAAATGGCACAAAAACGGCAGTCAGATCTTAAATTTTCAAAGGACTTTACACTCAGATGTTGACACACCATTCCATTCTTCTCAAACATTAATAAATAAAAGGCTTCTTCACAGATAGTGCATGCTGGCTGTGGTTTTAAGTGAAAAGAGGGCATTTGGCACATCCAGATCCAAAGGGAGCTTGGCTTGTGTCACTAGACTGGGAGATGGGCATACACAATCGTGGGGAACCTGCATGTCAGTGTTCGATGTGAGGAGCAGTAATGACCCAGTCTCTCCCACCTTCCCCACAGCCAGCTGACCACCTGTTTGGGTTAGAGAGGAAGGTTTCAGCCTTAGTGAGCTATGGACCCTTGACAGACTGAGAGACCTGGGCTTACCCTAAGAACATGGGACAGTGATGCTTTATATTGTCAGAAATAATGTAAAGGAAAGTATCATCTTGGTAGACACCAAATGACACCGATAAGATTGAATCTATACCTACTATGCCTTTGTGTGTGGGGAGGGACAGGTCATACACACATGTATGTGTGAGTATGCCAGCCATGTGCTCATGTGAAGGCTGAAGAAAGACATCATGTCCTGCTCTACCTCTCTGTACCTTGACACAGGATCTCTCACTGAAGCTGGAGCTAAGACAGTCTCCAGACAACCTGAGGGAGCCTGCCTTCTCTGCTTACCACACCCTCCACACAGGTTATAGGCTCCCATGGCTGCACCTGGATTTTTATGAGGGCGCTGAGGATTTGAACTTGGATCCTCGAGCTTGTGCAGCAAGCACTCTTATCCACTGAGCCATCTCCCCAGTCCTCATCAAAATTTTAAGCTATTAAAAAATCTATCAGTGGGGTTGGGGATTTAGCTCAGTGGTAGAGCGCTTGCCTAGCAAGCTCAAGGCCCTGGCTTCAGTCCTCAGCTCCGAAAAAAAAAAAAATCTATCAGTAAAAGACAAAATCTTGACAAAGCCAAGGCTATCGGTATGAAGCAGCTTGTTGTCACCACTATTACAAGAAAATAATAAACAATTCTCATTACTTAATTAATCACCAAATAACTTTGCTCAATGGCACCTCTACTGTCAAGTATTACTCTGAAGTGAGTAATAATAAAATCCCAGCTATGAGGAATAAAGCCATGCTTGTTTGAAAAGTCTTACCCATCTAGAAGTTTTCTTAATGAGGGTTAAGGAAAGGGGCTTAATAGTGAGACAGTCGCACTGTGGCTGTAAGAGCACTGCTTCCTGAGCACTGTGGCTGTAAGAGCACTGCTTCCTGAACTAGGGCTGTAGCTCAGAGGTACAGTGCTTCGTGCACAAGGCCCTGGGTTTAATTCCTGGCATGGAAGAGAGAGAAAGGGGGAGAAAGAGAGGGCAAAAGAAAGAAGAGTAGAGGAGGGAGGCAAGGAGAGGAAAGGAGAGGGGAAGGGAGGGGGCAGGAGGGGAGGGGGTATTTCCTAGTAAAAATTATAATAATAAAAAAAGAGGTATTCCACTGATAATAGTAACAAAGGCTACGAAGCACCTAGGAATAAATTAAGTGGCTGGACCTATAGACAGGGAACAAAGCCCAGCGACAAAAAGGGGGACAGTGGTGGGAATTAGTAAATCAAATGTTGAGTATGTAGTACTTTGAGATGCCCTGTGCTACACTCAGCCATGCTTTCCTTTTTCATCTTTATTAAATTGGGTATTTCTTATTTACATTTTAAATGTTATTCCCTTTCCCGGTTTCCAGGCTAACATCCCCCTAACTCCTCTCCCTCCCCTTCTCTATGGGTGTTCCTCTCCCCATCCTCCCCCCATTACCGCCTTCCCCTCAACAATCACGTTCACAGGGGGTTCAGTCTTGGCAGGACCCAGGGCTTCCCCTTCCACTGGTGCTCTTACTAGGCTATTCATTGCTACCTAGGAGGTCAGAGCCCAGGGTCAGTCCATGTATAGTCTTTGGGTAGTTCAGCCATGCTTTTAAAAATAGTGGGAGAGCATTTGCAGCTTCTCTTTGAGCGCTGTAATGCATATCGTAAGAAAAGACAAAGATTCCAACATTGTAAAACGCAAAGTCTAAACAAGTACAAAACAGTACAAAGTCTAAACAGCTTTGGCATCGAATGGAGATGCTGGTACTGTTTTCTGTATGTTCGCAAAAGGTAATTCAGAGAGAAGCCTGAACCCGGTAGATGAGCAGACAGAAAGTAGCCCTCTAGGTACCTTGGTGCTGGCATTGTCCCAACCATCTGGACTCAGAATATATCAGGACCCACCGGGAGTCCTCAGCCACACCCACACTCATGTGGGAGGAACAGAGAAGGCTAGCCTGCTGCCACGTGAAGAGCCTCCTTAGGCCCAGGTCCCAGAGGGCAGAGTTGACACTAGGGACCTGCCTGCTTCCTCTGGCCCTAGCAGCCACACTCAACCCCAACCCACACAGGTAACCAGGACTGCAGTAAGGTTCAGGAGGGCAGGAGACTAGTCAGAGCCAGAGATTTCTAGGTTTGCACCCCAGAGCTTCCTCCCACCCCTCCAAGACCGCACCAGGATCAGGAAGGTCTCCTCTCCTCTCTCCCCTTCGTCCTTATTCCCAGATATGCAAAGAAAATTGAGCCAACAAATAGCGAGCAATACATACATGAGGACTGGACGGAGAAGGCATCAGGTTAGTGGGGCCCAAGCTTGACAGCCCATCTGCAAGCTACAAATTAAACATGCCAGTTAGCGACAGAATTCAAGACTGAGCGCTGAGGAGCTGTGAGAGGGGAGGTTGGCCAGTTCTAAGGGAGTAGGGTTCTCCCTCCCTCCCGCCCTCTCCAGGCACCCTCTGCACCAGTTGTGGGAAGAGTGTGCTATCCCCAGTTGGACATGCCTGGCTCCATGACCTTGGACCATTTCTGTGACCTTGAATAGTTCCAAAACCTCCCAGAATCACAGTGACCCAGAGCAACGGTGAGTGGTAAGGCAGAGTTTGAATGCTGCTGTTTTATTTTACAGCCTTTGCTGCCACACTCGAAGGTGCCACCCACTCAGCTGCTCTTTCTGCCTTTCTCAAATCTTTCCAGCCCCACCATCCCTCCATTTGCACCCTCTGTCACTAACATGCCCATACCTACTGGGCAGGGTAGCCAAAAAGGGGCAAAGCCCTCAGCTCCCATCTCCCAGAAGCAGGGGACCACATGGCTCCCCGGGCCTACACAAAGAAGCTGAAGGAGTCTCAGTACAACCTTGCCGCCTGTCCTATGGTTCCCTACCATAAATCTTCACTTGGCATCTCGAGGACTGTAATTTGATGTCTTATAGGAGAGCCTCGGACATGCTTAAAAGCCAAGGCAATGAGAGGATAGGGCTTAGGTGGGTGAACATCAGAATAGCAGGAGGATAAAGCTGGACAGGGGGCAGAGAAAAAAGGAACTGCAGATGAGACGGGAGAGGGAGAGGAGAGGAGAGGGAGAGGGAGAGGGAGAGGGAGAGGGAGGAGAGGGAGAGGGAGAGGAGAGAGCAGAAACAGGCCCTGCAACAAGGTATATGGGAGGTGAGACCGGAAAAGCCAGGGAGCACTGGGGACCCACAGCCACCAACCTCCCTCCCTCTTCAGTGATCCAAAGGCTCCAAAAAGACCCTGAAGAAGGTGACTCTCAGGCCAGACTGCCTTCCTGTATGAAGGAAAAGCTTGGGGGCAGAAGTGTAGGAGAAGCCCTGTTGAGACCTGAAGTGGACTTTAGATGCTTCTTTTCCTACTGTAGAGGAAGCATTACTGAAGAGCTCCAGAGCCCAAGTCTAGGAAGGCAGGCAGGTTAAATGGCAAGCTGCCACCAGCCAGGGCTGCTAGCCAATCCTAGGTACAGCAAAACCTTCTAGAAGACTGGTGCATGCCACCAGCAGACCCCAGTTGGCCAAAGATGGCCCTGTCCCTCCCCTTCTTGCCCTGACCCTTCAGAGATCTCGGCGTTATTTTGAAATTGTTCCTTTTTAGAAAAGGTGAGAGGGGGACAGGCAGGTCACCAGAGCAAAAGGAACACATGTGGCTAAACATAGCGCCAAAGCCCTGTGCAGCTGCAGAAATTACACGTTCCCCTGAGGCTGTGGCCATAATTTGCTGCTCCAATTCTGGGACTATGTTTCCACCTTCATGGCAGCCTGAAGACTATAAGTGGAGCAGTGAGCTCCAAATTAGCCTGAGCCTGAGAGCTGCCCACACCTCAGCCCACCATGGGAGAGAAGGTCCTCGCCACCTTCTCAGGGATCCTCCATGCCACCCTCCAGGTGTATTCTCAGTAATGCACATACCACACAAGTGCACACACATAGTGCCTTACCACATGCATACACACACACACACACACACACACACACACACACACCACTGACATATTAACATACATCTACACTAAGCATACATACTACCAAACCACATGCAAACACACCACCTTACCACATGTATACACCACTTCATCACACACATACCAACCTCACCACATGTATACACATACTACCTCACTTCATCTCACACATGCATACATCACCTCACCACATACATGCTACTTCGTCACATACACACACACACACAGCCTTACCACATATACACCTCATTAATGCACACATATACACATACCACCTCACCACACACACATCTTATGTGTGTGTGTGTACATACCACACCCCCAGCTACCAATCTAAAAACCTGCAATGGAATACACACACACACACACACACACACACACACACACAACTTTGCTATGTAAACACATATATTATCTCCCCCAGATGGTATGTTCCTTCCAGATGGTATATTTAGCAAGAATAGAGCCCAGGCCTCTTCCATCAAATCAAGCTGGTGCCTCCTCCTCTTCCTCCTCCTCCTCCTCCTCCTCCTCCTCTTCTTCCTCCTCCTCCTCCTCTCCTCCTCCTCCTCCTCCTCCTCCTCCTCCTCCTCCTCCTCCTCCTCCTCCTCCTCCTCCTCCACCACCACCACCAGCACCACCAGCGCCTTTCTCCTCCCATCTTCTAACCTAGGCAAGGCCAGCCTCACCTATGTGTCACATCTCCAGGAGCCCAGCTCCTCGCACCCACCTCTCTGTCCACTGCTCCAGAGTGTCCATGTGCTCACACAGAGCACAGGCCTAGGTCTGATTCTTGCTTAGGCCCAGCCCTGGTCTGCTTATGTCAGGGCCAGGAGGCAGTCTAGCCTTGGCCTCTTCACGCTCTATCTCTGGCTGTGCTTGTAGCCAACAGGACTAAAACAGTCCCTCCTTATCTAAGCCTGTGGACACTGAAGGTGGCACACAGAGAGCTCCAACCTTGTTGGGAAGCTCTGCACATAGTTGTAGCTTAGACGGGCTGTGAAGGGGGCAGAAAATAGGAGCCGGGGGTTGGGACTCTCTTAGCTACAAATACCCATCAACGAAGACAGCAAAACACAAACTAATACTGACATCATTGTAGAGCCGTCTCCAATTTTCACTCAGGTTTTCCTTAGGAGACATTCTTCCTCAGATTCATGCAATGGACAAGTTTTCTGACTATTCATTCATTCATTCATACATACATACACACGTACACACATACACACATACATACACCTATACACCCATCTGTTCACATATCCATCCATCTACCTACCTATCTATCCAGCCACCCATCTGTTCACCAATCCTTCTACCTGTCCATGCAGGCACCTACCCACCCATTAACTTACTTACCTATTCATACATCTACTCATCGATCCATCCACCCATACATATTTCTATGCACTCATCCACTTACCCATCTACCCACCCATCTGTTCACCATCCACATATCCATTCATTCATCCTCTCATTGGCTCATCCATCCCTTATTTTATCTACCCACCTGTCTATCTCTATTCATCCATCCGTCTATCCATCTATCTAGCCATCCATCTATGCATCCATTCATTCATCCACCCACTGGCCATCTAGACAGATTCTCATTGAATACATCCTCTAAATCAGGTCCTGGTTGCTGTCCTGCATTTAGTCCAGAGAAGATGCTGAGAGCCAGAGAGACATGCAGGATCTAGAGCTGATGTGGGAGCCAAGATCCTTCCAGAGAAGTGAGACCAAGTTGAGTCTCAAATAATGAACTGAGCAAGAGAACAGGAACAAAGACAGTCTCAGCAGACCGAATGCAGGTGAGTATTAGAAGCTGAGAGATAGGGGTTGGGGCTTCTGGCAACTTCTGAGCATCTGTGAAAACACAGAGCAAGACTTCCTGCCTCCACAGTAGCATGGCTTCTGGAAGTAGCAAGAAGATGGGAGACTGAGAAAGAGGCAGAAAATGGTACTCAGTATCTCCAGGAAAAGCCTCAGAGCTAAGCTCTGGGGAACTTGAGGCCATCTCAGCACTCAGCTTTGCTCTCATGTGCAAGGCTAAGATTTAATAGGTGGCTTGCTGAATGTCACCTATCCCCCCATCCATCTATCCATCCATCTATCCATCCATCTACCCAACCATCCACCACCTACCTATCCACTGCAGTCTGAGGACAGGAACCATCATACAGGCTGGGAGGCTCTGCCTCAGGTACCCTGAAGTTCTAAGAGCACCCAAGACATTAGGTGTGTGAGTCTGCAGGCACAGTCACAGAGGAAGGTAATATCCTGAACAAGTTCAAAGCCAGTCTTCATAGTGGGGCTTTTTTGCCTCTCTTGAGGTAAGTATGGGGTGGGACGCAGAACATCCAAGCCCAAGACAGGAATGCTACTCCCTTCAGTAAAATATGTCATAGGCTTCTTAACATTTGCCTTCGTATGTCATGTGGTCTCCAGCAGGCCCTAGGTTGCAGAGTGCCCAGCAAAAGGATGACTGACTACCTGCCCCTCCCTCAAACCCTCCTTCTTGGTCCTAGAAGTGGGGATAAGAAAGATATACTATGGTCCTAAACACAAGCTGCTCTCTCTAAGCTACCTCCAAGGCACCGCCAAACATGAGATCAGGGACTAATCTTCCCTCAAATAAGAGACACTCTCTTCCATCTCCCTTCTCACTGAGGGATCTGAGGCAGAAAGCCTTCAATGTAACCACAAGGTAGATGTTCCATTTTCCACATGTTTCTAGAAAAAAAGTTTAGATCTAAGGACTACGCAACTCTTCCCCCATCACAATGAAAACTCCCACTTATGACCTTCCATCAAACAGCACCCAGCCACCAGGGTATAGAGGGGTGAGTGTAATGGCTTTATCATAGCAAAGAGTAGGGGAGGAGCTAGAGGAGATGAGGAAGGGAAATAAAGGCTAGCTTGCTGGGCATGGGGCACAAGGGAGCTGACATCCCATTTATCCTACCTGGACAGGAATGAGAGGCTCCTTGTCATCAATGTCAATGAGCACGTCTTCCCCAGGGCTGAGTAAGCTCACGTCATCTGCAGGAAGAGCAAGTCCACACCCATGAGAGACTCAGCCAGGAGACTGTCACTAAACTCCACAATCTCACCTCCCCTCACACTGGAAGAGGTGTTTCTGTCCCCAGCCCTTCTCTTTCCTGATTCTATCTCTCCCATCTTCCCACATCCCCCTCCCATTCCCTTCCCTCTACTTCTTTCCCCCATTTTGAACCATGCTTCCCACCCACTAGTAGGAGGTCACTTGGTCCAAGTATGCCAACCTGAGGAAAAAATGACCCCTAGCTTTGGGCCAGCTTAGCAAAGGCTACTTTCCAGCTCCTTACCTGGGCCACCTTGCGGGGATGGACTCTCTGCTGAGTACGGGTCACACAAGAAGTTCTCCAGGGAGCGAATGGTGCACTGACCCACAACTGGCCTACGGCCAAACTGGCGATTATCAATGACCTTGACCACAATAGGGGGACAGTAGAGGTCCTCTCTGGGTAACATCTGGGCAGAGGAGAAGAGGGAAACTCTAAATATGAGCCCCAGCTCATTTCTGGGAATTCTCAGGGGAAGGAGTAAGGGAGAGAGTTCTCATAGGCAGGACCAAGGAGCAGAGAGTGACTCTGAACCCACAAGAGAGTCCACAAGAGTCCAAAATCCAAAGGTGGCCAGCAGCCCAGATGCTGGCCAGTGGGACAGAAGCCACACACCTTTCTGTCTGCCCTCAGCTGCTATGTGTCAAAGCTGGTTTTCCCATAGCTTTACCTCCAAACACACCCAGGTCAGCCTCAAGTCTGAGTAAGTCTATTTTCTCTGAACCTGTACTGCCTGGGAAGGGGGAAGGTGGGAGGGGGGGTGGGCTGCAGTTCAACATTTCTTACAGACAGTCCCCCCCAAGTGGATACTCAGGAGTTGGCTTGCAGACCTAGATTCTTCTCCCCCACCCCAAAAGCACTTTGAACACAACTTGAAATAATTTATATGCACTCCTTCAGTGGCGTCTTGGCTGCGCCAAGAGAAGGCTCCCGTTGACAGCCACTGGGCCTGGAATTTCTAGTGTGCTTTCATCTTGCAAACCATTTTCCTTTTCTCAGACTTGACTTACACCGGCCACTGGGCCCCAGCAGCCCAGGGAGCTGAAGAGGGCTGAGGAGTGAGGACTAGAGGGTTAAGAGGTGGAAAACTCATGGTTCAGAACTTAGGACTGGGGGCGGGGCTAGGGACTAAAGGTCTGAAAACTGGGAGGCCAGATTGGGAGTCCAGCGCCAATTGCAGATGACTGGGAGTGGTGGGGGTTGGGGGGCAGTGACTGGGAGGGGCCAGGGACTGGGGCCTGAGAACTGGGGGCTGGGGTTGGAAGCTGGGGCCTGAGAGGTCAGAAGCTAGAAGACCAGCGAGGACAGGGGCAAGGGGTGAGAGACCCTTGACTGAGACCACAATGGGGACGGGGTCAGATTTGAGGGCTATGGGGGATGGGAGCTGAGTAACCAGGTGCTAGGACCCTGAGAGTTGCAGAGTAGCCTGAGAAAAGGGAGGCTGGGGCTGAAAACCTGGTAGCTGTCCAGAAAGGTTTGGAGCCAGGGCTGGGAACTGGGAGACAAGGGTAAGAACTAAGGGGCCGGGCACTGAGGACATGGGGATGAACATTAAGGGATCAGAGGCAAGAAGAGGACTCAAGCCTGGGAGCTATGGCTGGAGATTAAGGACTGCAGTATCAAAAGCTGAAAAGCCAAGGGCTTGGGGCAGGGGGTTGATGGTTGAAAACCCACTGGCTACAAGACTAGGGCTCAGGGGCCAGAGTCTGGAGGTTTGGGGGCTGAAAGCTGAGAACTTGGGGAGCAATGAGAGCTAGGGGTTTGAAGGCCAGGGCCTGAAAGTTTGGGCTAAAGAAAAGGAAACTGAAAGCTGAGATGGAGCTGACAGCTGGGGGCCCAGTGGCTGGGGATGGAGGCTGAGGAACAAGAACTGGGCAGCTGGGGACTAGAGGTTGAAGTTTCCCTCAGGGCTCAAGGTAAGAGAGAACCAGGCAGGGGAAGAATGGCTGGAGGTCAGCCCTGGAGGGTCCCAGGAGAAGCCTGGCAGTGAAAGCCTTCCCCTAAGGAGACTACTGAGAATGGCTTCTGCGGGCCCAGAGTCAGGCAAAAGGGCAAGGTACCCATGTGTGCTGCACACAGGACAAGGGACTTCAATGAGGCAAGAAGTGATTCCTCTATCCATAGGAAAGTGGAGTGTAGAGATATCTCACACACACACACACACACACACACACACACACACACACACACACACACACACCTGGGCCCTTCTGGGTGCTGGAGCTGAACCCCAGGGGTGCTGGGATCACGAGGTCACTCTACCCCTCAGGACTCTGGAAGGGAACAGTGAGGAGGTAAGGCTCACCACTTCCATGAACAGAGTACAGACGTCAAAGTTGGGGTTCTTCCGAAGGTTTCTGATGACACAGGACTGCACTGTCTGCCCACCACACTCCACCACGAGGCTAGGGGAAGACACGCTGGCCATCTGATAGCTCTTTATGTTCCGAAGGCCCCAGGCCAGGATCTAGGGGCAGAGGAAGGGGAGAGAGAGCCGCTGAGCAAGTCTGAGGCAGGAAGTGGGAAGACCAGGCTGGCGGCTCCTGTCCCACAGTCAGGTTCACCTCACCTCGATGGCTGTACGCTGGAGAGCTGGCTTGATGTTCTGGGGAACCATGTAGATGTTGGCCTCCCTTTGAGGTGGTGGGTAAGGCAAGTCTGTGTCCTCCGTCTGCAGGGGACAGCAAGTGGAAAAAAGACCACAGTGTTGGGGAAGGCCAAGTCAGTGGAATAAGAACGGACAGGCAGGCAAAAAGTAACGGCATGCATTGAGAGACACAGGGAGGGAGGAGGTCAGAGCTGGAGGTGGGCAAACGGGTAGTAGAAATGAGGGTGCAGGATTAGCCTCGGCGGGGTGCCATCCTGTCCAGGATCAGAATGAACACATCTTTGCACAAGGGCAAGTCAGTCCTCCTACAACACAGGCTCCAGAACACCACAGAGCTACTAGTTATGTGTTCCTGTCTTCGGCACACACGTGTGTGCTCCTATGAATGCATTCATGCTGGCATAAGCATGCACTCCCTCCCGCTCCATCCTGCCCCATCTACTTCAGTCTCTCAGTCACTTCCCCCCAACTCTGGCTCTCCTGCCCCCAACCCCAGCTGAGACGCACCCTGGTTTCCACCCAGACGTCCTCCAACCCCCAACCCCACAGCCACATCTGTATCCCACAAGAACAGAGCATCGTCACAGGAAGCCAGGAAGAACAGAGCAATGGCCAATGAGACACAGGGATGTGTGGCCGCTATCCTTATATGACATGGAGGCGCCATTACCAGCACAGACCAGGGGGGTGTGAGGCGTATGGCTGCTACTGGCCTGCTCAGGGGTTCCAAAAAAGAGTCGGGCAGGAATCACCGAGAGCTTATGTGGGGAGCAGAACAAGGCAATAGGGAGAAGTGTGATCGTAGGTTTGGGAACTCAGAGCATGGTGGCTTTGGGTGTGAACTCGAGCTCTGCCACTCACTAGGTGAGGAAGGCTATCCCTCCTTTCTCTCACTCAGCTCCTCAGCATGGGCTGTCATTAGCAGAGGTTAATCTCTAGCCAGACACTAGCGTGAGAGCTGAGAAGTCTGCACCACACAACCAGAAGAGTGTCCGCAGCACGGAAATGCTCACTCGCTGCACTACAAGGCCAATTAGAGTAAAGCGCCCTTTTCTCAAGACTTTTGACTCCATGCGTCTTATAAGTTTATTAGGTCAAGACGCTTCACTGCCACCTAGTGGGAAACCTTTAGAATGAACACGAATGCAGGTTGTACTAGAAACTGTCCCTCCTTGGATATACCACCACTGTGCGTTGCCCATACAGCACGTCCACACATGGAAGTCTTGATGTTACGACTATCAGCAGACGGGCTGTGCTTTAATAAGCATTGCAATCACCTGACTTACTCCCCAACAGTCTCGTTTCGGAAAGAACGTCAAATCGACAGACATTTGCTAACAGAGACAAGAGCCACAGGAACGGAGAAAAAGGACCAGCCTCCTCCAGCCTACATCAGACGTCACAGCACCTCCAGCCACCTCCTGCCCGGTGGTCCACTAACAATGCCACATCGCCCAGAGTCACGGTAATGAGGACCTCGGGTCCAGGAGCAGAGAGCCTTGGACTCCACTGCCAGCTCTGTTCCTTCCTAGCTGTGTGGGCAGGTTACTCAGCAGCAGTGACTCAGTGTCCTCATAAAGACAGGGAACAACAATACGCTGAACAAAGTCACTCTGAGGATTAAACGAGGAGATGAACAAGAGGAGTCTCTGGCAGCAGACAGCACTCAGAGAGTGGTGTGACTGTAATTACGGCTGCCATTGCTGTTGGCACCATGGGTTTCACCACCAAGTTCCTATTGTTCTTCCAAGGGTCACTTGAGGAGCGCCTCACAGAACAACGTTGGCTTTGTAACTGCCCTTAAATCACCAGGACGGAGGTAGAAGCCGACTAGTTTACTCCGAGCACACACAGAAGGTGACATGGTCATAGGAAGAGTGACAGTCAGAGCTGCCTCTGTGCCCACCACACAGCCCAAGACAGATGCCCCCAGAGACCCTGTGCAACCACCATAGAAGCTGGCTGTTAACAGAGCCCCGGGTGGCACTATGACACCAGCCAGGAGCTGCAGGTGGCTATGCAGCAGGGTGGCCTATTTTAAGGGCCAAGCTTTCTGTGGTGTATTCTTTAGCCTCTAATGGCTGATGCCCAACCTGCTGTGGGACCAAGGCCAAAAGGTAGGGGGTGGCAACAGAAGTGTTAGCCTCTAAGCTTTGCCAAAGGAGGAGGCAGAACAATCTTCCTCCCTCAGCTACCATTTCTTTGATAATCACCAAAGAAAGCCATAAGCTAGCTGTGGGCTAGGCTCCGCCTTCCCTCCTAGCTCCCCAGAGCATTGTAGTGATGTCATCCTCCGTAAGGCCTGAGAACCAGACTCGCCACAATGGGAGCTCACGTCTCGAGCAGGATGGAGGCAAGGAGGCCCAGGCAGGTTAAGTGCTAGGACAGTACCGTCTGGAGTAGGCCCTGCAGGAAGAAGGCAGGAGCGCACAGCTGAGGAGCCAGCCCAGTGGAGGCAGGAGGGAGAGAAGCAGAGACAGAGGTTAGAAGACACCCAGGGACCCCCTTCCTTAGTGTGAGGACACCACTCTCATCCCTATTCTGTCCTCGGGCCTCCCATAACATCCCTGCCCGATGCCATTTGGCTGCAGATGCTCCAGATCCCGCTCCTGATTGCCTTCTCTGCCCAGCTTGTCAGACACCATCCAGGTCCAGTCCTTCAGTACAGTGCTGTGTCATGAGCGCCACACTACCCAGAGCTGGGTACATGGAACTACGATTGTGTTCTCCAGGTCCCTGACCCCATCTCACCCCAACCTTCCAGTCCTTCACTCTTCCTTCCATATCTGCCTTTCCACCAGAGTTCTCTCTCCATCACCCCACTGTTTCTCTGAGTCCTCTCCCCTGCTTCCATCATCATCATCATCGCCGCCGCCATCGCCCTTCCTCCTCCTCCTCCTCCTCCTCCTCCTCCTCCTCCTCCTCCTCCTCCTCCCTGCCCTCTGCCTTTGCTCCAGCACCTCTTCCCTGGAAACTTCTCTCCCAAGTCAAGGTCGGCAGCCCAAGGTCACTTGTAGAGTCTCACCTCTCCCATCCCTTGTCAACACTTGCCAGCTAAACTTGGTGTCTCTTCTAAAGCCACCTACTCAGTTCCCTCTTCCTCTCAAGGATGAACCTGCCAGGCCTCCTCCACCCCTTCCTCTCTGAGCCCTGAAGAGCCATCTTTTCTCGGAGGCATTCTGTCCCTCATGACCTCCCTAAGCCCACAGCCCCCTTCCTAGCATCTTTCTATTCAGTTGGCCCAAGCCTCCTGGTGGCCTCTGACACTTGTCCACGGTAACAGTTTTATCCATCTCCCCCACACCTGCTCCCTTTAATGTCATCGCATACATCAACCCCAGCATCCACATCTATATATCACCCCAGCATCCACCACAACAGCCGGGGCCACCCTTGGCTTCCCCTTCCTGCCTTACTATGTCTTATTGGTTACCAAGTACTGCTGGCCCTGTCCCTAAATCTCTATCCTGTGTGTTCTCTTTTCTACCCCTCCCCTCCCTCAACTTCTCCCCTCTCTCTTCCTTCCACCCACCCCCCCATCCATATGTTTCCTTTCTCCTGCCCCGATGTCCAATGACCCACTCTGTGGTCTCTTTGCTTCTAGTTCCGCACACACCCTCAGCTAACAAAGCCTCTGTGGGCATGAAGTTAGGATATGTCACTCAAGGGACCCTGTCCTCAAGATACTTGAAAAGCCTGAAGAGGCCCCCCCCCAAGACCTCTCATCTTCCAGCCACTGTTGATGTCTCTCACCCTCAGGATTCCCAAAGAGTGACTAGCCACCTCTGGAATATTGCCCCTCTCTTTAACCTTAGGACTCAGCACTCACTATCCATCTGTCTGGAATACAGTCTGTCCCTCTTCATCTGGCCACTTCCTGCTGGGACTTTACATCATTTAAATTTTCCTCGGTGACCTAAGTTTATTATGTTGCAGTGTCTCCATGGCCTCCCATATCCTCTGTCCACCCCAACCTTCATCACACTGAATGACACAGCAATTACCCTGAGCCATTTCTCTGTCTGTCACTGTCCCTAGCCAACCAGCAACCCTGAATAAGCAATGATACCAGGAGTGAGGGAGGGATTAAGCAGATAGGAGGAGTTAACAAAGTGACTTTCTTTGACTATATTGCCACCTGCTCTGCCACCACCACCACCACCATCATCATCATCATCGTCGTCATCATCATCAGGTAGGTCCTCTCTGGGCCCTTGCTAGGTGTGCCTACTCATGGCTGAGGCAGCTCCCTTCACCACCTTCTAGAACCTGGTACAGTCTTCAGGGCCTAACTCACCTTCCCCCCAATTCCTCCAAACACTCCAGAAACTTCTTATAGCCTTGCTTTCTGACATCTGTTATACCTAAATGATTCCTATAACACAAACACACACACACACACACACACACACACACACACACACACACACACACACACACATGCACACAGTTCTAATGAACCTATTCATCCTTTGTTTATCTCGCTCCAGGTAAAAGTGAACCTATTGCCCGCTTCTATGCCTCAATTTCTTCCTGGTTCTGCCTACCTAGGGGACCCAAAGCTGTCTCTCCAGGACAGTATGAGTATTGTGACACTTATCAGAACATGACAACCTGTCTCCACCACCAGGAAGGGAGGGCCAGACTGCAAAAGCAAGCAAAATGTCTGATTGGCTGCCTCACGGGTGACAGGGACTGAGGAGTCCAGGCCCCAAGGACAAGGCGATAATACCATAAACCTGGGCAGAGACAGCCATATTAACCCAACTCCTGTGCCTGCCCTGGAAGCAGAATGAACCTGGGACCACCTACTAGTGGGTGTTCACAGGTGGGCAAGGTGTCGATCAAGCCAACTCAGACCCAGATAACCAGGATCAGCTGAGGGTTTCCTCAAGCCACTTTAGATTCTTCTCAATCCATTATCCCCCATGGCCAATTCAGCACAGATTGCTGAAGCCCCAGATACACTCCCAGTCCTAGGTGACAGCACACTAGACCATGTTCCTTTCCAGGGCAGTGCAGGTGTTGACAACCCTCTGCAGCCAACTAGACTGCCCTGTCCCCAGTAGCCCTCAGACTCCCACCTCACCCAAGAAGGACACATTCTGGTTCCTTGGGGAGCTGCAGGCAGGGGCCAGCCAGGCAGCGGGAGGCTCCATTGTCTGTCGGCCCCACCCAGCTCATTAGGAACAACATGCTGGTCTAATTACACTACCCAGGAAAATAGTGTTTCAAATTAAGGCCTTGGGGGAGGAGGAGAGGGATGGGGGGCACTGGGCTTATTTTCCT
The DNA here is from genome assembly GCF_011064425.1 of Rattus rattus. Lineage (NCBI taxonomy): Eukaryota > Metazoa > Chordata > Mammalia > Rodentia > Muridae > Rattus > Rattus rattus. The sequence continues at coordinate 62,104,420 of NC_046159.1, forward strand.
GATTGCAAAACACCAAATGTTTCCCTTCTAGTGGATGCTGGGGTGCAGGAATGAAACCGGGGTAAGTCTCAGTGTAAGCTGCATACCCTGCCACCTCCAAGATTTGGAAAGGTGTCGAAGGGTAACTAGTTGGCCCACCATTTTGTTACTACAAGGAGCCAAAAAGCATATGCAGCGCTCTACCAAGGTATCCCTTACCTCCGAGCAGAAGAGAAGAGGGACAACTAGCAATGTCCCTTGAACAGTCAAATCCTCCAGCCGCTGGATAAGGTCTTCCTCTATACATGTTCCCAGTCTAGAGTCCCACTAGCAAGAAACCCCAACACCTCGCCTGCCATGTGTGTGTACGCGTGCATGCGTTCTCGTTAACATGCGCCCATGCGCACTGCCAGTTCTCGGGAAATCTAAAATTGCAGTCTCTTTGAACTCATTCCCCTTGGCAGCCTGAATTGTCTTTGTTCTCCAGACCAAAAAAAAAAAAAAAAAAAAAAAAGGGAGGGGGGAGGGAGAAGAGGACTCAGAAGAGGTGGGGGTGGGGGAGATGAGCCAAGTTGGGCACAGCGGAAGGGTGAGACAAGAAGGGGGTAAGAAGCTTAAAAAAAGAGGGAGAGCAAAGGCCAAAAGACACCTGGCACACAAGGCAGCCTGGCTTCCCACCTGGAACTCACAGAGCGGTGATCCCCTGCAGAGAGCCTGGGAGAGGGGCTATTGCTGTTACTGCAATGTCCCTAAACCCCACAGCTGCTCCAACCCAAGGCACTGCTTCCAAAACATTCCTGACCCTCCCTTGCTTCAGATACTAGTTCAGTGTCTCCTCTTCCAGGGTTGCCATCTTCCCTCCTGCTTCAGAAGCCACTCACATCGACAGCCAACCCCATGCCTCACTTAAAGGCCTTCATAGCCTCAAGGGCATGTGTGGCTCCCCCCTACCTCACTGTGCTAGCAGTAACGCGCCTGGACCTAACCACTCTGCTGCTGCCTCTCTATTCCTCCCGGCCTGTCTCCCACCCGACCCCCACAACAGCTGTCTCAGAGGCCTCCCCACCAGTCTCTCTTCTAAGGCCTGACTTTACAGCCTCTGCTCTGGAGGCCAGCACCCCCATCACACCTCTACTTCTGTTCTGCTCCCAGACTCACGGGAGAGTGAGCCCAATGTGCACAGGGATAGGACTGGGAGGTTGGAGAAAGTTAACAGGGGGCACAAGCAGGTGCTGGACCACTACACAGAAAAGACAGAAAACCTCTGCTGGGTCAGCAGGCTTCCTGCAGGAGCAGAACGGCATGGGGAGTGACCTGCCTCCTCTCTGCCTCAGGGGAACCTTAAAACTGAATAAGTCCCAAGCTCTTGTCAGGAGACTCAGCCTTCAGTCAGGGGAAGTGTGTTGAGCTCAGGGCTGAGGGTTGCACTGTCAATGCTCTGGGACAAAGAACATCACAAGTCATCTCATAGGATGGGTGTCCTTGGGCCTCGAACCCTTTGGACCTGCTGGGCTAGCCCTGTCTGTGTCCAGCAGACTCCTAAGGATCATTCTCCCCTGGCCCTGCTGACCACAGGACGCCTCAGCAGGGGACCTTGCCAACCACTTTGCTCAGCCCTTCAGGGCCTGGCCTTAGCTGCAATTTTGATTTGCTTCCTGACAGCCAGGCCACAGCCGCATCCTTGCCCTGAGTCCGAGCCCTGGCTATTCCATATGGCACATCCGGTCATGAAGGACTGAGTCTGTCATAACTCATCCCTAGGCTGGGTCCTCTTCAGCACAGGCTGTGGGTTTTGGCTTGGGTTCTATGTTGCCTTCCAAATCGGCAGTCTCTCCGCATGGCCGCCAGAAGCAGGAGGCCGCCTGTCAGGCGCGAAGAGGGCCAGCAGCTGGCAGGCCCCCACCTCTGCCTGGGAGTGAAAGGAAGTGAGGGAATGGGGTGGGGTGGGGGGGACTACAATCCCACATCCTGACTGATCCTGCGCTTCAAGTCCAAATTGCACCGAAAATGTCAAGTGGTATCCGCTCTCAACCCAGCCCAGGGAGTCCCTGACTCCCCAACTGGAGGACATGGACAGCCTTTTCCTGCTCAGCCTCCACCCAGAGCTCTCCTTCCCGTCCATCTCCATACTGTACCTAGGCCCCCTGTACCAGAGACGTGTGCCTCCCACTTCTTCAGGGCTTTGTCAAAGTCTCCTAATACTGTGTCTACCACCAGAAAGGTTCCCTTGGCTACTCTGGCACCTGCCCAACATTTTATTCTTGAAAATATGCCATCTGCTACTCAACCAGACAAAACTCAGCATTGCCGTTCAAGTGATCTGTATATATGTCTGGACTACTAAGAGAGTATCAAGACCCTGGGGCTAGAGTCACCTCACAGGACGGACCTTAGCTGGCTGTGGCTCCATTCCAAGCCAAAGGACTAAAATCTAAATCAGCTACCCTATAGCACAAGCTTGGAAGTTTGGCTTCTACCACCCTCCTTCCGGATCTACCGCCACCCTTCCACCCCATCCTTGGGTTCAGCTTACCTCATCCAAAATCCTTGAAGTTTCGTGCATCTGTGATGGGCCACATCCGGGAAACAGCGGGAGAGCCGAGGGAGCAAAGGGTCTCCATTAGTATCCAGAAGCACTGGCTGAGACAGAGATGGCTCCCACAGAAAGCCCTCCCGCCAAGGGTGAGCACGCTGGCTACCTCACCACACCCTCCCATATGATAAGGGACAATGGACTATGAGAAAGTCAGATCCTCTCCAGAAGTGACAGGAGGGAGAACATCAGACGGGAGGTGGGAGGGACCTGGGACTCTGTGTAGCAGCCCCTGGAAGAGTGTCAGGTAAAGCTGTGGAATTGAACTAGGGACTTGGGGACCCACAGAAAGTCACTTGGAATCCGCAGGACTAGCAGAACTGAGAGCCCTTCTCTGACAGGACATGGGGGAAGATTGGCAGGAAAAGATGGGAAGAAGCAAGAGTGTGGGAGGGGCTTGTGTGGTGACAACCATCCAGACCCTGTGTGTCCCAACAGCCCAAGCAGCTCCAGCTGAGCCCGGTCTAACATGGAACAAGGAAGGAAATAAACCTGAGACCCAACAGAGGTTTTTCTACTGGGACTTCCAGAGGCAGGAAGAGGACCAAGGAGGCATTGCCAGCAGAGAGGACATGGTCACATGAGCTAAGCCAATGGGGCTAACTGAAATTCTCTAAGCATCAGAAACGCCATGGGCTGGGTGAAGTGTGGCCACTGGACCTCTACCCTCAGACGGATGGAAGTGGATGCAGAAATTGGCATTTCTAACAATACTGGGCTGCTCTCACTTTCTTGTCATGGCCTGGGCCCGGGATCCTCAACCTAGGCTGCATGTTAAGGGCTTTAGATGGTATTGGGAAGCCCTGAGCCTGGGTCACACCCCCAGAGGCTGTGGTGAAACTTGCACTCTGATGAACATTAAATCCATCATGGTGAGTCTAATGCCCAGTCCAGCCTAGAGACCCTAGATAGAAGGCTCTGAGCTCTCTGCGGTCTGGAACTCGTGATACTCAGCTCCCTCCAGGCAGGTGGTACCCATGCTGGTCGTGGAGCCACTGAGTAAGATGAGGACTTCTAAGACGTGAACTCTAGATTCACAACGGGCACAACTCTGCCTGCCCTGGGGTCACACTGAGCCATCTTCTACCTGAAGGCGCTTCCTGGCGGGCCAAGGCAGGACCTGATAACTGGCCCTGTAAATGCAGAAGGGTCTGCAAACACAGGGAGGCTGGAAACACAGAAACAAGACTTACCTCAAAGCCAGGGATGTGATGGATGGCTGGCTAGAGAAGAGAGAAGACGGTGTCAATCACGTGCACCCATCCCAGCCCCTCATCTTCCCTCATTTCCACACCCACAGCCTGCGTCAAGTAGCAGACAAGCCAGGGATATGGGATGCCCCAAGCTAACGGGCAGTAGTCTGTGTCCTCCAGACACCCAGAGATGCTGTCAGAGCAGTCAACAAACAAGGTTCACATGGAATCCACAGCAAACCCAAAGACAGCACTCAAAACAGCCTGGTGTTTTTGAGTGTGGCCCTGGTTACAAGATCCAGAGCCAGGATCCTGCCCTTACTTGCTCCCAGCACCCATTCACTACACATGAAGCCCCTTGCCCCAACTATACGGGCTCCAGGAAAACACATGGGGAGTGACCCAGGAAGGAAAACTGCAGTCATCCCTGAAGCCAACAGTCTACCCTCAGATGGACTCTGATCTGTGAAGATCAGAGAGGACGAACAGTGTACGTGTTAGTCTGAGGTCTCACTTCAGTTCCTACTGAGTTCAGCATGTGGACAGCCCCGCCACCCTTGGCCTGTGCCCTAGCTGGGCCTCCCAGGCCTGGATGGTGGCCAGCCTTACCTTCTCTCTCTGGATAAGCTCGAACGCTGCCAGCAGCTCTCCGGCAGGCTGGCTGCCCCTGGTCAGTGGAAACCAGGCCAGGCGGGGCATCCGTTCCAGGCTTGGCTGACAAATACAGCGGCCCATGAACTCGTCAGCGCCCTAGACCCGTGTGAGAAAAGAAGAGTCCGCGTCTTCCTTCACCCTCCTAAGAGACTAGGCCTGCATGCCACCTCCTGGACTAGGGAGGGGGCCCCGGAAGTCAGGGCAGCCTCTTGTGCGGAGGGCAAGCACTGCCCTCTTGGCGGGAACTTTGAGGACAAGATGTTAGCAGCCTCAAGCCGCAGCACTAGGATGGGATTCCTGCAAGAATTGGGAAGTCCTTCTACATGTCCAACTAGTAGTCCCCATGCTTTTGCTTAATCCATCTCTGAGGTCATCAGAGACCAGGGAGAAACAGGCTGCCTAGCCTTCCTTAACAACCTCATTTGACATGTCAAGGGTTCTCATATCACTTAACTGTTTCACCCCTAACTTCTCCATTTTTCGGATTTAAAAAAAAGGGGGGGGGATCTTGCTTACCAAAGTGAATCTTACTAAAATGATGTCTTTACCTCTAAGTCTTGAACCAGGATTCGTCCTTCACTTCAGCTGCCCATAAGACAGCGTCCAACCCCCAGCCACTGTATTATCTGTTCTTCCTCCTCCCCTGCAGCCCCTCGGCCTTGCCCAACTCTTGCTCCCATGCCTTTGTGGTGGTGCCCACCTCTCCCCACCTCAGGAACAGTAGACAGACTACCCATAGCTCACAGGGCAATCGGCAGAGCCAGGCCTCAGACAGATGGTGCTGTGGGCATCACAAGCCCTCAGCTCTTGCCCAGGGGAGGAGTTGGGAGATAGCCCTGACTGTTCTCATGCTCCAGGAGGGCCTCTTCTCCATGAGCTATCCTGGAATGGGTACCAGCGCCAGCACTCTCCCCACACTAATGACAATGCAGAATTGTCATTCAGAGTAGAGAGTAGTCACAGCACTGGGAAGGGTCTGGGACTCTCAGGGCCAGGTGTGGCCCCCTTAGCTGCTTAGTCCTGCAGAGAGTTGGGGCTGACAAGACAGCAGGGATCGGGATAATGGTTATTCTACAATCACAGTGGGCACAACTTCATCTCATCCCTGGAACCACGACTACCCCAGGATAGACCACTTGCCTCCCTCATAGCCTAGCAAGCATGAGAAGGGCAGCTTGAAGCAACATTTCCAGAAGATTCTTCTCAATGAGTCTTTGTGGCTAGCCAGCCAGGGACACCAAAGAGGACCCTGCCTGAGTAGGGAGCAGCAGTGAGATAGAGGGAGAGGCACAGTTCAGAAGACATTTCTAGAAAACATTGCCATGGTGTGGTGTGGGTGAGCAGGCCTCCAAAAAGCTCTGGCTCAGCCTGGGAACCTACCAGCTTGCCTTGCACCAGATCAGTGCCTTCCCTCCTCCTGCTGCCCCCACAAGCACCAGGACCCACATGCTTCCTTCCCCTTATGGGGGAAGTCATTCCCCAGTGACACCATCCAGTCACTCTCTATCCTTGAGCTCAGTTTTCTCAAGAGCTCCCAGGTCAGAATCCCCAAATCAGACCCACACTGCCCATTGCCAGCCTCTGTCATCATTGGGTGGGGGGCACCTTACACAGCATCACCTTCCCCCTCACCCCTGGCTGCAATGCCTTCTCAGGACCGATGATATGTAGTCATGGCGACTCTTACTGGAAACATCTTCCAACCACTCCCCCTTGCCACTGCTCCGCTTACCATACCTGGCCTTGTCCCCAGTCCACTTTTTCTGGTACCACATGGCCTCCCTTACTTAAAGCAGCATTCTGCCCCCAACCCCCCAGCTTGTCTCATTCTTCCTCTTCCTCCTCCAGCAGCCCCCACATTTGATAGGATGTCCACATGGCTTCGGGACTTTGTCTTCAGCACAGCTTGCCCTGATATTTTGCACAGTACTGCCTGGAGCATAAGCTACCTTGTTTTGTTTTGCTTTTAAGCGAGGTAACCCAGGTTACCCTCACATTTGACAGGTAGCCAAAGAGGACCTTGAACTTGTGATCCTCCTGCTCTACCTCCTAAATGCTGAGGTTACAGGTCTGTGCCACTACGACCAGTTTATGCACTGCTGGGGCTTTGTCCATGCTAAGCAAGGACTCGACCAGTTCTGTTCCATACACAGCACACACCCGTTTCTGTTACTTCAACAGAATTTAAAACTCATTTTCCCCATTGGCACAACTGCATTTCAAGTGCTTTCCAGTCACATGAGGCTAGCAGCTCCCAGACAGCACAGCCAGAGCACCATGAAGAGGTCCTGCCTGTACCCCAGGATCATATAGTGCTCCAGATACTTTGTCTCAACCTGGGGGTGTCTTCACATTCCGAGTGCCTCTGGTCCCACCTAGACAGCAAACTTCAGGCAAGGGGCCACTCAGCCCAGTTCAGCAAAGTGCTTGATTAGTAATTGTGTGGAGAAAGGACAGGATAGAGCCGGAGAAATGCTAACTGCCGATCCACAACTCTGAGTGCTTTCAGGGTCTCTCTGTTTGATTAGCCATGTCTTCCAAGGGTCATGGGACATGGGCCAGCCATCTATTCTCAGCTCCTCTACAATCGTTTCAGTCAGGGGGAAGGCCACCGGTCTACTAAGGCTGGGGGACCCAACACTCATAGCACAGCATTCCCCAGGGTCCTGGAGATGGACAGCAAAGGGGAGAAGTAGCAGGTGAGCATACTCACATAGGTGTCATGGTCATACAGCTCCACCACAATGCTGGGTGGCTGCTCGGCGACACTGGCCGGCTCGCCAAAGATCTCTATCTCATAGAAGATGAGGGTTTGATCCCAGGTGGGGTTCAGGGTGTTCTTCTCCACCACCGTCTTCTGGCTTTGATGCAGGAAGGAGACAATGGCATAGGGATCTGGGTGGGGCAGGTGAGGAAAAAGATAAGACTCGGCTGGTAGTTCGGGAGTTCTACAGCCTCAAGGCCAGAGCATGGTTGTGGCTGCCATTCTGGAATAATAAGACGCAGGCCAGATGCCATTTCTGAGGCCAGCTACAGCCATGCAGAGATGGAGACGGCCTGAAATGTCAAACCTTTCCTTTCCCATTCCTATCTGGCCCCAGTGGGGAGGTGTACCAGAGAAAGTGGGTTCCTGAATGGCCCATTCAAAGCTTGTTATCCAACAAGCATTTCCAGAGTGCCTCTGCATGCCACACTAGGGACTGGGAGCTGGGGACACAACTGAAACAAAACACAACCAGCGACAATTGAACGAGAACATGGAAGGATAGATGCAAAGGGCAGGAAGTGTGTTCGTGGCAGATCTGGATTATTTGAAGAGGGAGGAGGGCAGAGGTATGAAGTTTAGGGTCCCTAAGATGCCATTGGTCAGACAGGACCAGTTTCTTTCTTCAGCAGTTCACCCCAGTTGCCACCCCGAGAACAGACAGGGGACGCACGCGTGATAGCATGGACCAGTGATGAGGCTAAGGAACCGTTACAGGCAGAACTGACACCATCTCAGGTGGATACAGAGTCAAGAGCTGCCAGGCGTTGCATGGTGTGAGCTCCTGGCTGACCCAAAATTCCTGAGCATCCTGCCAGCCCCAACGGCCTGGGATCCAGCCAGTCATTTTCTCTGCCTTATCCAAAGGCAAGTCGGTATGACTGGAGCAGATTCTAGAATGGTGGCCCTCAAATGTGAAGGCACCATGGAATCACCTACAATGTTTTCACAGTTCTCTTGCATGTGTGATGCAGCAGAATTGGGTAGGGTCTTTCTAGCAAGTCCCAGGCAACATTGTGGGAAAACAGCATGAGGTCTATGGGATGTGTGAGCATTGGGAAAGGGTCAGAGGGCTTGAGGGTATCAGTTTAGGCTCCTGTTCATTGCAGATGACAATCGCTTAGGGCATGTGAACAGAGAGCTTGAGCTGGGTCTGAGGAGACCAAGCACCAGGCCCTAACACAGCTGATACCTTCATCCCCAGCCCTTTCCAAAATGCCAAGCCCCCAGGCCAGCCCCAACACAGTCATTAACTTCCTATGTGACCAAAGAGAGCTCCAGTGGCCTCAAAAGGCTCAGAACTGTCAAAACGGGGAGACTGGGAATTGGGCCAGGCTTTCTGGCTATAAGGAAACCGAGAGACAAACCAAAAGCCTCTGCACGAGAGGTGACAGAGAGCGGGGCTGGCACCGAGTGACTATAGAAGCTGGAGGAAGGTGAGGCAACAGTGGAGCTTCCTTCCTCTCAGGGGAGACAGAAGGTCTGACGCTGTGACTCCTCTCGGGAGCCAGATGTAAGATGAGGGCATCTAGATCACAGTTGGAAGCGCTAGGCACCTGTGGCAGAGCCACACTGGATACGCTGATGGGCACTGAACCTGAGCCCAGCCTGCTAGCTCAGGAACTGAGGGGCAGTAGAACTGTGGAGGGCATCCCCTGGGATACTGGCTTTGAACCTGACTCTGTGGTTGGAAGAGGGTGATGGGACGTCCTTAGCGGAGAGAGAGAGACTTCCCCGGGGGAGTGCCTCCCTGGCATAGGTCTCCCACACTCACACACAGGTCCTGGCAGGCTGGCCCCAAGCCCTCTTCCTTCTGCCCCTGGCAAGGCCTGGCGGCGTCTGTGCGTTTAATGAAACCGTCTGGCTGTGATACCATCAGCTCCAAGCTCGGCAGAGAACCTCTCCCAGTTCCAGTAAGGGAAGGAGGGCGCGTTCCGATAAATAAAACCATATTAGAGAGCAGGCGAAAAGGCCTCTTTTGTTCCCACCCCCCACCCCCCTATGCTCCCCAACGCTTTATTTTTATAAGCGTGCGGGCCCCAGACCGACCGCGTTTACACAAAGGTCACAATTGCACATTGTAGCGGCCACGCTCGTTGTATTGCTGTTGGCACACCCCCCCACGCTGGCCTCCTAGCAGGCTGGTTCTTTCCAGCAGCTCCGGCAGCTCAGGCAATGAGCTCAGGGCTGGGGGGACAGAGAGGGCGCAGCTCACAAACAAAACTCACCCAGACCCACACGCATGCACCCCACCCACCCATGGGAGGGACAAGGACAACAAAAGCATTGTAAAGAACAGGCCTGGAGGCCTTGAGCCTCAGACACTGGGCTACTGTGTGCCCAGGGCCCAGCCTCCACTACCACCCCCTCCCGCCCATCTCCCCATTCCCACCCCTGCAAAAGACATAAGCAGCAGCAAGGTGGCCAGATCACAGACACATCCTTTGTCAGGAGGTAGGGTCAGAGGGGAAGGGTCAGAGGGGCCGGGTCCCCATGTTCAGAATCCAATCAGACTGAAGGCTGCAGGACCCAAAAGCTACAACAACCCCCACCCCTGCCAAAGATGGGCGAGTTTGAGCAGAGTTCTCTGAGGACCACATGCTGCCTTTGGAAGGATCCAGACATAGCCACTCGAGGATACCACCGGCTTCTCTCAGGAACCTGTCACCAAGCCCCAAACAGGACAGTTTTTGTATGGGGTCCAGAGCTTTGCACCAGGTGTTGGGCCAGGTCTGCTGGTCAGACCTTCCTGGGGCGGCTGACACTTACATCCCCATCAGCCAGCCAGAGTACCAGAGCAGAGACTGTGAGTGATGGACGGAGTACCCCTCTGCCACAGATGGTGCCTGACGTCCTAAGTGGCTGGGGTTGGCCTGAGTCCTAGTCAGGTCCTCTATGCCAACCTCATAGGAAAGGAAGGGGGTGTACCCCAGAAATCAAGACAATGCAAGTTCAAATTTGCCAGAGCCATGTTGCTACTACAAAATCGGAAAGGACGGGTGCGATGGTGCTGGCCTGTGATCCTAGGATACTGCAGACAGGGGAATTGGGAGTTCGAGGCCATCTTTAGCCACACAGTGAGTTCCAGACCAGTCTGGGCAACAGAAATCCCTATCGCAAGATAAAATAAAATTTTAAAAAATAAATTAAAATAAGATTAAAAATGTTTAAAAGTATAAAACTCGGTGTTGGCAAGCAGTGGGTAAAGTGAGTTCTTCCTTACTGGGAGCTACATAGACCCTTTAGGAAGCAGATGGGCAAGGTGCCCTGAAAACATAAAACTGTAGCCTTTTCCTCACATTCCTGGGCATCTGCTAACACACCCCTCATTCGGTACTCATGGCTGCTACATGGTAGCAATGGGCAAGGTAGCTCAGTGGCCAGGATGCAGATGGAGGAGACACCAACCAAGCTTTTGAATATGACTCCTGGGTGAGGACGGTCACTGCCCACATCAAGAGTGACCCAGTTTAAGCAGGGGACATTTAAGAGTGGGGGTCAGTGTCACCTGGCTGCACAAATGCCAGCCATGCACAGGCAAAGCAGCTAACGTGGGCGGCAGGGTGAAGCCAGCACCAGAGCCAGCCAGGGTTCTGCTCTGGGCAGATAGCAAAGAGGCCTAGACCAGATTGCTGAGCAATCTGGCTTGAGTCCCTCATGCCCCGGGTTCTTGGGAAGGCCTTGAGGAGTGCTGAACAGGTTAGACAGCTCCTCCTCCTGCTGCTGCCTAGCCCCTGCTGCGCATTGTAAAGCCTGGATCCCTTCCCGGTCTCTTTCCCAGGGACCCTTTCTAAGTGAAGCGTTTCACAGGCCTCCAATGCAGTCTGGAAAACCCCTTCCCATGCCTGTCGGGCGGATGCCTCACCTCCCCACCCCGCCCCACCAGAGCCAACCTGAACAAAGGGCCTGGTTTAGAAGAGGGAGGGCCAAGCAGCATCCAGACATCAGAAGTCCAAGAGCAGGGAGTCCCTAAAGACGTCCAAATTCAGGAGTCCCTTGGCACGGGTGAGCTGAGGTTCAACAGACCCCACTGTGACCTGTCCTAGAGGAATACCTCTCAGAACCACATTACTGCAGCTTCACTAGACCACAGGCCTCAGAGAGATGTGGACTTCATAAGGAGATCCTCTCAGCTCATAGGTCACTACATCATGTAGCATCTGGCCTAAGGGCCAGCTCTCTTTAACTGGGTTAGCCAAGGAATACTCCTTTGATTCCACTGACCTGTGAGGCCTTCAAAGACTTTACATAGTAAACATATCCAGGCTCCCAGAATGTTGTAAGACAACCTTTCCCAAAGATCCTCTGTATGGAGTAGCAGCTGTCAGCAGAGCCAAGGCTCCACCCAACACAGAAGTTCTCAGTGGAGATGGGGCAAAGCAGACAGCTTCTATCCTTCAATAGCATGGGTGTATACAGAGCTAGAAACATGTAGGCTTGGACTGTGTTGGGAGATGTCATGGTGCCATCACTTTGAAGGGTCAGGCAAGATGGAGCCAGGAACAGAGCTGATCATGCTTTCAGCTCGGAGCAAAGCATGTCGACATCAGAGAGGTCAACAGGGATTAGATGCATCATATCTTATACATTCTCTGTCTGATCTCTCCTGCACACACACACACACACACACATGACTCCAGCACACTCCGCAAACACCTTCCATGGGTCTGGAGAGTGGATGTGGCAAGCCCCACCGAAAAATAGTCCTTCCTCAGGCTGCCTGAACAGAAACAGCCCACCAGCGTCTCCTCCAAACTCGGCATCCACGGGCTGCTGGTGGGAAGCAGAAGATTGCTAGGCCCTGGACAGCTCTAGGCAACTGAAAGGTGCTCCCAGCAGGAGCAGTCACAGCTGAACCCTACCCTGGCCTCAGACAGTCAAACACCAGTTTCCTCCGAAATGCCAGCCAGTGGCTGGCATAGCACTGAGCAGCCAGCCGTCACAAGGTCAGTTCCCGGGGAGAAATCGCTTTGGTTTAGGGTTTGGGAGTGAAAATAAACACTCGGAGTTTTATGGGCTCCCCCGTGTTGGCTGCTGTTTTCCTTTCCAGCTGCTGCTCAATCGAGCCTTTCATTCAGAAGCCTCTGAGGAAGCCCTGGGCAGCACCCTCAAAGCTCAAGGGACGTTTATCTGGGTGGAAAGTATGACGTCTCCCAGACCAGTGCCTGCTGACCCCACTGCATGATCCACATGCGGAGCTCTGGTTCCCTGGGCTGCCATCCTGGGGGAGCTCCTGCCCCTCGGAGTCCTTAACCAGCTCAGTTCATAGAGGACAACTGGCCTTCCACCCTCACCCACAGACCCCCACTAAAAGGAAAAGGCTGGGCTGGGAATAAGCCCATGTCAGAATCCTAGACACAGCCACTGTAGAAGTCTAACTGCCCCCATCCTGTTAATGTCCTTGTACAGGGGGCTGTCAGGACCCAAAGCCCAGAAGGGAAGGACTCCAGCCATGGTGGTGCTTAGCTGAGTGGGGCTGGAGAGCAGGTCATTGGGAGCACAGGAACCTGGACATGAACTACAGTGGCCAGGAGGAAGGAAAGCAAAGTTGGGCTTGGAAGGGCAGGCATGTGGCTACAAGCAACACAGCCACTCTGACTAGAAGGCCACTCTCCGGGAGCCCAATTCTCCTTAGCCACAGGTAGGTTCTTACAGGGGAACAACCTTGGACTTATTTCCCAACTCTATCATCTGTCAGCTATTTCAACTCGAGCAATTTACAGAACCCACCTGAGCCTGTATTTCCTTACCCATAAAATAAGGAGTTAGGACACCTAGCTGCCAGTATCTGCCTAGGTACACATGGGGAGGAGCTTATGTAAATGTCTCTTCCTTAGGTGTATGGTGCTGAAGGTTCACAGCAGGGAAACAAGGCATCTCCTGAGTGAGCTCCCAGCTGATGGGAAGATTACAGCAGACGAACCATAACCAAGAGCCATAGTGGATAGGGGCTCAGAAAAATGCACTGGAGTGTCAGGGCTGGGGTGATCAGCTCAGTTCAGGGCAGTCAGGGAGGTGTGATCTGGGTCTGAAACTGAAATTGAGGAAGAACTGCTTTCCAGGCTGAGAAAACACTAAATGCACATGCAGGGGGTTGGCAATTGTGGATCAAGGCTGGTGGGGGCAGGGCTACTGGATGAAAGGTACAGAGATGACACAGTCACCCCATCCCAGAGGCTTGTCTGACAAGGGCCAATGTGGCAGGTTCATCTGTCAGGACCTATGCTTCAGAACCAGAGAGCAGTAAGTGCGGTTATGTCTAGGGCAGTATGGAAGGAAGCAAAGTGAGCAGGGAACCGAGAAGGAGCAGGGCCAATACGCTGCTGAAGCCAGAGTGCACGGCGCTGTATGTGAAGTCTTCTATATAAGACCCCAGGCCAGGCGGGCAAGAGCTGAGTCTAGGAGTATCAGGGCCTGGGAGCTGGACCTAAGATGGGTCTGGGAGGGTAGGGGCCTAAGGAAACTGGGTCTTCACCGAGTGACCTGAACAGAGAAAGACACTGCTAGCAATCCAACAAAGAATGGCCCCTGGGAAGGAAGGGACAGTCAGCCAAGGCAAATCCTGCTACAATCTCACATGAGGAGCAGCAGGCCTGAGACCAGGAGGCATTGGGACCTGAAACAGTATCCGGCACTCAGAGAAGACAGCCACTCAAGGATCCTGCTAGAGACGGCAAACGCTCTCCGCCCTCCCCTGGGATCCTGGATCCTCTCCTCCTCCCACCTACCAGAGAAGGAGTCTTTGTCCATGGCGGGCAGGTCCCGGGCCTGGTACAGGTAGCAACGCAGATGGTAGCGGTTCCCATCTTCACTCAGGAGGAAAGAGAGATGTCATGTGATGAGTAGGGTTGCTAAGGGCTGGAGCTACAGGAAGAGGAGGGTCTGCCCCAGGAAGGGCAGCAGGCTCTGGCTGTTGTCCTCTCCATGTTCCACATATGGAATATGAAACATATTGTTCATACAGTCCATGTTGTCATACGGAGAGGACAGCAGCCATTGTGAAGAGTGAGCCTCCTCTCGTTAGGAAGACAGATGCCAGCTCAGAGGCAGTGCTTTGCATCCTTTGAGGCTACCCAATCCCAGGGAGAGAGACAGGGAAGGAGGGAGGGCGAGACCAGACTCATGATTACAGGAACTTGAATGCACACCTCCCATCTCTAACACACAGATATGAATGCTCACATGCACATGGGCACACATGCCATAAGACCCAACTGGCTTGAAAGCACACAAAGTCAGGTCTCTAGAGCCTCAACGCGCTCTCTCTCTCTCTCTCTCTCTCTCTCTCTCTCTCTCCCTCTCTCCCCCACTCCCCTCCTCCCCCCTCTCTCCCTCCCCCCTTTCTCTCCCTTGACTATGGAATCCCACTCCCAAGTGTGAGGTCATGCATATACCCATCAGATGCCACCCACCAAACGTCACTTACAGTCAAAGATGCATGAGATTGTGGGTCTGTTAACGCCAAAGCTCAGGGTAGACACAGACATGGAATCTTCACTCTTGTCATCCACCATGCCACCCTGGAGACACAAAGTTTATCAGGGAACACTAGAAAACTGACCCTGGATCCCTGCTCCCAGCAACCCCTGGATGCCAGTCTTCTGGACAGACACATCTCCAAGCCAGAACCTGTTGTGGGTCCGAATCTTTCAGAGGCTCTTAGACCTGAGGGGCAGCGTCCTTCTGCTCAGACCCAGTGATTTGTCCCATCTCTCCCTTGACACCAAGGCCTGCTGCCCTTAACCCAGCCCTGGGCTTCAGGCAGGCCATGGTCCCCAAAGCTGCCCTTAGCAGACCTCAGAACAAGGTCTTTCCATCTTCTGTCCTTGCAAAGGAACCATACTACACACGCAGGAGGGGCATTTCCTCTGCTATGCACCTGAGTCCTGCTGCAGCTGCATGGGCTCTGGCTCCCACCGCAGGCCTCCTCCCTGCAGACAGGAGAGGAGCACAGTGGCACCCCTCCACTTCCTTTGGCCACAGTTTCATCACGGCTCTAAAACTGAATGACTTGAGTTCTGATGCTGCCTGTCACTAACTGTTCCTCTAACTTCAGACAAGTTGTTTAACTTCTCTGAATCATTGTTTGTATATCAGAGGTAATTATACAGTGTCCAGCTCAGAAAGTTGCTGTGTCTATAAAAGAGAGATGAGTAGTTCTTAGGAAACTGCCTGGCACCCAGTACATGCTCAAAGGTTAACAATCCCAGTGTTCACACAATCCCAATCTTAATAAAATAAGGCACAGAAATGAGGCTGAAGGGATGGATGTCAGTAACTATGCACTACACACACACACTCACACACACACACACACACGCATGCACACACACTCACACACACACTCACACACCCATTCCTATGTGTTCAGAGTGGCTACAAATGTGACTTAGTTAAGTGCTTGCCTCACATGCATGAAGATGTGAATTTAATAATCAGAATCCATGTAAAAATGCCAGATGTGGTAGCCCGCACCTGTAACCCCAATGCTGGGGAGGCAAAGACAGGCAGCCTAACCTAATTGCAAGCCCCAGGCTAATGAAAAACTGTCTTAAAAAACAAGATAGGTGGCTTCTGTAGAACCTGCTGCCTGAGGTTGATTTCCAGAGTACGCGAACTCAAGAATACGTGTGTGCGCGCACAGACAGACAGACAGACACACACACACACACACACACACACACACACACGGTATACACTGCATGTACCACACACACCACTCCCACACATACACATACCACCTCAACACACACCACATACACCACTACCACACATATACTATCCAACACATCACACACCTACCACCCCAACACACATATGACTCCCACACACACACACACACACACACACACACACACACACACACACACACACATTAAGAAAGTGCTGGACGTAGTGTCACACTCCTTTAGTTTCTGCACTTGGAAGGCAGAGACAGGTGGATCTCTGAGATCAAGGATGGGCTGGTGCACATAGTAAGCTCCAGACCAGTGCCTTCCTGGTGCCTTTGAGAAATGTAGCCTATTGTTCGCATGCTCTCTCTGTATTTATGTCTCTGTCTGTCTGTCTACCTGTCTCTCTCACACAGAGAAAGAGAGAGATGGGGAAGGGAAGGAGAGAGAGGGGAAGAGACAGAGAGGGGTAAAGGAGGAAGGGAAGGAGGGAAGGAGGGAGGAAGGAGAGAGGGAGGGGAAGGGGTAATGAATGTCTTTATAAACCCTGGCCACTGACTCTCCCAGGGGGTCTGGATGTCACCCTAAACAGACCCCATTAATGTCTCAGAGCAGGAGAGAAATCCCTCCCTCCTGAATGTCTGTGACACTGAATTGGGGCTTTAGGGTAGGGACATCCTAACACCAGCACCTCACTTATATCCAAACATCAGGTGTACCCTGAGACCCCTTTGTCACCTCATAGATACCATCCATTCTAAAACACAGCCTTCCAGTACCCTCATGCACCCTAAAGGGATCTCACAGGTCTCACAGATGGTCTTGCTCCTTTCCATGACATTGATGTGTGATATGCTGGTTAATATCCCAAATATTCTGATCAAGGCTGGCTGGTGTGGGCTCCAGGTGGGTACCACAATAACCAGGCACCTCCAACCGTGCTTGGCACAACAAGGCCTCAGGAACATTCACTGAGCTGGTGGATCTAACCCAGGACAAGGCCTGCCCTATCTGAAAGTATCTTTCTCCAGAAGAAAGACTAGGGCTAAACCAATTCTCAGGGATAAGCTGAGGAAAGGAGCCCAGAGAGACGACACCTACATCAGCATGTGAAAGGAGGCCTGGTAATGTTGGTACCAGTCAGTCAATTGGCCACTCCCCACCTTCTCCACCATCCCTGTGTAGTAATCAAATCCAGGGACCATCCCCAAAGCTGGACCCTGGAACTTTCAAGGTAGAAGACAGAAACCAGGGTTCAAACAAAGGAAGCCCCCAGAGAATGCAGAACAAAGACTGAAACGAGCAGCCACATCTCAAAAGCAGAAACCAGGGCAAAGTTTCATGTTCTAATTGGTGGTGTTCACTGCCACGCCATGTGTAGTTACAGTGAAGCAGGAGGACCAGCCCTGGGCCTGGAGTTCCCAGAGTGGATAGAGGAAAGGTGGCCGGCATGGCTGACGGCAAGTGCCTGAAACCCTGGTTCTCATCTGTGGACATGTGAACGATCTGCACTGGGCTAGCCCAGTGGTAAGGCTGCTGACACCCTAAACATGTTGGACACACCCTTGTCACCTAGCTAGATATCAGTAGCATCCCCTTAGTTACGACTGCCAAGATGTCTCCAGACACTGTCAGGTGTCACCTAAGGGAAGAACATTCATAAAAACTGGATGACCCACAGCCCTCAGCACCTGCTCCTCAGTGTGTCTATTTAACTATGTCACTCCTCAGTCCTGTGGTAAGCAATTCCTCACCCAAAGCCCCACTTCTTCCCCTCTAGTTTTCTTAAATGTCTTACATCTACCTTCCTCCTTCTGTCACAAGGCTTTGCACAGGCTGTCCTTACCACAGCACACCCTTTCTGTCTGCTATATTAACTTTAGCTCTTCCCTCAGCTAGGTCATTGCAAAGCACGGGCACTTTTTGTCTGCCTGTTTGTCAGCAGCTTGCTACTTCTCCAGTTTGTCTCCTGAAGGGAACCAGGAAAGGCATGCACAGACAACCTTGATATCACACACACACACACACACACACACACACACACACACACACACACACACACATACATACACACACACACACACACACACACACACACCACAGAGTCATATCCCTGACCCAGAGGTGGCTCCAGTAAAGAATTCCCTTACCCTGGGCAATATGGGCAGTTCAGGGACCAAAGATCTCAGACAGGGGGAAGTTAATGGTGTGGATAGCAATGTTCCCCTCACCTCAGGAGGCCAGGGTCTGACTCTGCCACAGGAGGAACCCCCAGGATGCCTTGGTAACCAACAGGCTGCTCTGTATGTCAGAAGGGCAGAGCAGGAGTTTTGTGGCTTCCCTCTTGGGAAAATTTCCTGCAACAGGTATGGTGTGATCATGGAGCAAAGGAGGGGTGAGGTGGCAGGTGGAAAAAACCGGAGTGGGGATGCCTAGTGTCATTCTGTGAACAGCCAGGTGTCATGGGATGCCGCCGCTGGCTGGGGTCTCTGCCCATCCACCCCTCACCCACTCCTGCCCAGCCTTGTTGGCCTAGGGCATTGGGTTTCCCACAGTCACATTCTTCACTCCATAGCTCATGCGGAGACTCCCAGGCTGGGGCTGGCAGCCATGCCGTCTGTGGCCACACACTGTGTCCTAGGGCAAGCTGTAGATGGGATCCTGTGGCTCCCTCAGTGGGGGACTGGGCGGCCTCCAACCCACTGCTGCCCGGCAGGAGGCCATGGATCCCTGAAGGAGCCCGAGGCAGGAAGGAATAGAAAGTGGGCCTCCGAGATGCTATGGAGTGCCCCCAAATGTCCCCAAAGCTGAAGCCAGCCAAGCCTAGTTGGGCCTGCCCAGTACTGACCTCCAAATCCTTCAACAAAAAGGAGGTGGGCAGCCTCTGGGTGCCTTACAAAAGGGGCCCCTCTTTCATCCAGATGAGGTGGGGACCTAGAAAAGGCCCAACAGCATGTTTGAGGTTCTTTGAGAGCTATACGCCACCCACCAGGAAGGTTGCTCCAGTCTCAAAGGGGAGCTCTGAATGGCCCATATTCCAGGGGACCCTATCAGCACCCATTTGGGGAGGTAGGAGGAAGACAGTGAGGAAAAGGTGAGCAGAATAATCACAAGCTTAGAAGTCTGGGGACAGTGCCTCCGATGCCACACCGTGGCTTGGGGGAGGAATCAGCAAGATTCCTGGAATCCTCCCTGCACTGGCCAGGTCAAGCAGAGAGCCATAGCCTAGCACAAGTGGGCTCCCTTTTCCTTCTTCCAGGGAAGATCACTCCACCACAGGACAGGAAGAGGCAAGAGGAGCCTGGTGTCCGGGCCACTGGGAAAGATTACTAGCGGGAACTCAGCATCACCCGTCGTTCCGTTCTGTTCCTACAAATAGGGCTGGAGAGCCCAGGGCGGTAAGTGCGGGAGCTGCTGCATAGCCACAGAGTAGAGCATAGACTCGGGTCTCTGTGAGGCCATTATTTAGGCAGACGAGCAAACTGTCTTCACTTACAACTCAAGAAAAGGTATTTCAAAGCAGAGGCGGTAGCACAAGCCTATAGCCCTGGCACTTAGGATCCTGTGGCATGAGAGAGCAAGAAGTTCTAGGGCAGCCTGAGTTATAGAGTGAGTTCTAGGACAGCCTAGGTTATCGTGAGACACTGTCTAAAAAAGAAAAAAAAGAAGAGAAGAGAAGAGAAGAGAAGAGAAGAGAAAAGAAAAGAAAAGAAAAGAAAAGAAAAGAAAAGAAAAGAAAAGAACCCACACACATCTGGGAAATGCCCCACATGCTCCAAGCCTGAACTGGGGACTCTGTCTGGGCCTCATCTGGAGAGCTGGCAGTTGGCTGGCACAACCCTCAGATGACCCTCCAGATCTCTGACCGTCAGCAGCTCTGCAGGGGCGTCGGGGTAACAGAAATGGGCAGCTTTCTTTGGTGCCCATCTATAATCAGTTCAACTGAAACAAATTGTCTTCAAACTGGGTTCCTAATGGAGCCTGCCTCCTAGGGCTGGTTAGACATCATCTCTAAACAAAGTCGGTGGCCACAGACGCCTGTGGTGCATGACAGGACATGAACGACCCCCCACAAGCAGCCAGGCTGTTCACACCTTCACCACGGTGGGCTGTGCAGGGTCTATCACAGATGGGCCTATCACCCATCAGGGCACAATGTAGTGACAGGCCATCCAGGGCTGACATTGGCTCTGTGCCAACAGAGGTTGATTTGCCAAAACAGGTCACAGGCCAGATTCGGCTGGTGGCCCACAGTGTGTTGGCCCTGTTCTATTCTTATTTTGCAATGCCATTGTCTTCTCTGTCTGATGGGTGAGAAAACCAAGATTTAAGAGGGGCTCATCTGAAGTTAAACAGTTGATTGTCTATCAAGACCAAGGTTTCTCTCCCAGAAACCATCCGCTCAGAGCATCTAAGCAACGTTCTGGATAACTACAGAGGGCTGCATGCCAGGCTGGGGCCAGAAGTCATACCCAGGACCCAGGGCACCATCCTGGCTGCCCCACACGAGCCCCACACAAGACAGCAGGCCAGACCAAGGCAAGAAAGCCCTTTAAAAGAGGGAGTGGACTGGAGACCTCCCTTCCCAATCCGGTTTTAAGTAGAATAACAGGCAAGGGTGCAACCCCATTTAATTCGCAGCTGGAACCAGGGTTTGGAATCAGCCGCTAAAGTCTTCACTGAAGTCTTTGCAAAACTACCGCCAGAGAGAGAGAGAGAGAGAGAGAGAGAGAGAGAGAGAGAGAGAGAGAGAGAGAGAGAGAGAGATCTATGGAGCCGGGAAGGCACCAGGCAACCTGGAGAGTGCACAGTGCCACGTGTGGGCTGATTCAGGCTGAGTCTCCTTCCTCCGTGCGCATGTGCAGGCTGCAGAGCCATCCAGGGCAGGTTCTTTCCTGTGCCAGCTCCCTCAAGAATTTCAACAAGTGTCTGTCCCACTTTGCCTGGAAGTGCCCTGACTCTTCACATCTGTTTTCTTAGAATGACTGTTAATAATGCCCCGGGCCAGTCTTTTTTTTTTTTAAATTAGGACTAGAAGAGCATAGACCCTCAGGTGTGACATCATACTCAGCGCTCCAACTGCGCAGGCACACACGCTCCGAGTCCTAGCAACGTAAAACCCAGGATGGAGCAAGACAGGGCCCATGCATTTAGGGGAATTATCAAACTGTCCTCTCCAGCAGGCAAACAGGAGGCATAGAAGACCTCTGTCTGAATGGGGTACCAGCCCTCAAGCCCCATGTCAGAGGCTAGCACAATGTCAGGTAGGGAACAAGCGCTTGTTTCAGATGGTCAAGAGCCCATAGGCTCTGGGGATAGGGCTCAATGGGTGGGATGCTTGGCTAGCATGAGCAAGGCCCTGGGTTCAAGCTACAGCACTGTGCAAAACCATAATGGGCAGTGCACACCTGTAATCCCAACCTTGAAGCGGTGGGGAAGATCAGAAGTTCTAGGTCACCCTAGGCTACATAGTGAGATCCAGATCAATCTGGGATACATGAAACCTTATCTCAAGAAAGAAACCTGGGGGCCGATATACAAAGTAGTCCTCCAAGAAGTCAGTCACCTCCTGCCATAGCTACTCAGGAGACAAATCTCTGAAGGATGCCTTGCTCAGGGGGAACAGATCTGAGAACTTGACTGGGGGTACAGCATGGCTTCATCCAGATTCAGAGACGGCCCCACCCTGGCTAAACCACATGAGACCCCATTTCTGGCCAGCTCAAGTATTGAGTTACTTCCCACTGGCACTGGCACTAGGCTTTCCTCGCCCCCCCCCCGCCGCCAGCCCTTACAACTCACAGCTGCCCTTCCCTGCCAATGGCCCAGGGTGGTGACACCTATCTCTAAGGGTTCTCATGACTTTGGTCTCAGCCAACCTACTGCAGACACTGCAGGCTTCCTGGGTGGCAGCTTCCCTGGGTGGTAAGATGGATTTATCACATCTGGCTGCCCAAAGGAACTGAGTTGCCTGTCTGACTTAGTATCCTCTCTGGGAGCAAGGATAACCAAGGATGCTAGCCTAGCCAAGTGCCAGCCTTCTGATGCTTCAGATCCTTTCTGTCTAGGGCCACCCCAAAGCACCCTGGGCAGAGGGTGGTGCGGTGTTGGGGGGGGGGGGGAGACCAGTGAAAGTGAAGATGAACATAGCAGTTGGTGGTCTAGCCAAGAGTCAGAAAGTGCCTGAGGAGGGGAAAGGGCAGCTGTCTGCCCTAGATAGGTTCTGGAACAGATGCAGATCTATTTCTTCTGTAGTAACATGCAGGGCTCAAAGAGCCATCTATAATGACATCACCAAACCATAGCTGCACCAGCAGTGTGACAGGAACTGCACTTCCTTATTCTGGTTACTTTAGAGAAGAATTTAAAGAGTCACGTGTGGAGAGTTGCCCCCAACTCTAAAATGAGCTAATGTCAGCATACAAGGCAACACGTAAACCTACAGTAATTCTTTCTTAGGGACTTGGATGTCCTAGAGGAGTAGATAATGCCAAGGGCCTGACACTAGAATTTAACCATCATACAGACACATGTGCAGGCATCAGAACTGCCAAAGGGCAGGAGAACACACACACACACACACACACACACACACACACACACACACACACACACACACACACGGGGGTACGGTGGGGGGGAGGGAGAAAGATGCATTCAACTTCCCAAGACTCCTGCAGCTCCAAGGCTCACATGCACCTTTGACCATGGAAGTCTTTCTCAGCTCTAGAAGGCACCAGCTGTCTCCTCCCTCCCTCCTAGCCAGGCTGCCTCTGAGGCTCAGGAAGTTTGCCCCTCTTTGCAAGGCCAAGTGCAGAGGCAGGGCTTGGAAAAATCCTTGTGCCCAGAGGGCAGGCCTAGGGCAAGGGCGACAGGACAGATTCCGTGAGCTCATCCTCAGCAGCCGTCACCAGAGTTCCCAGAGAGGCCGGTGGCGTCAGGAGGGGGGGTGACTGGGTGGGAGCCGGGTGGTGGTGGTTGTGGCGGCAGCAAGGGGTGTGGGGTAAGGAGGAGGCTGATGGAACGCGCTATAATAGCAGCTTTGTACTCGGATTCCCAGCTCCCTGGGAACGCCAGGAAGATTATGAAACCCGGTGTCTTTGGGAATGCCAGGATATTAGCTGGAAAAAGAATAATACGAAAATAAAATAATGCTCGGGATGGAGACAGCAGACGCTTAGCAGACTGAGCCAGGGCCTCCCGCTCTGAGGAGGGAGCCAGGCTTGGCCCCTGCTGCTGGTGCTAACGAGCAGACAGGGCCTGCCTTCCAAAGAGACGATTTCCAGAGGGAGCTGGCAGACCAGGCCCAGCCCTGCTGAGGATGCACAGGCCAGGGGAGGGGTAGTAGAAAGCAAGGCATAACCAGGCCTGGTCCTGGAGCCCAGACATTCAAACCCATCAGATTCCCAAGAGGTTCCCTTAACCCTACCCACAGTCCTTCCCTGACTCTTTCAAGATCTCTATAACCTTCCCCAAACGCCCTCCCCTCAGCATGGTCACTCTGGAATAACTATAGAATAGCAAAGATACAGAAGGCAGCAGGTTTATTCACGCTCACACGTAAGTATCTCTCTTTCAGACCTAAATCACACAGGAGCTCCTCACGGACCAAGCTACTAGCACTGGATCCACCAAAGGGCAGCAGAACAAGCTATCTTATCCTGTCCCACCATTCATGACTCTGGTCATCCACCCAGCCTCTCTCAGAAAAGCATCCAAGCGGAGGCCATTGCATGCTATTTTCTGTTCTTGTTACTCAAAGATGGCCCTGGATCCAGCAGCAACAGCAGCAGCAGCAGCAGCAGCAGCAGCAGCAGCAGCAGCAGCCCTTAGGACCTTGTTAGATGCAGAGATTCTGGGTACCCCACCCAGACACTGCATGAGAGCCGGCATTGTAACCAGTCCTCAGTTGACTTCTATGCTCATTAGCCTGCACAGTCACTGCTAACCTTCCAGGGCCGCTGAGATACAATCTCTTCCATGAGTGATATAACAGAGTCCCTGAGGCATGGGGGTAGAAGCAACAGGATCCAGAGCACCCCTGAAGCCTGTCACCCTATCACACTTACACCAAGTTCAGGGCAGACATCAGGGACCAGCAGTGGTGTCCTGGTAACTGGTGTCCTGAGACACAGAACGAGCGTGACTTCTGGTCCCTGGGCCAAGACACCGGAATGCTCCAGGGCAAGTCCAGTAAGCTTAGAGATGGAGGCCTGGCCCGGTCCTCTGACCAGACTAGAAGCATGTGAAGGTGACTGCAGAAAGGGAGTGTGGTATGGGGCATGTGGGATATGATCGTGAGCATGAGTGCTCACGTCTCCTAAGTGTGTGGGGCTGAAGGGATTCCATGTGCACAGTTACAAAGTGATTCAGGCAGTAACTACCAAAAAGGGTAATGGCTGTCCAGACACTGAGCTCCTAAGGACACTGCAGAACTCCATGTGACACACCATAGCAATCAGATTATCTCCCTCAGATTCTCCTGCAGTCACGTCCCCAGAGATGCAGAGGGATTCCTGGGGCTGGTTCCTTCCACGTGTCATAAGCTGATCACAAATGAATTGAAATCCACCAACCCTCCCATGTCTGTCAGTTTGACATGTGACTTCAGTGATTCTCCCACATGTTCCTCTATAAACGACAGACTAGTCAACGCCTCTGCTTCTGGGAAATCCCATGACCACCCTGCCCCAGTCCTCCGGTCATTACCTCAACAATCTTGGGCCCACATCTCCTAACCTTGCTTGACTTCCTTCACCTAGCTCCACCCTGCTTTGGTACCTGCCTTCATGTGCACATCTCTGGGTACCTTTAGCCATGGGCCCCATCCCTCCCAGCTGACGCTCAACTCCAGCTCCTCCTAGTTCTCTGCCCTGGTGGCCTGTCAGGTAGCCACTACATCTGCTTTCCCCAACCAGCTACACCGAATGTCAGACTTGCCAGAGCAGCAGTGAACTCATAGCACACTGGGCTCACCCTGTGGCCTGGCACCCTTGGCTCCCTTCCCATCTAACATTACTGAGCCTCTGACACCCCTGCGTGTCCCTCTGCCATTCCCGATACCACCTTGGTCCTTGGGTTCCTTCTTCATGGGGTTGCCTCATCCCTGGATCTTCTGACAGGATATTATCTCCCTCGATTACTTTCCATAGCCACTTTACTAATGGTCCCCAATCCCTATGCTCAACATTACCCCAGCTCCCTGGTGCCCATAAGAGTCCTGGACCTGCCCTCCAGAACTCTCTACTCACCATTATTTCTGGCTCCTTTTCCTTTTCAGAACGTTCTCTATTGAACCTACCAATGCTGCCAATCACAGAGCCCAAGTGTGGTCACCCAGAACCTCCCACCTGCCGTCGCAGGCCCAGGGCCCAGCACAGACACCCAACCAGCTCAGGCCATTCACTTGCCAGAGTTGAGCTAGTCTGGGCCTACCATATGGGAGGAAGGCAGCATGACTTTGCCTGGCTGTGGCCATTAGGATGTGGCATGTCTTCTGCCACCGGTGTCATTGTTGCTACCAAGAAAGCCAGCCCTGAAAACCTCAATTTCCTGCCGCCTAATACCTGGCCCCACTCCAGCACTTTTCAGCTAAGTGAGGCCCAAAGCCCGAAGCCCCCTTGCTCATCAGCCCATAAGAATGGAGTCTCTCTGTAGAACCCACGCTACTCACTGAGCCGTCTCCCCAGCCTACTTGGAATGAATCTTCTCCCTTCGGTGATTGCCCAGCCTTCCTCAAGCTCTTCCTCCTCTACTTCCAGCCTCAGCCACAGGACCATCCCAAGACCCTGCCAAGTGCCCAAACCAGGCCACCACAGGACAAGACAGCCGCCACAGCCTGCTTCATGGAAACCACAGATCTATCTCGTCTGTTCCTGTCCTAGCTGACAGCCGTTTAGTGGCTGAGAGCTCGCCGAGGATTGTACTTCTCTCCCTGCAGTACTATGGTGGAGGGCCTCTCTGGCCAGCTTTTGGGGGCCACCACTGGCTGCCACCTCCTTCTCTGCTTCCATGCATCACATCCCAGACCCACCCCACTAGACTCTCACAGGCCTTACAGCTGCCCTGACCCACAGATACGCACATACACATTGATGCAGACAGCCTTGTGTACAGAGGCTAATAGGGCCTGCTTCCCACGTTCACACCCCAGAGCACTCACAAAGAATGCACACATAATGCCGGCTGTATGTCAGAAGTTCAATCAAGCCTTTCAGCCTGTCTCGGTGAGTCTCTAGTCCAGCAGAACAGAGAGCAGAGGACGGGCTGTGTACCACCATCTCTTCCTGGTCCCCGTCACCCAGATCTTGAGTAACTGGAGCCAACCTCAGTACTACTAACTATGGAAACGCCGCAGGGGACAGGGAGCCCTCCAAGATTTCCCTTTCACAGGTACATTGCTTCCCCTAAACCCTAGCAAGTCTCTGCCTGGGGAGAACTGTGTCCAGCCAAGGATACACCAGGGTCACCAGACCTCTCTGGTCCCTCCCAGACTTCTCCCATCTATCCCAGCCCATCTCTGCAGGAAGCTCCAAGTCCCCCGGGCTTTGCTGTCTGGGTGAGCCACTCAGAGGCCCAGGCCTCCTGCCTCTCTGCACTCATCCTCACACTCAGAGTACCAGTGGATCTTCCAGTGTCAGGAAAGAGGCTCTCTTATTTAAGGAAGACACCCAAAAGGCTGTTCACCCTCCCCACACGCCACCCCACGGGGACCAAAGCCAGGATGGCTGGCCAATGTTACTCCTAAAAGCCATGACCCTGGAGGCTACATGCCTGTCCCACATCACCCTTGGAAAGGCATGCTATACCCCACCCAAGCCCAGCCAGATGCAACCCAATGTACCAGGGCCCCCTCAAGGGCAAACACTGCTGCAGGTCCCGTCTTCTCCAGTGGCTCCATGCGGCGGCGCCAGCGGCGGCGGCGAAAGGCATCTGTCTTGCGGTACTCCAGGTGGAACTTCCAGCCAAAGAGAGAGGCGTATTCCCAGCCCTCGCCCTCAGCCTCTGCCTGCCTGTGCTGCAGGAGAAAGGAGGCAGTTAAGAGGGAGAGACAGGGCAGGATTCCAAGAGGTAAGCCTGGAAGAGCCACCTGGAAGAAGGTGGCTTTGAGCAGCCTTGAGTAGGAAACCCAAGAGGGAAAGGAGGCTCCTAGGCCACAAGGTAGCCAAGGAGGCCAGTGGGGAAGGTAGACAGCAGCTGGGCTAGACACTGGCTTCTTTGGGGCTGTTTATTTGAACAAGAGGTGGACTGCCCAGATCCAAGCTGTCTTTCTCATTTCCTTCTTATCCTTCACAACCCAGCTTCTAAACACAGAAATGGGTCTACAGTTCAGAGGCACAATGTAGAGCCCGCGTCCTAAACTCAGACTACTTCTCACCAGGATGTGGACCTAGGCCAACTGTGAGGGGCACCTGCCTATCCTCTAAAGGGATCCCTTCCCACAGGAAGCCTGGAAATGCCTGGCCCTGGGCCCTGTGAGAGAGTGCCGTAACACTGCTGTTAGATATCAGCTCAGTCTGGGCCCCTAAGCAAAGCCCACACCTCTAACAACTGGATGTCCTCCACGGGGAGAAACAGCTGTCAGCTTGGTCCACAGCAGCTCGACCAGCACACTTACCTCTCCTCAGACCTCAGAGATCCCTCTCAAAAGCCTCTACTAAAGCTGGCTCTCCTAAAGACTACACTTAGAGAGGAAGAGGCCTGGTTCTGCTACCAAAACCCAAATCTGTTCTTAGGAACGGAGAGCAGATGCCAAGAGGATCCAAGGAAGGCAGGTGCTGAGTCTGGGTTGAGCATAGGCATCCCCAAACTCTGGGACAACCTGACTCTGGCCATGTGTGCTCACAAGGAAGTACTGTGTGCCTGTCCTGTGTTCCATGGCATGTCCCAGGTAAACATTGATGGCTCTTACTTGGTCCTCTGCAAGCCAACACGTTCACACTGTGGCCTATCCCCAGCAGACAGAAGTGTGGGCTCAGGACACAGCCCATCATAGTAAACCACCTCCCCGTGGAGACGTGTGTGTCACAGGATATCCCTCCAGACGGTAGCCAATGGCGAACAACTCAGATGGTGTAGACCCCACCCCCTGCCTCCAGGTGAGGTATCTGTGAGGTTCAAAGGCCCCTGCCAGGCCACAACCTTGCTTGCTATAGCGTAGCCTCCATGCTATGGAGTCCACCTCTAGGAAGCCAAAATCTAAGGCAGTTCCTTTGACGTCCTTGAGCCTCGTGGGACTGTAAGTGAAGGCTGCGGTAAATTCCACAGCACTCATAGCTACTCTATGCGTTGTGGGCATCCGTGAGTACCATGTGTGACCTGGGGAGCCTGGTATGACCTACATGTTTTGAGTGTGGTCTGTGTTGTAGGGGTGTGACCTGTGTGCAGAGTGTGAGCCCTATTTTCAGTGTGAAGTGTACATATGCTAAATTGATCCAGGTGTGACCTGTCGATGAATTCACCGGGTCTTACGGTGTTTTGAATGGGAAAGTCCCCCAGAAATTTGAATACTTGGTCCCCGGCTGATGGCACTGTTTGGGGAGGTTTAGGTGGTATAGCCTTGCTACAGAAACTGCGTCTCCGGGAGTGGGCTTCGAAATTTAAATCCCCGGCCACTTCCAGTTCTCTCTCTGCTTCGTGCTTATGTTTCAAGGTATGAGCTCTGGGCTTCCTTCCAGCTGCCGTGCCTACGAAGTGCGGCTATGCCTCTCAAATCTGCTAGACTCTCACCCTCTGGAACTGTAAGGCCAAATGAGCCCCTTTTCTGTGTTGCCTTGGTCATAATGCTTCAACCCAGCAACATATCTACATAACTATAACTCACGCAGGTCTATAGTGCGTGCCACAAGCACACTCACATGATTGTTAATGCGTCCAGGTCTACCCCATGGCCTCCTCCCTCTGGAAGCCCCACTCCATCACCTCCCATTGTCTTACCTTCTTCAGCGCCTCCATCTGGCTGAGGTCCCTCCTGCGCAGTCGGACCCAGCGTCGCCGCCTGTGAGTGTAATACATCTTCTCAACAGGGACCCAGTGTTTGGGCTTTCGGTCTGGGGGTATGGTGATGCTGTACTCCCAGCCTAGGAGGTGGGGTAAAACATGTCAGTCACTGTCAGCAAATCTCCATCGCTTCTCAGCCACCTCTCTTTGTGGAGCACACTCAGATCCTGAGCAGCTAAAACCTCTGGGCCTAACTGATAGCTTGAAGCAGAGGTGCGTTCAGCAAGTTTCCCGGGTGAATTAGCCCACTGAACGCTGGGCATCTGCCTGGGGCCTTCAGCTGTCTCACTGGCATGCAAGGGGTGGGATGGGCCCCCAGGTTCTATGTTCCCACCTTGTTCATCGACAGCCCGATTGAGGTCTGTGGACCATTCTTCATCTTCCCACTTCCAACCCAGCGGGCATTCAATATCGTCCTTCGGAAGCACCTTCTCCCCATTCTAGAGACGCAATAGGCAAGCGTGAGGAGATAGAAGGGGCACCCATGTCATTCAAAGTCAACATTCTCCTGGAGCACAGAGCAATCGTCTCAGCAAGTAGGGGCAGGAGAGAAAACACCCAGCTTTTTGAGTCACAGGCTCTTCATGGGACCCAACACCCAGGACCCCAGAAAGAGCATACACTGCCCACCTGCAGCAACCCCTTACCACGTCGGTGTAGTTGTCACTCATGTAGATCCACTGGCCTCCAGGTAGCCGAGTCTGGTTCTCAAACACCTCCTCCACGAAGCTCAGATGACCGGCGTCAGCATCATGGAGCAGGCTATGGGGGGAGGGGGGGATGGGGAGTAACAGGGTCACCCCACTGTCCTCTACCTCCAGGATGGCACCAAACTTCAGTCCACCTGCACTGTCAACCTCGCTTTGACACAGGCGGAGGGGTAGTGCAGAGAAACTGGAGCAGGGAATGGAAAGAACTCCCAGAACAGGAAGAGATGGTCACAAGCCACAAAAAAGTGCCACCCGAGATACAAGAAGAAAAGAGGGACCAATAGGAGACACCAAAGCCCAGTGGATAGCACTAAGAAAATGTCATCAAGCCATACATTGAAAACTTAATGCTTGATTCTGTGTTATACTTCAAGCTTAAGCAAAAGTTGCTGGATGTCACTCAACTATAAAAGAGAGAATGGAGTGACATTCCATTATCAGGGGGTAAGGGAGCTGGATCAGGAAGCGTCATGTATGTGCAATGGCAGGGCATCGTTATATCATGGAGGACAAGGCACATGACTTGGTGCCAACTCCAAGGTATGCTCAATAATAAAGGACTCTGGGGTTGGGGATTTAGCTCAGTGGTAGAGCGCTTGCCTAGCAAGCTCGAGGCCCTGGGTTCGGTCCCCAGCTCCGAAAAAAAGAAAAAGAAAAAAAAAATAATAAAGGACTCCGTGCAAACATGCGAACATGGCTGTGTGCACGCATGCACACGGCGGGTGCAGGTTTGTGGAGGGAAGGCTATGCACACATACTATGGTGTGCACGCGGAGGTGAGGGGACAATCCTGGGTGTCAGTCCTCACCACCCATCTGTTTGAGTCAAGGTCTCTTGGTTGTTTACTGCTCAGTATGCCAGGCCAGTTGGCCCAAAGACCTCAGGGATTCTCCTGTCCCTGCTCTCATCTCCTCATAGGAGGGCTATAGACAGGCACTACAGACAGGCACTACACTGGGCTTTATCATGGGTTCTAAGGAACTAAGCTCCCCAAGTCCTCACTTTAGTGTCAAGTGCTCTGCCACCTGAACCATCCCCAGACACAGTGCTTTATTTCTGAGTGTTTGAGCTATTCCTGGTAAGCCTCAGCCACAGGAGGGTGCAAACCGCAGTCTCCGTGACCAGCAATGAGCAGGCAGAAGGATTCACTGGGATCAAGACTTGGGAAGAAGGACTGGGCAGAAGCGGGAGCAATGGTTGGGCATCCTGGCCTAGCCCTCCACACCCTGGGACTACCACTCACGTCTTCTCTGGACACACGAACCAGTCTCCTGCCCAGGCCCAGCCAGCTGAGGGGCGGAAGCTATCCTTCGGTAGTTTGATCTTGCCTGTGACGTCAGAAAACTTGGGGTAGGTGAGGCCCGTCGTGCCCCAGTTCCCGACCAGCGCCAGCTTTGTCTGGTTCTCATACTGCAGACCAAGGAAGGAGGAGAGGTGAGGGGGTCGCACACCTTTAGAACCCACGGGCCAGTAGGCTGGCAGGTACTCACCGTTTCGGCAAAGACAGAGAGCTTCCCCTCTGCAAACTGATTGAATTCCTTCTCATCCACAGAGAGTCCAAACCAGAGCTTGATCCGGATCTGCACGGGCATCCGGGCCCCAGGCACGCCTTCCATAGGATACTGGGATCAAAAAGACACAAACACACACAGCCCCTAAGGTCTGGGCATACCAACGCAACACCCAGTCAGCTTACTCTATTAGGGGACCACACCAATGCCATAGAAGTTTTCCTCCCCTAGAGTCCTGTTCATCAGAAAAGACAATAGCAGCCATGTAGGAGTTCTCTACAGATGGGTCATGCCTACAACAGGGTCTCTGATATCCCCTCTCCCCTCCACCTTCTTACATCTGTCATTGCAGGGAACTCTTTTATTACTGTGGAAAAGGCTCATCTTTGCAAGGTCCAGTAGGGCACCCGAGAGCCATCCGAGAAGCGGCTCGTTGTAACCAGGGAAATGGAGTTTTCGTTATTTGATGTTAACCAATTTCAATAGCTCTGTGTGACCGCTGCGCTGGACAGCACCATCCTAGTAACTGCCGAGCCCCGGGACAGGAGCAAGTAAAGCCACTTCGTTTCATTCTCAGTGCTTCACGCTCTGGCGAGACGCGAGCACTGCCTGCAATGTCACCACAATTTCAAGTGCTTATCAGCACGTTAACCACTCTTCGCTGTTCAGCTGGTTTTTATCCCGAAGGCCTCAGAAGCTCTGCCAAGTGGAATAACCACAACAACCCAACATTTAAAAACACATATATGTTCCCTACGATTACTTCACCGTTCGACTAAAACCAAAGGTCAGATTCGGCCTCGGGGAGCAGAGTTCCGCCCTCTTGAAATGACACCCTGTCCCCTAGCAGAGACAGAGTGGTGAGAGATACCTCACTGAATGAGAGAGCAGAGGGGAGTCTGGGTGGGTTCAAAAGAGGCTGAGAAGCCAGGGTGTGGGTTCCCAAGCTGGTGGGGAAGCCTGGACCCCTGGAGGTAGGTAGAGCCTATGTGGAGAGAAGGCTTGGGAAGTGGTATAGACCATTGCTGGCTGACCCTCTCCCGTTCCTCATGTCCACCTCCTCTCAGTTGTCCCTTGAAGAAATGTGGAGACATTTCTTACCCCGGAACTCCCTGTGGTCTTCACTTCAGCCGTCTCCTCCCTCAGGGTGGCTAGCTGTCCTTTTCCCTCCAAGCCACCAGCCCTTGGGACATGGCAGGAATTCCTGCCCCCCCCTTCCTCCACCTCGGGCTCCCCACCACCAGCCTCCCCCAGACGGGGCCAGCCTGCCCAACCCAAAATAGCAACAGCAAATAAAGAAATGTCTAGTTTGGGGCTCCTCTCCTCTGCTAGTGCTCACTTTTTCCAGCCTGGGTTTAAGTTAAGGAACACCAGTGTTTGCTTGGTCTCTGCCCGCTGCCAACATTTTTGTAACGCTTGCTCAGGAGCTACTGGCAGGCTCATGAACTCCGTGGGGAAGACTTCGAGAAACAATTCTATATCCTTTTTTTCCCCACTTCACTTGGAATCAGGGAACATTTTCAGCTCACATTCTCCTGGAGGCTTCAGGGCCAAGAGGTCAGGATGGAGGTAGAAATGCCCTAGAGCCTACCAGCCCATTCCCACACTGTCTCCCCCTCCACACGCCACATACACAAGGGAAGGGGCAGCATATGAGAGCAATGGGGGTACAGAACCCGAGGTTAGTATCAAAGAATGTCCCTCAGATTGTCTGGGAGCAGGTGGGAAATTCATGAGGTTGTGGTTCCTACCC
Source organism: Rattus rattus (assembly GCF_011064425.1). Taxonomy (NCBI): domain Eukaryota; kingdom Metazoa; phylum Chordata; class Mammalia; order Rodentia; family Muridae; genus Rattus; species Rattus rattus. The sequence goes on from NC_046159.1 coordinate 62,137,248, forward strand.
AACACACACACACACACACACACACACACACACACACACACACACACACACCTTCCCCTCTAAAGACCAACGTCCCAGTATACCAATTATCTCAGTCTTGGCTGTCTGAGTTAAGGTTATCATTGCTGTGATGAAACACCATGACCAAAAGCAACTTGGAGAGGGAAGGGTTTATTTAGCTCACACTTGAATATTGTTCATCATTGAAGGAGGTCGGGAACTCAAACAGAGCAGGAACCTGAAGGCTGATACAGAGGCCATGGAGGGGGTGCTACTTACTGGTTTGTTCCTCATGGCTTACTTAGCCTGCTTTCTTATAGCACCCAGGACCACCAGCTCAGGGGTGGCGCCATCTACAATGGGCTGGGCCCTCCCCATCAATCACTGATTAAGAAAATGTACTACAGGCTTGCCTACAACCCAATCCAATGGAGGCATTTTTAAAACTAAAGTTCACTCCTCTCAAATGACTTTAGTTTGTGTCAAGTTGACATAAAACTATCCGGCACACTAGCCTAGGATGGATCTCCAAGTGCGCCATATGTAGAGCAAGGGGCAGCCCCAAAAGGAAGTAGAGAGCAGAGGGAGAAAGGAACCAGTATCCACTGACCGCCTAGTCCACCAAGTCCTACCAGCATTGTCTAATTCAGTCCTCAACTGAATCAGTAAGGTGGGCAGCCTCATTCTCATTTAAAAGGTGGGAAGAAAGTAGACTATTCAGAGAGCTTTGGTGAGCTCCCCAAGGCCAGACAGAACTCCAACCAGCATTGACAATCCATGCATGCAGACCGAGCAGCTGAAACCAACCCTCTCTTCCTACCCTAAGGGGCAAGAAGAACGGCTGGACAACAACACAACAACAACAACAACAATAACAACAACAACAACAACAACAACAACAACGGCTCTGCTCAGAAGAGTCAAGGCTGAGATGTGGTCAATGATGACCTCCTGGAAGCTTGGAGGCATGAGGTAAGAAGGGAACAGCTGCAAGAAAGGCTTTGGGGAAATGGTCTGGGATGGAGACAAGGCTGAGGAGGCATTGATGGCAGAGCCATTAGGAGCAACTAGAAGCCAACAGCTGGCTTCCTGGCCACTAAGAATAGCAGTATACAGAGAAGGCATCTCTTGAAGTGCACACTGTGCTCTGATCATCTGGCCACAGCCATGACCAAAGCCACTCTGTATCCTAATGTTTGCCCAGAGAAAAAGATGGGGAGCCCCCCCACAAGCACCCACTCACTTTCCCTTCATCAGTAGTAGCTAAGGTCACTGGGGAAGGGCTGGAGGCCATCTCAGAAGCCAGGAAGGATTCTTGAAAGAGACCAGCCCCAGTAAGCAATAGGCTTGGATACACACTTAAACATACACAAGCGCACACACAGAGCCCTTAATTTGCTACTCTTTCTACTACTTCCTCTTCTTCCTTCTCTTCCTCCTCCTCTTCTTTTCTTCTTTTTTTTTCCTTCTTCTTCTAACTGCATCTTATGCCCAGGATGTTCTGAAACTCATTGTATAGCCAAGGATGATCTTGAACTCCTGGTCCTCCTGCCTCTACTCCCCAAATGCTAGGATTACAGGCAAGTGCCATTGCACTTTGCTTTTCTAGTTTATTCCAGCCACACATTCCGGCACCCACCAGCAAGCTTCCTAGACTCACTGCATGGGATCTGGAGAGTTTGGAGGGAACTGAAGAAAAGGAAAGTTATTTCACTCAAATACTCCTTCCAGAACAGGACTGGATGGGGGATCAGGGGAAGCTGAAGAAAGGTCTTGTGTTGAGAAAATCCTACGGGGACCCCAGCAGAGAAAACACTCACTTTCAGGAAGATGGTCTGCAGATTCCCACAGCTCCTGCCGCAGTGGCTGGGGCCCCGCCGGGAGAAGAGGACTTCATGGGCAGGCACCCGTTGGTAGGCCACACGCTTGTCACCCTGCAGCATCCAGATGATGATATCTGGCAGGCTGTTCTGGGGCTGGAGAGAGGGTGGCATCAAGGTGGGGATGGTGACATGTACAGAGTCATGTCTGATCTCTGACTCAAAGGCCACCAAGGTCTGGTCTCACTCAGCCAGCTCCCATCCCACACTGCCCACTCAGGGCCCTGCCTTTGGCCCGCTGCTTGGAGAGGAGTCCCCACCAATGTCTCTGAGATGCCCATGCATTTCTGGGAAGACGCTCCTATACAGAACAGGGAAGATGTAGTCTGCTAGATGTTCCTCCCTCTTCCTCCTGCTGACCCTAGGACCCTAAGGTCTGCAGGCTTAGAGGAGTAGATGCCACCCCAACAGGGGTTCCTCGCCACCTTCCCAGGGCTTTTCAGAGAGACTATGAGACCTAGAGCCACATACTACCACAGGGTAAACATTTGGTCTACATTCCAAGAGGCAGGAAGGCTGAAGAAAGGCCCCACGGGATTCACTACCTCCTCAGCCAGGGCACGGAGATGCAGAAGCCAGTCCTCGGCCTGCTCCAGGGCAGTGGAGAGCTCACTGTGGCCAAGCTTCAAGGCCAGGGCAGCTTCTTTGATCTGGCTCAGGTGACGGGAGCGGAGGCGGAACAGGTACTGATCAAGGTGGGTGGCAGAAGGTATTTCATGGATGTCACACAGGGGCTGGCTATGAGAGAGAGGCGGAATGTGCTTGTTCACCGGGGCTCCACACAACACAGAGGCAGGTGCATGTGTACATAAATATGTGCATGTATAGGGACTCTACCCACTGCCGGCCTGCTGGGTGCTCACCTCAGTGTGGCCTGCCTGCTCCAGAAAGCCTTCCTCACACACGCCCTCTGGCCCTCCTACTCCTGCTCTGAAACGTGCCTCCTTTTGGGATAACCCTCAACCTCCAGTCTAGTGGGTTCCTTTGTATGAGTATTCCCCATCCCATCCCACCTCACCCCACCCCACTGACTGCAAGCTCTCCGAGGACCTAGAGGGTCTCTTTCCTGTCCCCTTGTGTAGTCTAGGACAGAGGCCAGAGGCTAAGTTGTCCCACACTAAAATAAATCCCTTCTGTGTTGGGCGCACACTCTCTCCAAGAAGGAAATTTATGGACCCCTGACTAGCTACTGCAGACGCTGTGGGGAGGCCAGCAGCCATGAATACAGAAGCATACACCCTGGCTGCCCGGAGTCGGCCCTCCCAGAATCCTGAGCTTTGGAAAGCCTTCTGAGCACAGCTAGGGTACCGGCGGCCTTCAAATAACAGTGCTGAAGCCCAAGTGAGGAGTTAAGTTAAACTCCATCATGTGTGGGGTCAAACATCTCTGATCCCAGACTCATTACACAGGGGCTCTCTAAAAGCTCCGCAGATAGAGGCTCCACAGCATCCCAGGACTGGATGTGCACACCCAAGGGAAATGCTAGAAAAGAATAGGCGACCTCCAGTTCTCCCTCCCCAAGCAGGACCCTCCAGCTGGCCCAGCCCTTGCCCTCAAACAGGACATTCGTCAACGCTGAGCCAGGTCTGCTCTGCGCTGCAGCCCCCGCCCCCTCCCCGCAGCGTCTGGACTCCGGGCTCCCGGCTGATTTATTTTTTCTGCCAATTTCCCCGAGCTATGCAGAACCAATTACCGCCGGAGCGCCGCGGCACCGCTCTGGCAGGCCCTCGGCGCGCTGCGTCTTTCCTGTTATTTTTTTTAATTGAATTTTTAGGGTGGGGGGAGCGGGTGCGCGAGCTCCATCTCGGGGAAACTTAAGCCCCGGGGCCCGTCTCAGGTCACGTACTGCACACCCTGTGGTAATATAATATTTACTGCCCCGAGGGTGCCGCGGACGGCAGCCCCGGGCCGCCGGCAGCAGCGGGCGGAGGCCGTGCATGGTGGGTGAGGGGCCCTGGCGCACAGTGGAGCCGAGGGCTGGAGAAGCCCAGCCAAGGTCAGAAACTACAGAGGACCCTCCAGCAGACCACCCAACCAAGACTCCCCAAGAAAAGTTCTCATTAGTCAAGGATGCCCTGGCTCTTTCTCATCCCCCAGAAAGGTCCAATACTGGGGTACAGAAAGGGAGTCTGAAGAGAAAACTGCACCCCAAGCCCTCCCTACGAAAGAAGGTGGGCCATAGCCACAGGGCTCATTAACACCAGGGAGCAGATCTATGGGTGAATGGATCACGGGCCAGTCCCTTGGAGAATGAGCTGGCCAAAGAGATGACCATCCCCCAATTTGCTCTCTCATGAGGAAAAACTGAGGCAGCCTGCCATTCCCCACAGGAGCAGGCTTGGAATGTTTCCCAGAAAGAAGTGGCCCTGATCTGCACCTGCAGGGCTGACAGGAACTTTGCTGTGCAGAATGCTAGGAAGGGCTTTGTAGCTGCTGGAAGGGCATGGTGGCAGAAAGTAATACACAGAGGCAAGCGGTGCACGATGGGATGGGGAGAGTCCAGCGAGCCAGCAATGACTCAGAAGGGATGAGGGTTACTAGGCATCCTGTGGGAAATACAGTCCTCTCCAGGGAAAGAAGGAGAGGGGGAAGGGGGAAAGAAGGAAAGAAGAAGGAGGAGGAGGAAGAGGAGGAGGAGAGGAGGAGGAGGAGGAGAAAAGGAGGGAGGGAGGGATGGAGGGAAGGAAGGAAAAAAGAAAAGAGGGAGAGAGGGAAGGGGAGGGAGGGGAGGGGGGAGGGGGGAAGGAAGGAAAGAAGACAGAGAAAGGGGGAGGGAGGGAGGAAAGGAAGAAGGAAGGGGGAGGGAGGAAAGGAAGGAGGAAGGGAGGGGAGGGAAGGAAGGAAGGAGGGAGGGGAGGGAAGGAAGGAGGGAGGGAGAGAGGGAGGGAGGAAAGGAGGAAGAGAGGGAAGGAAGGAAGGAGGGAGGGGAGGGAAGGAAGGATGGAAGAAGGGAGAGGGAGGGAGGGAAGGAAGAAGGAAGGGAAAGAAGGAAGGAGGGAGGGAGGGAAGGAAGAAAGGAAGAAGGGAGGGAAAGAAGGAAGGAGGGAGACTGGGCTGGGGAGGGGAGAGGAAATGAAGGCTGTGAGAGCTGCTAGGTTCTGTGCTGTGACCTCCTTAGGTGGTGAAGCCATTCATTCAAGAGGAGACAGGAGATGGTGATGGTGTGTATGGGGGCATGTGTGGCCTTAGACACAGCCTGGCCCAGGCCATACGGATGGACACATGGAGAGGAGACCCAGTGAGCTCAGAGTTAGAGAACAGGGCTTTGGTACTTTGGTGGTGGTGTCGGGAGCAGGAGAGGAGGGCGCCTCAGGGTGAGCTAGGGAAGGGTTCTAGCTGGAGACAATAAGGCTGATAGCAGGTAGTCAGCCATGGCCGGCCATGACACCTGCTTATGCTGATGCCTCAGGCAACATGGTGGCAGCCTCAGGTGGTGCTTGGAGAGATGGATCTGAAGTCCCTTCTCTAAAGATCCTGTCATATCTCCTGAGAGAATAACCCATTCCCACTCCCGGCTCCTATCCTAGGATTGATGCCCCACAGAGGCCTGGGCATCCTCCTGCCCCAGGACAGTGACAGAAAAGCCTGGCTTGACAGAGTGTTTCAGATACACCCTCCCTAAGATTTGCCAGGGTCCTACCAGCCTCATAGACTTGCCTATTCCACCCCACGATTGCCAGAAGCAGTACTGCAGAAATCCATTTTCTGCCAGCCACTGTCCAGAAGTGGCATCACTGGGCACTGGGCACAGCAGCCTTTCTGTAGACACACCCAAGGCATAGGATGCTGAGAAGACGCCTCACCCTGCAGCTCCTGCAAGCCGATTGTGCCCTGCGTGCCCCTCCAGCACCACAGTCCCTCCACATCCAGTCCAAGAGCATTTCCTGATACCTCATCGCATGGCTCCCACTCTGCTTCCCTCCTGCTAAGCCTCTCAGGGAGTAGCCCCAAAGCCTACCCAGCTGCTGCAGCCATAGCTACAGAATCATCCTAAGCCTTTCCAAGGGCCCCTAGTCCTGACAGAGTAGCAGAGGGATATTCTTCCACATACTTCACATGTGGGTCTGGGTGTGTCAATCAGTCTCTGTGTGCCTCAGTTTCCTTATTCAGCCCTCTGAGAATGGTATGGTCAGAGTTTTATGCTTGGTGACTAGAACACACACAAACTCCCCACCTAGAGTCTGTCACAAACTCTGTACTGCCCTCGGTTCCCTCCACATCCCCCAGCTGCCTGAATCTTTGATCACTTCACAGCCCTGTGTTTCCTCTTTTATCCTGAAGCCACGGCAAGCTTCTGACCCAGGAGTCTCCCTCCTCAGCATACCCAAGACTCAGCTCTCCTTGGCTGAGCCCCTAAAGCCTGCCTAGCTAGGAATCAACTGTCCTTGGTAGCCCTGAAGATAGCAGGCATTTTAGGGCTACCTGCCTTGGTCTGGGAAATATCTCCTCCACTTCCGACATTAACATTTCCACCAGGCACCCTTGGGAAGATTGCCTGCGTCCTGCTGTCTGCCTTGGCTAGGGCTGAGCCTGATTTCAGGAAGGTATGGGGAATGAAGGAATGACTTACTTAGGGTGGGGCAGAGGCGGGGGCAGAGTCATTCATTAAGGATCACTTCCTAACCAGGGTGTGCAAGCACTTATTCACCAGTTCCACTAGTCTCTCATGGTGAGGGCATTTCTCTGATGCCCTTCAATGGTGCTCTCCAGCTAGCCTGAGAAAGGAGAAGATAGGGTTGGGGAAGATGGCTACCTTCATACTGAACCCCAGAGAGGGCAGGAGAGTGGCTATGACCAAGTTCATTCTACAGCTCAGAAACCAGGACCCTCCAAGGCAGAGCTACTGAAAGCCAGCAGACAGCAGTGAGGGGAAGGTTTCCTGCTTCCTTGCATTTGTCCTTGCAGTAATCACAAGCCTCCTGACGGTGCCAGTCCTTTGTTGATTAGATATTATTAAGGAGTCATTCTTCATGCCAAGTTCAACTTCAAAGCTTCCATCGCAACACTACCCCTAGCCCTCCTGGGTGTGGAGGAGATGTTGAGGTGAGCCCCCTCCACTGACCCGCACTCCCTTTCCTCCTCACTCCCAGGCCTCCTTTTCCAGAAGCTGACAATCATCCGTGTGCAGTGAAAGCCTAAACAGAAACCATGGTCCCCGACAACATGGCCTTGGGGGAAGGAGGGGTGCCCCCACCCCAGCTTCTCCTGGAGATTCCATCAGGGAGCTATGAGGTCGGGGATCAGACACACAATGCTTCCCATTCAGGTGAGCCGGTCGCCCAGCCCACAGCTGCTGCTGCTGCTACAGAGAGATTTATGACCTGTTCTAAACGTCACCTTTTCAACTCCCGGTGCAGGCTCCACCACCTCTGGGCTCAGCACTGGCCAGACTGCTGGCCAAGCGTGGCTGGGAGACGTGCTTCTGCTCACCACCACACACGAACACTCCTGAGGAGACAGCCTTGGCTGAGCCAGGACAGGCATTTGAAGGTGCCAAGTACCCCCTACCTGCAGTCTGCAAGGAGCTCATCTGTCAACTGAGCCACCAGGGCTTCCACATCCTCAGAGGAACACTGTGCCTTCAGAGCCAGGTGGACTTGCTCCAGGTTAGCTTCCTGAGGAACGAGAAACCCTAGGTCAGGAGTATCACCACAGAGTGGGACCCAACCCCCAGGCCCTGTCACTCAGCCAGAAAGGAATAGATAGTAGGAGCAGAAAACGGCAAAGCCACACTCAATCTGCCAACAAGGTCCTGGCTCCAGAACCTTCCCGGATGCCCCAACTCTCAAGCCAGATCTCCAGGCTCGCACATGGACACGAGGCGGTCCTTTGCTAACTGGAGATTCTTCACAGCCTGAATGCATCCTCTCCCACTTGCCACCCCAATGCCAGGCCTGATTCCCCCACAAGGGACATCACTGGTCAGTTTTCTGGAATCACCCGCACTGCCAGATCCAGATCTAGCCAGTCTCCCCCAGCAGCCATGAAGCCACCAAAGGGCATGAAGACCAGACTCCCAGAGCTGGCTCTCTTGGAGTTTCATCTGATCCCCTTTTCTGAGGTCTTGTCCTAGGGCAAGGTCCTGGGCTGGAAGGTCAACCTCAGAATACCTGTCAGCTGCCTCAATCTCCTTAGTAGCCCTCTCCACGAGTCAGGGCATGTGATGTGTGCTCCACCCTGGGGGCAAACCCTAGGAAGACAACTCAGCCCTAGCTCCCTGGGAATTGTGGGTAGGATAATGTGGAGCCCAGAGGACGGCGATTTTGCAGTCTCAACTCCAAGTTCTCCCACAGGCGTTAGCTGCCCACCACCACCAGCCGCCAATTTCAAAGTCACCACCCCTTCCTTGCCTTTCTGCTTCCCTTCCTGCTGCGCTCATCAGCCGTCCCTAGGTCTCTCCAGCCCTTCGCCCGCCCCTGTGCTGTCCCTCATTCCTACGTAGCCACACTTTTCCCACCCGGGTGATGCTCCCTGGAAGGAAGCCTGAACTAGCCAGAGCCAGCCAGCAGCTTCCCAGCAGCCTTCTCCCCTCCCTTGTGTGCCCTTTCAAGGTTCTCCTGCATGCCCTGTCTAAACATAAGGCAGCCTAAAGGGGCTCCCGGAAGCCTCTCCTCACTCCCAAAGCAGAATATCCCTCACATTCAAACACTCCGCCCCTCTCCTCAGGTTCCCAGCTTTGGACCCCAGGTCGTTTCTCTCAGGGCACCTCATCTCCCCAAGACAAGTGTACCAAGGCCTGGTGCCTGAGTTCCACAAGCTCCTCAGAACGCCATTTTCCTCCCAAGACCATCTCACCCTCCCCTGAGTCCTTGCCACAATAAGCTAGATGGTGGTCCTCCTCTCCCGCATTCCCCAAGGCCCCCATGGTGTCCTCTTGATGCCCCTTAGCAGGTCTCTCCTCCATACTCCGCACCTCTCCCTCAGCAGCCATGAAGGCCCCCTGGATCTATGTTTGGAGCCCTAGCTTCTGCCCAATGGCTGCTGGCTGGAAGTTTCTGGCACAACTAGAGAACGCCAAGCATACCCTGACACTTGAGTTTTATCTCTCAACCCTCTGTCTGTCAGTCTTTCCCACATGCACCTGGGGCATCCCCAGCACCCTTGAGGCCCCATCTCTGCAAGTCTGCAGACCCTCCGGGCACCGTGTCGGGACAGGATCCCACTCACCAGCCGGTCAGCGATCCTGAGGAGCTGGTTCTGAGTCTCGACTCGATGGCTGATGTCTTCCCAGTATGAGGACAGGACTACCACAGGCTTCACGTTGCCCCAGGGCAAGTAATAGTAGTGGCATCCTGCGGGGAGGGGAGCAGGACCGGACCTGAGCACCGGGCAGAGGTCCGGGGCACTGAGCACCACTCTGCAGAGCACAGAACTCAGGCCATGGAGCTTTCAGAACTGGCCCAGCTTGAGAGAGGACTCAAGACAGGAGACAGACCCTGTTCTGCTTTCTCCTTAAGTGCTTGTGGTCTGACTGGCAGTATCCAAACAAGGTGTCTGAGCACACTTGGGGGCTGGGGGTTGGGGGGGGTGCAGAGCTGACAGAATGTCTCTGGAAGACCCAAGCTCACATCGCTAAGGTCTCCAAGCCAAGCCCCCAGGCCCCATGGGTTAACAGCAATAGCTCAGGACCAAGGCCACCACAGAACACTGATGATCAGGCCTGCAGGAATCCAAACTGTGGGTACAGTGCCCCCCCAAAGAGGAGTATGAGGGACAATACAAGAATTACAGGAGAGGAACACCCCCACGAGGTTTGCTGTGGTTTCCACAGGAGGCAAGGGTGGACATTTACCCTATACCCAGGTCCCTTCCAGCCTCACCCACCATCAAAGACTGCCCGGCTGTATTGGGTGGTAGAGGCCAACGGCAGGCAGGTGGTGTCAAACTTGTTTCCGTAGTTCCCAATGCTGACCTCGAACTGGATGGCATCATCCACATCCTGCAGCATTGTGGCTGAGTAGAAGGCAGCAAAGAGGGAATATTTGCGCCTCCGCAGGTACTTCTGCAGGCAGAGTGAGCAGGCCAGAGATCACAGGAGGAGACAAACAAGACCCCCAGCAGTGTGGATCCCATAGACCGCAGACCTTCGCCATCACCAGAGCCCAGAAACTCCTTCTGGCTGGGCAGAGAGTGACAGATGGTCCAAGGAGCAACCTCCAGACTTGGTTACTGAATGAACAGACTCTTTCCAGGTCCGGGCACATTCGCTCCTATTTCCTAATACAATCCGCTCCTCCAAGGTCAGGCTGCTCCGTAATCCAAACCAGCATCAATGGCACCACCATGTCCACAGAGCAGAGTCTCCCGCAGTGTCCCTCAGGGCATCCTACACCTCTCTGCCCCTTAAAGGGGCTGAAAACTCTCAGTGATCACGCCCTACCCCCTGCCCTAACGTATACACACACACACACACACACACACACACACACACACACACACACACACATGCATACATCAGGCAGCCCTGCAGTCTGCATAGGCAGCCTCAGCCATATGCTCATAATGTGTAGCTCAAGTTGGCCCCTCCAGGCCCAAGGCACAGGGCTGAACCAATGTAAAACATTCGCATATCTTGACATGAAACAACACAATTTTGCTATAGTCCCCTCTTCGGAAAGCTGGGGGAAGGAACTGAACAGGTGAGGTTTGGCTCATGCGAACGGTGTGATGTAACACTTACTGAGCCCCTACTGTATGCACACTTCAAGTCTCATCTTACCACCATCTCCAAAGGTGACTACAGACAGGGGAAATGAGGCATCTGGCAGATGGGAGGGCCAGCAATGGATACCAGAAGTAGCTAAACACAGTGTTCAAATGCTCCTGGAGACCAGGCATGGCTCTGCTATTTCTGGGGCCTTAGAGTCTTCATCTGTAAATTGGGTTAACAACAGCCACCTTGCAGCTGGATTTGAAGACGTCAGTGGTGAATGGTGTCTCACTGACCTCACTGTTAGCTGCATCAAGTTCTGAGGTTCTATAATACTTTCATTTATCTCCTTTAAACCTCAGAGCATCCCTGGGGTGGGATATTACACTATTCTCCCTTATAACTGATACGCAAGGGCCCGAGCAGTGCCACTGTAGTAAATGCGAGTCAGAACTAAAGAAGACCTCTACCATGGGACTTAGCTCCCTTGTTCCTGTTCCCAAGCCAACTCTCTCCCAGAGTATGTCCTCACCTCCACTCTCAAGATGTCATCAGCAGGAAGGTCTTCCACCTTCTGTTCACTGTGCTCCACCAGTTTGGTCTCCAGGGACAATAGAACCCTGCCCCTATATGCCACACCTTCTCCCTGCAAGAGAAAGTCACAGTCACAAGCAAAGGGGTAAGAGGGCAGGAAAACACATGACAACATAATATAATTCACCCCCCTACAGACTGGGTGAATCCAATCCTTGGGCCCTGTCCAAGGGCACGAAAGCTGAGGGAGATAGACCTGGATGTCTTGGAGTGCAGACAGTGAACAGGTCCAACTGGCCCAGGAGAAAGAAGCCAGAAGGCCAAACAGAAGGGAGTGCTCTGAGAGGGCTGTTCAGGGCTCACAAGGCTCCTGGAATATCATCAGGGCCCACGTGCTGACAGGCCAGGCTAGAGGCCCTTAGAGGCTCTGTGTGGCTGCTCACCTTTCCTGTGTTGAGCTCCACATAAGGATCTGGGAAGCCCGTGAACTCTCGGGGACTGCCGTAGAGGTTCACATAGCAGGGCCCAAAAGTGGGGAGGAAGCCCAGGTTGTCATCCACTGGAAGATACAAGAAGGTATCAGAGAGGTGGCCCTGTGGATCCTTTCAGGGTTCAACCTATCCACCTTCAGATGGGATCCCATCTGTATCCCTCAGATTCCCCCATATGTATCATATGTGGCCCCTGTACATGTATAACTAATAATACACTAGCAATGACTAGAATCAACTCCCCTCTGTTCCTGAGTCCTCGGCATGCTGAAATGAGACTATTTCCACTATCTTCTTAGTCCCATTTGACAGATGAGGAAACTGAGTCTCAGAGATGTAGTCGAGCATGGGATAGCAAGATGCAGCACACTTAGCTGGCCACACACAAGCTGGAGCTCAGACCATGGGGAAGGGCGAACAGAGGTAGTTTCAGAGCCACGTGACCAGAGAAGCCATGTCCCAGGGATCCTCCCTCCTCACACACACATTTGTTGGAGAAGTTGGAAAATGGATAGAGGGTCATCATCACCTCTTCTGGCGTATGTTCTCTTGACAGTGCCACAGCTGCCCTTCCTGGGACAGGACCTAACAGGCTAAACTCTGAAACCCTACAAAGGCAGGGCATTCAGAACACTCAAGGGAGAACCATCACCAGGGCCATCTGGGTGTCTCTGTCCACATAAGGCGAAGCCAGGGCAGGCACAGGGAAAGCAGCCTCCACACAGACCTGAGACCTGCTCAGCCAGATATGAGGCTGTCTAACCTAAGCCATGCTGCTGAGACAGTGCAGGGGCGAGCGGGAGTCAGGGGCAGCCAGAGCTACCCCGCCTATCACCTTTCCACACGCTTCCTCCTCCAGACCCCAGTGCAGACAGGACTTGGCTTTGGGAAGCAAGGAGGTGGCGGGGAGCCTTGGAATGATCAGACTCAGGCAGGGGACTGCTACTAACTGCTTGTGTCAGTCATCACGGTTATGATTTATCTCACGAATTATGCTTCAAGCATTTCTCATTCTCCTGGCCACCTCCGGATCCCCAAGATGCCTCACAACCCCCCTGGCCCACTACGCCCCCCATGTGGGAAGCATCAGCCAAGGCAATGATCTTAGGAAGGGTCTGGGAGAACTAGAGGAAACGTTGGCCTTAAAGTACCACAAGTAATTCGTATCAGTTACCCAGTGGCTGCGACTCAGAGACCTGGCTGTGGCTCAGTCCCCTTCATGCAAGTCAGAAAATTCCCCTCCAGCAGAAACCCCAATGTCCCATCCCCTCGTGGATCCCTAGGTGACAGCAACGTACGGTCAGTGGCTGGACTCTTGAGTACACCTGCAGGCTCTTCTGAAGCATAAAGAAATGGAAGAGGGGTTAGGATGGGTGTGGCTGGGTGGAGAATGGTTACATGAACAGGAGTCGGGATGGAGAGCTGGCAGACAGGCTCTGAGAGTGTACAACAAAGGAAGGCACACACCCTGCCCCCCAACTCCAACCAGACAGCCCTCCGCACCTCTGGGACCCGAACCTCCATTCAATATACTCAAGAAACAACACCCAGGAGAAAATGTACTTTTTCTTCATTATACACAGGTAGATTAGGAGGAATGACGCAGAGAAAGAAACAAAAGGGGGGACCGCAAAAGAGCCATTGTGGACAAGAGAATACCCTGGGCTCCAAACCCAAACATCAGATTGACACTTGGGGCCCGCACACCGAGCCAAGGCCATTTAAGGCACAACATCTCCACCTAGTGGGTACTTCTAGTATTGCTGCAGACGGCAACACTATTTTCTCAACTGAGCCACCTGGGTCTGGTTCCTACCACCAGCCTCTCTTCCAGGGAAGTTAAGAGACAAATGCTAGCATAGGCACATGGACCTATACATGCACATTCATTCATTAAAATAAATGTCGTAAGAATAGTCTAGCCATTTTTTCTCGTAGATTCATGGTGGTTGCTAGGAACGGCCAGAGGATATCCAATGAGCAGTCTACAGGTCACACACAGCCCATAATGGCAGGTCTTGCTCCAGTGACACTCAGAATAAATATGTGTATTCTCTTATAGCCCTCAGGATGTGGCTTGGACAGCCTAGATGTAATGTGGCCCAAGACAATTCTTCATCCATTGTGGCCCAGAGAATCCAGGTTGGACAGCTCTGGAAGGCTCACAAAAGCCACAAATATGGTAGTCTAGAGGTAAAGATGGGGATAGAGGATTGAGGCCAAAGACCTAAAGAGGGCAAGGCCCTGGGCTGCCCTTCAGATCTCTGCAGCCAAGTCTCGGCCCCCAGTGCTAGCTGGCAGGAATCAGTGTGGCTGAGAGTGTACCTTGTGAAGATTTTCCTATCTACAGGAGCTGAGCTGGGCCCTAGCACAGGAGAGTTCTCAGCCTGGAAGACTGACAGGCACAGCTGTGGTCCCCAGATTCTACTTTAGGCTCCTCCCAAATGACGCTTAGCAGGAGGAGCCTGCTATCTTGGACTAATGAAAGCAGAGACATAGATGGGACCCCGGTGTACTTCTTGCCAGCCGGAGTCCCACCAGCAAGCTCGCCACCTGCTGGTAGTGGCTGGAATTGCACGGGCCTCCTTGTTCATTTGTACATTCACTCGTTCATTTAGGAGCCATAAGCAGATATGACCGTAGGCATGGGCATGCTGACGTCTTGGGCCGATGCTTCCCAACTTGAGAACAGGTCACAAGTCTCTGATGCCGAGGTTCACCCCAGGTTCTCGCCCCTGTGTCTGCAGACAGCTCATAAAGTCAAGGGCAGGGAGAGCAAAGAAGCCACCCAACACAAAGCCGCTATTTAGTCCTGGCCGTCTTTCTGCCAAAACACAAGTGTTTCGCTGTGTTTTCCCTGGGCCTGGAGAGCTGGGCCCAAGGAAGCCCCAAGCCCCAGATGAACACGCCTAGCTCTTTACTGTGAGAGTGAAGCCCAGCTCCCTCACCTGGAGGAACTGGAAGGGACAGAGCAGGCTGCCAGCCACAAGTCACAGCTCAGCAGGCAGTCCCTGGGGACACGAGTGTACCCTGGAGAGGCCAAGCCATTACCTCCAGCCATCCTTGCCAGCTCCCAAGACTCGGCAGAGCCCCAAGCCCACGGCTTTGGCTGCCTGACACCCGCCCGGGCAGGAGGGAAAAGGGGAGACTGCTGGGAAATTCACTGTCATCCACAATCCAAAGACAACTCTGGTTTCCTCAGTGCTGAGGCACAATGTCCATATGGGTGAAGGCCTCACAGATGCCTGCAAGTATTCACAGGGCCCACGAGCTCCCTACCTTTCAAAAGAACGGCCACATCTAAGAGGACATACTCCTTTAAAAAAAAAAAAAGTCTTCCCTTAATGCATTGTGCACGGGGTCTGAAGGATATCTCCGTATTCCCAGGCAAACTGTGGCTTAAGAGGTTAGTGTTAGGTCTTGTCCTTTCTGGGGACAAAAACAAGACCACAAAAACAAAACTCCAAGCGGAGCCAAATCTTCAGGACCTCAAGGCAGAAAGAAGTGGTTTCAATTGATTGGGTTGTTGTTGTTGTTGTTGTTGTTGTTGTTGTTGTTGTTGTTGCTGTTGTTGTTGTTGCTGCTGCTGCTGCTGCTGCTGCTGCTGTTGTTTTGAGATAGTCTCAGCCCCACAGCTGTTTTACTCACTATATAAACAGGGTGCCCTCAAACTTGTGATCCCTTTGCCTCTACCATTCAAGTGCTGGGCTGCCAGACACCACACCCTGTTTACATGGTGCTGGACGTGGAACCCAGGGCTTCTTCACGCTGGGCAAGCTCTCTACCATAGTGCTTAGAACACATAGAACAGTTTGTGTTGTGTTCTGGGAGAAGCAAGAAAATAAAGTAGTATGGCTTCCCAGAACAATGAGAAGAAATACAAAAGAGGGGGAGAAATATGGCAGGGATATGTTCCAAGCAAGGGCTTTCAGGCTAGGGAAAGAAACTTAGCCAAAGGCAAAGGAAGTGACAACCTTCAGACCAGACAGCTGTGTCCACCTGAGAAAGGACCCATCTCTACAGGAAGGGACCTCAGAGAACCCAGGAAGCCCCAAAGATAAAGTCCCAGTTTGATCAATAAATTTAGTTCCATTGTCATATTGATCTAGCTATTTTGCTGCGCATTCCAGAAGTCATTAGCTGGTTGCAAGAATAATCTGTGGTCCAGCCCTTGACTCCATCCCTGAGCAAACTGGGTTGCTCGTGACTTGAGCGCCATCTAGTGACCATAGAGACAACTTTCTCAACTCATTAAAACCAGGGTGCTAAGAAGCAGGATATATGGCACAGTGGTGGGGTGTTTGCCAAGCATGTCCAAGGCCATAAATTTAATTTCCAGTACAATAAGTAAGTGAGCAAATAAATAAATTATAAAAGAAATAACTATGTAATAAAAAGAGTGCATCAAAAATAAAGGGCGATGGGGCTGGGGGAAAGCCTGAACTCGCATCAGATGACTGAGTACAGAGACCAGTGTGCCATATCAGAAACCTCCCCCAAAACACACTCAAAATGCCATACTGTGCCTTGACTGTCAGAGAGGGTACCCAGTCTGAAAACTGAAACAAAACTCGTTACATACAGATTAGCCACAGCTGCCTCAGGGTTACTCACATAAGATGCTGTCCCTGGCTCTCGATGCTACCTGTATGTGCAACACAGCAGTTCACCAACCCCCCTGAGCAGCTCACTGTGGGGAGGGGGTACACTCTGGGACAGGGTCCTCACTCCTGGCAGGGAAAGACACCCCATAGTAGCATACCTTCCAGAAGTATGTCTGTACGTGCTGGACTGCTCAAAGTCTCGTTGATGGGCTCGGAATGGCAGATCAATGACTAAGGGGATCAGCAGATAAGTCTCTGGTGTGTATTTGAGATTTTCTGTAACCAGAAGCCTTTGAGGTTGGGGATATAACTCAGCTGGTAGAGTACCTGCCTAGCATGCGCGAAAGCCTGTGTTCAATTTCCCATACTACATAAATCAGGCATGATAGCACATGTCTGTAATCCCAGCACTTGAGGGAGTGGAGACAGGGGGATCAAAAGTTGAAGGTCATTCTAGGCTTGATCTCACACAATAAGATCATGGACAGTTTGAAATACAAGAGATCCTACCTTTAAAAAAAAAAGTAAAACACGAAAAACAAAAACAAAAACAAAACAAAACTCCTCCAAATGTGCAACATATACCTTTAATCCAGACACTTGAACCACAAGCAGGCAGAGTTCTATGAGTTCAAGGCCAGGCTACCTTCCTCCAACCACTGTACACCAGACACCAGAAAAGCTGCAAGTTCTAGGCCAGCCAGGGCTACTTAGTGTTACTCTGACTCAAAAATATATTTTATTTCAAAACATGTCTCAGAGGAGTTAAAAAGAGGGGATGAGAGATCAGTAGGGATGAGGCACATGAACCAGCAAAGCGCGGAGGGGCAGAGATACAGAGACACCCCACACTCTCTATGCAGACACCGCTACAGAGCATGCATCAATAGGAAGTGAATGGCATTGGGGGGTGGGTATCAAGTGGGCTTTGCTAAGCATGAAAGCCTCCATCTTGGAGGGGTACACACATTCGTAAAGTTCAGGAGAGCCTCCACCTGAGTGCCACAAGAAATAGTTTGGGGTTCTTAAGTTCGGGCAAGTTTGGGGATAACTTCTGTGGGGAGATGGACCAGAGCTGAGAGGACCAGAACTAATGCAGGGGGAAAAAAAGATCAGGGCACCCACTGAAGGTGAGGTGCATGAACACCAGACACCAGCGGAGCTGGGGTAATCCACCCGGTCCCTAAGAGAAAGATGAGAAGCCCCACTTTGTAGAGAGGAGACTGAGTAACCCTCTGATTATAAAGAACTTAAGCCCCGGCTGGCTGCGAAGCCAGGGTTCTCAACACTACCCCATCCTGCCTTCAGCTGTTCGGGGCAGAGAATAAGAGTCGTTCAACTGAAGATGCTTATCTCAGATAAAATTCAAGCAAGAATCTAGAGAAGGGGTCCTAGCTAACCATAGGCTTCCAGCACAATGGTGGCCACCCAGCAAAATCACGGCGTCTCTGTCTGAGTGAGCACACTCAGCGGTGTTCACGCAACAGGAGCACCCAACAAGCTGTTTCTTGTAAGTTACACAGAAATTCTGCATGACCAGCACCTTCTAGATTCATTCAGCATCTAGTCAGATTCCCACACAGGAAACCGATCGGACATTTCTCAGCAAATACATCAAAACAAATTCAAAGTGCGTTACGCATTGAAGGGGGAAATAGGTTTTAAGGATAAATCTGACTAAGGTTGGAGGGTTGCTTGCACAGAGCTCTGGGTTCCTTCAGGGGCATCACGTAAACCAGGTATGATGGTGCACACTTGTGTCCCAGCACTTCAGCTCTCGAAAGGTGGCAGCAGAGACAGAGAACACTGGGAAGGAGGCACGGGAGCCACCAAATCTGCAGAGCGGCAGAGACTTACAATGCCCTGCCCTACACACAAAGCTCTGGGATCAAAGTTCAAGGCCACCCTTGCAAACATAACAAGTTCAAGGCCAGTCTGGACTACAGAAGACTCCGACTCAAAACAAGGGGGAAAAAAAGTTTAAATAAAACCTAGATGTTTGCCAAATATTTATACGTGGCCTGTAAGAGGGAAACCATATTTTTGTTATTTAATAAGAAAAATTTAAAAAACATAAGCTAGTTAGAAAACTTGAGAAGGAAATAGTAAAAAAAAGAAAGCTGAAACAGAGCTAAGGAATCCAGAACTGAAATCCCCAATAAGGATTTTTTGTTTTAGAGGCTGAGAGGCTAATTGAGGGGAAAAGAAGAAAATTCAAACATAATAAAGAAGAAAGAAACAGCACAGGTAGAAGAAAGTGCCTAAATTCTAGAAGTCACCGTGAGAAACGCTGTACACGTATTTTAAAGCCTCAACATAAGGGATGTTTTTCTAGGAAAATATAAATTATCAAAATTGACAAAAGCAAGAAATAACAACCTAAAAATAGCAATGATCACAGGAGAAGCTGAAAAGTTTATAAAGAGCCATCAGTGAGTACACCCACTCAGAAAGGGCACCAGGCCCACGTGGTTTTATGGGTGAATTATTTCAAACCCTCAAAAGACTATATTCTATGTTATACAAACTGTTCCCAGATGTTAGAAGACTTTAAATCTTTCCGATTAATTTTACAGAGCCGGCATAACCATTTACCAAAAGCAAGCAGTAAGAAGAAGACCAAGAAGACAGAAAACCAAGGGCTGAGCTCGAGACACTGCCTGAGTTCAGGAAGTTCAGAAAGACAGCATTTGGAGATGTCAGAAACAGATCAGCCAATGCGCACTGCTGACATCACTGAAGATCAGTTTTGAGGAAGCGATGGTGGTGCACGGTCTTACTCACTAAGGAGGAGATTAACAGGTTGGGCAGCATGTAAATTTAATTTTCATCTCTCAGAAAGTATTCACGTATGACTGACAAATTACGAGCAAGCTCAAAGTTAATGCCCATGGTCATAGAGAATAGCAAGAAAAAGACAAACAGCATCAGAAATACATCCTAGAAGAATGTATTTGTAGCAAAATAACTATATATATATTATATATAATATTGTAATCATATATATAACATATAACATACACACCTATGTATACAAAGTTCTGTTATTGTTTTCAGAGTTTGGTTTGATTTGGTTGGTTTGATCTTCAGGGTGAGGGTCTCTTGCAGCCCAGGCTGCCATCTAATTCACCTTGTCACTGAGGAAGCTCTACCTGCGTCTACACACGTCCCAAGTGCTGGGCTTACAGGGTGCAGCACCAGCCCACCTCCAGTATTGTCTTAGCCATGTAGGATCAGTGTCATATCAATTGAAGGGAAGTCTCTGAGCATAACGTAGTTCAAACTCTGGATGGATGACGTCAGTACTGAGAGGAAGCCTTCAAGTGCCAGAATCCTTGGACAGCTTTGACTTTAGACCTACATGTGAGAGGGCACTCACGAGCTGGGTACAGCACAGGGGTCGAGCACTTGCCTAGCATCTGAGGCACTGAGCTTTATCCCCAACAGCACAAATCTGTTTTTACTTTTTTTATTTATTTTACTTTATTTTGTGTTTTCTTGCATGTATGTATGGACACCAAGTGCATGCAGGCACCCTCAAAGGTCGGAAGGCGGTGTCAGAACCCCTGGAACTGGAGTTACAGACAGTTGTGAGAATTCTAATGTGGGTGCTGGGAACTGAACCCTGGCCCTCTGCAAAAGCAGAGGATGCTCTTAACATCTCTGCCATCTTTCCAGCCCTGTGCTGTTGTTGTTGCTGCTGTTGTTGCTGTTGTTGCTGTTGCTATTGCTGTAACTATGCACAACATGAAACTTAGCTATAAAAAGCATTCATTGCAAAGTTGTTTATAAGAAAGAAACCACTCTGGAAATCAGTCTGGAGGTTCCTCAGAAAATTGGACATAGTACTACCTGACGACCCAGCTATACCTCTCTTGGGCATATACCCAAAAGATGCTCCAACATACAACAAAGATACATGCTCCACTATGTTCATAGCAGTCTTATTTATAATAGCCAGAAGCTGGAAAGAACCCAGATGCCCTTCAACAGAGGAATGGATACAGAAAATTTGGTACATCTACACAATGGAGTACTACTCAGCTATCAAAAACAATGACTTTATGAAATTCATAGGCAAATGGATTGAACTAGAAATATCATCCTAAGTGAGATAACCCAATCACAGAAAAACACACATGGTATGCACTCACTGATAAGTGGATATTAGCTCAAAAGCTCGAATTACCCAAGATACAATCCACAGACCACATGAAATGCAAGAAGGATGATCACACGTGGATGCTTCACTCCTTCTTAATAGGGAAAACAAAAATATTCATAGGAGGGGATATGGAGGCAAAGTTTGGAGCAGAGACTAAAGGAATGGCCATTCAGAGCCTGCCCCACCTGGGTATACAGCCTATATATATACAGCCACCAAAACTAGATAATATTGATGAAGCCAAGAAGTGCATGCTGACAGGAACCAGATATAGATGTCTCCTAAGAGGCACAGTCAGAGCATGTCCATATAGAGGCGAATGCTAGCAGCAAACCACTGAACTGAGAACAGGATCCCTGATGGAGGAGTTAGAGAAAGGATTGAAAGAGCTGAAGGGGCTTCCAACCCCATAAGAACTACAATGCCAACCAACCAGAGCTCCCACGGACTAAGCCACTACCCAAAGAGTACACATGGTCTGACCCTGGGCTCCAACCTCATAGGTAGCAATGAATAGCCTAGTAAGAGCACCAGTGGAAGGGGAAGCCCTTGGTCCTGCCAAGGTTGGACCCCCAGTGTAGGGGAATGTTGGGTGTAGGGCAGGAAGGGGGGTGGATGGGGAGGGGAACACCCTTATAGAAGAAGGGGAGGGAGATGGAATAGGGGGCTTATGTCCAGGAAACCTGGAAAGGGAATAACATTCAAAATGTAAATAAAAAAATCCAATAAAAGAAAAAAAAGTAAATGGTAAGGCAACTAGGTGTTGTCACAGAAGTTTGCAACTCCAACTTTTGTTTTCTTCAGTAAACTCATTTTAAAAACTCAAAAAAAAGAGAAAGAAAGAAAAAGAAAGAAACATCAGAAGATCAACTAGCTCATTTGACTGTGTTTACTCACAATGAAATATATATTTATCACAATTGTATCCTAAAAGATAGGGGGTGTAACTCAGTTTGTAGACTCAGTTAGAATCTACAAGGCCCTGGGTTCAATCCCCAGTACTTCCAAAAAACGGCGTACTAGAAAAATACTTAATCATAAGACCTAAGTCTAATATTGCCAAGTGACAAGAAGCAATGACCAAACAACTCATTTTAGTGGGTATAGGTGTGTATCATACGTGTGTGTGTGCATGTGCGCATGTGCGTGTGTGTATCATATGTGCCTGTGTGCATGTGCGCATGTGCGCATGTGTGTGTGCGCGCGTGCGTGTTCGTGTGTGTGTGCGCGCGCGCGCGTTTGTGTGTGTGTGTGTGTGTGTGTGTGTGTGTGCATGTGCGAGTGCGTCTCAGATGGCTTGGGATCTGGTCTTGCCTGCAGTGACGGATTTAAGGGTAGCTCATAGGTAAATATCATGGTCCTCTTTCAGGTCAGTAGTTAATGGGTTACATTCTACTAAACCAACAAAATCCATTGCGAAATAGGAATCACTGGGGCACTCAGGGTCAGGGTGGAGCCCAGCACAGAGTGCCCTACCCGCTACCCCTAGGACTATCCAGTATGTACCCACCATTCAGTGTGCAGCACTAAGTATCTGTGAGTGAGTTCTCACTGGAATCTCCCTGAGCCTTCGGGCTCTCAGACCTTGAGGTATACGACAGAGTGAGGAGGGACGGGGCAAGCCAGGGACCGGTGGGACATACCTTCTATTTCTCCTCCAGTGGCAGAGATTTTCGACATACCCAAGTAGGTAGTGGCCACGGTGTCATTGTGAGTGAGGCGGTCCCTAGAACAAGGATGGGAAGAGGGCATGAACATTAGAGGCAGACACAGAACACAGGCAGAAGTGACCTTCGTGACAGATTTGCTAGGGGTCCAGTCCTCTGCTGAGGCCTGGGAAGCTCATGGGAGAAGAGACTAGAAAGGGAGTGAGCGTGCTTAGGACACGTCAAGGGGCAGCTTGTTCATCCCGACGCCTTGTACTCTGTATCTGTGGACTTGCATGGGCCACATCCCAGGTTGACAGGGAGGAGCAGGAGGCTGCTGAGAAAGAGCAGTCTCCAGACCCAAAAGGTTCTGGGAGCCCAAGAAATGCCTAGATGCAGAGGAGTTCCGGGAAGCTATCTCCGAGGTCTCGGCCTCGGCAGGGGCCAGTGCTGGTGTGCCGTGCCTGGTACGGAGACTTCCGCTGTGCCAAAGCACGTTCAACCCTTATCCCACGGGAGCTGCACAGCTGATTAGGGACCAAGGACCCTTTAACATCGCCATGGACTGAGGGAACAGCAGCAGAGGCATGCAGGCCCCGTCAGCAGGGAGGGAGGAGCAGAGCCAGGTGTGGCAGTGCATGCCTGAGAGGATTCCAGGGCTCACCCGCCAGCCGGCCAGCCGGTGTAGCCTAAATCACAGGCTGCGGGATCAATAAGAGACCTTATCTCAAAAAAGAAGGTAAAGTTGAGGATTTGATACCTGGCCTCCACATGCAGGTGTACACATATGCACGCATATACCACACACACGCATGCGCAAACACACACATATACACATCTCACAGACAGTTCTGAGGCAAGATACTCACTCCTGGTATGGAATCCAGGGCCTTAACCACCCCTACCCACCCCCTCCTCTGGATAATAGACCCAGGATTCTCCACCTGTGGTTCTAACCCCAGAGCATATATGGCCGTGTCTGGAAACATTTTTGTATGAGGCGAGAAGGCTCCAGCCTTCCAGAGAGCAGAAGCCAGAGGCAATGAACAACTTTTGACTCAAGAGTCAGATCCACAGTCAAGACCTCTGTCCCAGAGGTCTGCAGTGCCAGCTTGGGCAGGCCCTGGGCCCCTCAGGAAGGTTCTCTAGCTCACCCCCTATCCCTTTTCTTAGTTTTCCCCAGGGCTTCCTCCCCACTGTGAGCACTTTGACCATAGCAGACTCATCCAGCACCATTCCCAAAGATGGGGCATGCTGACTTCATAGTCCTTTAACCCTAACCCCACAAGACACCCCAGTCTCTCTCTTCCTTCCTCTTCAGATTTCCCAGGAAAGGGAGGAAGTTAGACGTTTGACGTTTCCCTTGGGACAGGGACGGCATGAGGAAGAGTGAGTGGCCTGGCACTCCGGGTCCAAGTCATGGTTTCTGGTGAGCTGAATCATGAGGAAACTTCCGGAGGTGAGCCTGACACCACACACCCTTCTCTTGGCTTCTTCTTACACTGACGGGAATTGAACCCAATGCCTCAAAGATGCTAAGCAAGCTGGAGGTATTTTTAAAACATTGTTGGGGGTTGGGGAGATGGCTCAGTGGTTAAGAGCACTGATTGTTCTACCAGAGGTCCTGAGTTCAATTCCCAGAAACCACATTGTGGCTCACAACCATCTGTAATAAGATCTGATGCCCTCTTCTGGTGTGTCTGAAGACAAGAGACAGTGTACTCACATGCATAAAATAAGTAAATATATATTTTTAAAAAAATTGTTAAGCCCACTCCTTTAGAGGGGGCTGGGCTTCTGACTTCTGGCCTTGTCTAAACAGAAAGGAGAGTAAGGGTGGGTGGGGCTTGTTGTTTCCATGGAGATGGGTTTTGAAAGCTTTTTTTTTTTAAAACATCTGTGTGTGTTTGCCTGAACAAGTTTATGATGTAGGTACCCACAGAGGCAAAAAGAAAAAAAAAGGTGTTGAATCTTCTGGAACTGGAGTTACCGGCAATCATGAGTTGCACATAGTGGGTGCTGGGAACGGAACCCTAGTCCTTTGCAAGAGCAGTAAGTACTCTTAACCACCAAGCCATCTCTTCAGCCCCGAGGGATTTGTTTTTCAGTGAAAAAGGAATTCTTAAAGACTTGAATGAAAGCATAAGTTACAGGGCCACATGGGCTGTGTCATGTCTAAGATTCAGGTGACAGGAGATGCTCCTCTGTGTGTTCTAAGAAGAAGGACTTTCTGGACAGAAACTTCCAGCAGTGGCATGCTTTCCGGCCAAGAGCTGGGTTTGGGGGTTTAGGGCTTTTGGAAAACAGTGAGTCCCAAAATAGACTCACAATAAAAGTGCCACTTCAACCCAAGCCAGAGACGCAGCCACCAGATTCCGTAATGTGTTTGGATTGTACAGTATGCGATAGCTTTGACACGGCTCCAAGGGAGCCAGGCCAGGCACAGCCGCAATCCAAGGGGCTAACCGCACCCACACACATCCACACAGATGTATGCACGCACACACATGCACACTGGGGTGTCCCAGTTGACACAGCACAGTCATTTCCAGCCGACACGCAGAGATGGCTCTGGGAATGCAAAGTGTACCTTTCCACCAAACCGCTTCCCCTTCCCCGAGGCTCGTACCAGCTGTGGCGGACCTCAGGACCTCTCCCTGCCCCCTGCCCACACTTCTCTCCCTCTAATTCTCTCAATCTGTTTTCTTTAGGCCCGGGGAACTGGCACACACTTTAATGGCTCTGTGGCCTGGGGTTTTTCCCCTGGTCTCTCATTATCCTCCTAGTTGGGGGTGCCATGGGCCTGCAACCAAAGGAGAATGGCCATGGAGCCACATGACCAGCACTTCTGGGGGCAGGAAAAGGACAGCTTGCTCTTGGTGGAAAGCCTAATGTTCCAGAGCTCTCGGAGCTTAGGCCCTGATGTCCCCTCAAGTGTGAGAAAGGCCACCACCTCTCTGCTGCTTTGAGAGACATATGGCCGGGCAAAGAGCACCAGCTCCAGCTGGCATTCACATTGGTCCTCTGAGCTGTCACTGCACATTTGGCCTTTCCTCCCTGTCGCCTCTGTGAAGTAGTCCCACGCCGCCTTGTCAAGGGTCAGGGAAACTCATATGTGTGGAAAGTGCTCACTGGACACAGCCCTGGCCTGCAAGTTGGTGTTCACCACGTGGTAAGATTCTAAAACACTCACGGGCTACTGTCCTGACCTGCTTGACACACCTGCAATGATGACCTCTGTTCAGGAAATATAACCCCCATTTCCAGCTTGGGGGGGGCTCTTCTTTCATTCTGTCTTAAAGGGACACAGCAACCGGCTTAGCTTCCACACCTTGCATGTGGCCCTTACCAATGACAAATCAAAGCAACTCCTCAGGACGCCTCCAAGATGGGCTCCTCACTGCCTCCTGGCTGTGCTCTTCTTACCTCTGTCAGCACAGCATCTCAGCTCCAGGTTGCCCCATAACTGCCCACAGCCCTCATATCCTGCCTTGATACATGCACCCTCTGTCACCTCGGCAGCTTGAGTGCAGGAAAATAGGCCCGAGGACCTTGGAGACACCCTTCAAGCACCCAGAACTCACCAGTCCATGACACGAATCCTCATTTTTTCACACATAGAGGGAAACTAGGGAAGGAAAGGAGCTAGGTGAGAACAGAGCTCTTAAGAAAGCAACCCCCTCACTGGGCAGAAGTCAAGGATGCCAGCAGGATTCAGGGACCAAGAAGTGTTGCGTCCTCCGAGGGACCACTCACCATCGCAGGCAATGTGATGTTCTGGTTCCACTGAGGGTTAGCAGTCTTCTCCAGGATCTTGCTGCAAAGCTAGGAGACACAAAAGATTGGGGCATGGAACGCTATGTGGAATCTGAGCTTTGTGGTAACCATATAACCCAGAAGCCATCCTCTGCCATGCTGGCTGCTCTTAGAGCTGAGCCTGAAACCCTAGGTCTCAGGGCCACAAAGAGCAAGCTCAGATGCTGGGAGTCTCTGCAGAGACAAGGCTCAATGGAAGATAAGATCCAGAATGGGGTGGCTAGTGCAAATGCACAGCCCCATTGCCCTAAACCCACAGCTGTAGATGGAGGCACCCCAACCCTAACTCCCATTAAGGCCAGGTGCCCAGGCCCACAAACCAGTACCCGCATAGAATTCAGTGGAGATACTGGGGAGGAGGGGGATGTACATGTAGGACCACTCACCCCACATGAACAAGACCCTACATTCAATTCCCAGTAGGTCAAAAGAAGGGAAGGGAAGATTGGAGGAAGGGAAGGAGGGAGGGAGGGAGGGAAGGAGGGAGAAAGAGAGGGAAAGAGGGAAGGAGGGAGAGAAAGAGGGAAGGTGGAAGGAAGGAAGGAAGGAAGGAAGGAAGGAAGGAAGGAAGGAAGGAAGGAAGGAAGCTTTGAAGCCACAGCTTCCCTCGGACAAGAGCTGCCTGAAGGCTTCTTACAAACAAGAAACAGACCAAGAATGGAAAGTGTTCTAAGCCGAGGGCCCCATGTTGTATCCATGAAGCCCCAGGACAGCCTATACCCACAAGCATGGAAGAAGGCAAAGAGTCAGTTTCCAGGGCTGGGGAAACGACTTCATGAGTAAATCCTTGCCACAGAAGCATGGAGACTCAAGTTCTACATTCAGAAAACCACGAAGAAGCCAGGCGTGGTGGCACACGCTTGTATCATGGCTCCCAGGAGGATCCCTAGGGCTCCCTGGCCAGGCAGTCTAACCAGTTCCAGGTTCAGTGGGGATCCTGTCTCAGAAAATAAGGTGAAAGACTGGGAGGTCGTGGTGCACACCTTTAATCCCAGCACTCAGGAGGCAGAGGCAGGTGGAGCTCTGTGAGTTCTAGGCCAGTCTGGTCTACATAGCAAGCTCCATGACTGCCAGAGCTACATAATAGAGAGACTCCATCTTGAAAATAAATAAATAAACAAACAAATAAATAAATAAATAAATAAAGTGAAGCATTACTGAGGGTGACCCCAGCACGCACACACACACACACACACACACACACACACACACGCATGTGCAAGAGCTTGAGCACGAATGGACACACACATACACACAGAGAGAGAAATAAGACAATTTTAAGAGACTCAGCCTTGATTATGCAGTTTCTGGAAGGCAGATGAGTCCACCCCTAACAATAGTGAACAGGCTTCTCCTGTAGGCCTGTCCCGTGCTAAGCCAGAGTTTTATTAAGTGCATTATCCTAATAATGAGCATTTGAATTAGATCCAGAACTTCATCCCAGCTTCGTCTCTGCTCCCGACCATCCAGTTTCAACACCCATTCTCATTTCCCCTCCTCCCTGTAGAAAGAGCCCTGCCAAAGACTGCCAGGTGGGGCAGAAGACGGTGTTAGCAGAGAAAAGGGGGTTGGGTGGGAGAGCAGCAGGGAGGCTGGCATTGCAGGGGTGCAGCCACCATTGTTTGGGAGCATGTGAAGGGCTGGAGCAGGAGTAGGCCAAAGAGTTTCTACTCCCACCCAGATCTATAAATGCTCTATAGCCCAACACCCACTGTCAGCAAGGCAGCAGGGAAACCACACTCTTGATGTTGCTAGTGAAGGAAAATTAAATAGTTTGACTCCTATGAGGAGGGAGCAAGGACTACCAAACTTAGAAAGTCATATTCCTTTTTACCTGGCAGTCCTTCCCCAGATATTCTCTACAGAAATACCTGTATGACCAGAGTGACATTGTTTACCACAGGATGGCTAGAGCTAGCAAGGATCTGGAACAAGCCAGGTATCCACCAACAAACGATGGGTTAAAGAAAGTATTGTCCAGCCACAGTAGCTTGCAGCTTCAAAGAAGAGGAGACCCTGTGCGTACAGAAGTGAAGCAAGCTCTGGGTTGTGCCACAGGGTAGAAAAGTAAGGGCAGAGAAGTGAGCACTGTGTGCAAATGCTTGAACTGGAATGGTAGACGCCGAGAATCCACAGTCCTGCTTGCTGACACATACATAAGGAAACCAAAACATTATAAGGAAAATTGACTTGCAAGGGAAGACAGGAGAAGATTGTTGAGCAGGGACCAGAGCAGATAGATAGATGGGTGGGTGGGTGGGTGGATGGATGGAGGGATGGATGGATGGATGGATGAATGGATAGATGGATGGATGGATGGATAAGATGGATGGATGGATAGATAGATAGACAGACAGACAGACAGATAGATAGATAGATAGATAGATAGATAGGTAGATAGATAGGTAGATAGATAGATAGTAGATAGTAGATAGATAGATAGATAGATAGATAGATAGATAGATAGATAGATAGTAGATAGATAGTAGATAGTAGATAGATAGGCAGATAGATGATTAGATAGATAGGCAGATAGATGATTAGATAGATAGGCAGATAGATGGATAGATAGATAGATAGATAGATAGATAGATAGATAGATAGATAGATAGATAGATAGATAGATAGATAGGTCAACCACGGATAGTAGTTGCATGCAGTATGAACCTAAAATTAAATGAAAACATTATTATAAAATAGAAGGAATTGTTCTAGCATCTACAGAGAGGAGGTTCTGCCAACACAGCTTCTTGCTTCAACCTCTATCAAGAGAGTCCATGACCTCTAACCTAATAATCCTGGTTCTAGAAGTTTTTCTATGGAAAGCAGCACATGGACAAAGATTTCTGTATGCTGACTGAGTTAGAAAGAAAAAAGCTGAAATCACATCCATCCACATAATAGGATACACTTTGTTGTGTATTTGTCTAATGGGGTAGCAAGCTGGGCTGTGCATTAACCTGAGGAAATGCTAGATAGTACAGGCTGTCCCAAGCTGCTCACAGAGTGATTCTCATTACTCATGGCCTCTACCGAGTCACGTCGAACAATGAATCAGCGTCATCATCTAAAGGAAATGGGCAAGGTCATTACCGTCCGCCCATCACATTTTTCTCTGAGATCTCACAGAACCCGCTTCTGCAGGGCTCTGCTGCAGCACCCCTGGCTTAACACACATCGCTGACTCCCCGACACCAGGCTCACCGCCCACAGCACTTCTGACTTAAGCTCACACAGCACCGTTTCACACTTGGGGAACAGACAGGCTGTCATCATGACCCTAACAAAAGGCAGGAAGTACCCCTCCGTAAAACCGATCAAGGAAAAGCCTGGAGTATAGCTCAGGAACTGAGATGCCAAGGCTCCGTGCTGCCCCACCCTTTAGCCAGATTACAGTCACAGAGCTGTGAAGGGGAAATGAGAGCCACGGAGAAGACAGACGAAACAAGCTTTGCTGGGCACAAGGACACTTCTTTTTTCTTTTTCTTCATTTTTTTATATTCTTTAAATTTTACAATAAATGGGTCTCATTCTTGGATTCAAAAAGTCTAAAGCATCTATCCTGCCCTGAAGTACACCCCTTTCCTTGTCCTGGACACAGTGTGCACACACGTACCTCCTGTAGCCACTGTGTTGTTGGATATATCTTGAGTAACAGTGCCCCCAAGTGTTCATAAGCAAAAGCGCAGAAACATCCAAGTGAGGCTAGGCAGACACTGGCCAGGCCCTAGGGCTCTCCAGATGTTAAGTAGGTGTAAAGAGAAAACAAAATAAAATAAACAGAGAGCTAGAGCCAGAGAGGGGGATGGGTAGAATGGAGTGAGAGTTGGGGAAGACATGACAGGATGAGGACAGGGCTCAGGGCAGAAAAGAAGACAGAGGCCTAAGGACCATCCCAGCTCACTCCTCAGCCCCACCCTCTCAAGCAGGACCAAGGGGTGGCTTAAGCTTAATCTCTCAAGTCACCTCCTCTAGACGCCGGTGCTGTAGGAAAATCTCCAAGGCCAGATGAGGGTGTCAGAGAAGTGAAGACCCAGAGCAACCTCAGGTGTGGGCGCTGGCGGGATGCAGGGGACAGTGGGTGTGGGCGCTGGCGGGATGCAGGGGACAGTGGGGCCACAGTGCACTCGCCTGTGATGGCGTCAGTTAGGTTTGGTTGTTTTTATCACAGCTCTAGCGTGCTTCAGTAGTGGCTTCACCATCTCCCAACACAACTTTCCACGGCTCAGGGAGCATTGCAGGAGAGGTGGAAAGACGAAGAACCAGAAGAACGGGGATTTTGCTTCTGTCTTCTAGAAGAGTCAGGAGCCACACCCGTGCAGTCTCACCAATATGGCTGTCTGAACAAGACCTGAATAAGGGCAGCACCACTATGCTAAGATGGGAAGGGGAAAGCCGTGAGTCCTCAACCCTAGGCAAAGAACCACAGGCAACTAAGGAATGCTGAGATTGGATTAATAGTTTTCCCGGGGAAGAGCATAGATTTGCTATCCCAAATCGAGGCCATGAATTTGAAAGAGGGGTGAGGGGAAGGGAAAAGAAAGGGAGAAAATGATGTAATTATAGTATAATCCTAAAATGTTTTAAAATATTTTTAAGTCCAAAGAGAGCTGGGAAGATGGCTCGGAAGGAAAAGAGGGCTCTCTGAACGATTGTAAGACCCTGAGTTAAAATCCCCAGCACTGAAAGCACCTATGACCCTGCAGAGTCCCTGGGCTCACGACTACCAGCCTTTCAGGGAGAGAGCCTGTCTGTCACAGCTCTACTCCTGTGACAGAGTGAACGGGATACCCAACATCTTCCTCCAGCCTCTGTGCATGTTTAAGGATGGGACACACACACACACTCATTCATACATTCAAAAACAAATTAAGAATGTTTAAATTAAATAGAGGGCTAGAAATGAGAAAATGAGCACTGTGTAACCCCAAGCAGTGTCATATTCAGGCAGAAGTCAGTGGACACTCAGTGTATTGGGTCACAAGACACATTGAACATCCTCAGGAAATCATGATGTCATCCAGGGAGTAGCTGCCGATTGTGAAGGGAATCATTTACTTTTATAACGGTTAGGGCAGAAGGTAGAGAATCAACCAAGGGGGAAGGGGACACCTGGTGTTGGGTCATGTTGCAACACAACATGGGGAACATGGTCAGTGGTAAGCTCCAGGCAAAATCCTCTGAATGTAACAGCCCCCATTCAGTGCCCAGGAAATATGGGAGCCAAAGAAGTAAGGAAATACCAGAGAAAACAACCCAAGAACTCAGGAATTTGGACAAATGACCTAGGTTCTCCAAAAGTCCTGAGACAGAGAAAGGCGATGAAGAGACTCCTGTGTGAGCCTGGGAGGAAACTGCAGTGGTTTGGGGGACACAGTAGCTAGCAAATGCTGGTCCTTGGGGAAATTTGAGGTTGAGAGCAGACTCATGTTGGATGTGAAAGAGGAGAGAGTAAATGCAGGCCCACATACTCCTCCTTGGATGATGGCATCTTTAAGATGGACACTCCTCTGAAAAAGACACCTGAGGAGAAAGTTGCTCCAAAGAGCCACAGGTAGAGCAGGACTGAGGCATGAGGAAGTCTGATGGGGAAGAGAAGAGTCAGAGCCAAAGAGAGCTGTGTGGAGTCCCTTGCAGCTAGGCAGCTAGCACCTGGGGTGGCCATGGCTACAGGAGAGAACCTTTGACACATACAAATAAAATGCTGGGGGTGTGGGTTGGGGGACCGAAATTAACGTGGACAGGAACCACTACCCTACCCTATGCTAGGCAGGAAGGTGAGCTGCAAAGAGGGAGAGATGACAAAGTGACCCCTTGGATGAGCAACAGGTGCCTCTGTGTGTGTGTGTCTGCCTTCTGCCACAACTGTGTAAAAATAATTATTAAGCTCCTCACATTTTGAAGGAAATGGTTTCCCTGTCTTAACAGAGGAATGGAAAAGGGAATATTGTGCCTGCCCACTGGAGTTCTGTGCAACCATAAAGAAAATGAAACCGGGACTGGAGAGATGGCTCAGCGGTTAAGAGCACTGACTGCTCTTCCAGAGGTCCTGAGTTCAATTCCCAGCAACCACATGGTGGCTCACAACCATCTGTAATAGGATCTGATGCCCTCCTCTGGTGTGTCTGAAGACAGCTACAGTGTACTTACATATAATAAATAAATAAATCTTAAAAAAAAAAAAAAAGAAAGAAAAGAAAAGAAAATGAAACCATACATTCAATGGTGGAAATGGTGTGGCCAGACAGGTGAAATTAGCCAGCCTCACTCAGAAAGCCAAGCCATGTGTTATGTTCAAGTTTTAAAATGTGTGTGTGTGTGTGTGCGTGTGTGTGTGTGTGTGTGTGTGTGTGTGTGTGTGTATGTGAGCGTGTGTGTGTGAGCGTGTGTGTGCGAGTGCGCGCGCGCTTTTCAGGTGGGGGTGCGTAAAGTCGGGGGCCGACAAGCTGACTCACAACATAAAGACGTTTGACTCGATTACCTGGTAAACCTTTTCCATTCTCAGAACCCACAGTGGAAGAAGAGAGCCGACTCTCCACAAAGATGTCTTTGATTTCACACACACACACACACACACACACACACACAAACACACACCATGGCATGCCTGCCCCATACACACATCATACACATAAATAATTTTTTTACAGACCAGACAACCTGAGTTCAACCAAAAAAAAAAAAAGAGAGAGAGAACTAACTCCCATAAGTTACCCTATGACCTCCACATGTACTCCGTGGTTGTACCCATCCTAGCAACACATACACATGAATTAGTTTAATCTCTTGTTTCGGGTTTTATGCATCTCACCTCTTGTCCCACAGTATTGTTTAATACTCCCCAGTACTCCCCCTACCCACTTCCCACCCCTCCTCCCTATCCAGTCACAACTACTTCCAGACTGGGCATCTGGGTATGCCTGTCCATTTTCAGGTGTAGCACCCCAGACAGCCAACCTGAGTATGTTGCTTCCAGAGGCCCCTCTATGTGCACTCCTGCCAGGGGTTCCCCGCTCTGTATGGACCCTCCCCCCCATGACCTTCTCCCTCCGCCAACCCCCTCCCTGATGCCTGCTCCTCACCATTTTCCCAGCAAAGCTGACTTCCACAAAGGGGTCCACCAGGTTCTTCTTGTTGCTATCAAAGCCAAAGATTTGCTTGACGTTGTCCATCACAGCATCGTCCACTGGGGAAGATACATGCCTGTCACTGCTTGCCAATGTCCCCTCTACACCTGACTATTCCCATGATACACTGGTCATTGCCTGCCTGCTGTCTCTGCTCCAGAATCAGTTGCCTTGTGTCATACCTGTCTCTGGCCTCCTCCTAAACCCTCCAGACCCCTCTGTCTCTCACGCCAGCCTCTATAGCTCTCCAGACCCAACTGTCCCTGCATCTCCAGGCAGTATCACGACTACAAAAGTAGCATGCCATGGTCCCTCATGAGGGAGTTAGCTCGGGCTCTCCACGAAGAAGGGACTCAGAACAGCAGCTAAGAGTCATTGCCCCTCCCCATACACATACATCTGCCACTGCCCCCTCACATCCCAAGCTTAGGGCCTGTCCACGTGTGGGACCGATCCAAACTCCATACCATTAAGAGCAGCAAGCATCCAGAAAACGTGCCTGGTGGCATTCCCTTAATACCGTGGGCACGGTGATCCACCTGTAGGTGATCCCGTAAGCCAGTCTTGCTTTAAATAGAAAATCAGAGAGGCCCAGCATACAGTCTAAGATTTTCCATTCCCATAAGACTGCCAGACCAGGCTAGGGGAAGCTGGAGCAGAGCCGTGGGGCAGTCATTGTCCTCAAGACTCCTTCATCTATCTAAGTTACCTCCATGTGTTACTTTCCATTAAAATCCGATTGCTCTGCTGAGGGTGGCACTCATTGTGGAGAGCAAGCATGGGGCACCAGAAAAAGGGAAAAAAAAGTCCCTGGATGTTTTTCTGCTGTTGCTGGGAAGGGCGGTATCAAATAAAGGCTTGCAACAACAGCCAGACGCAGAAAATGGGCACTGACAGCACTAACAGACCCTTGAGTGGGTGGGGGGAGGGGAACCCACATCAAAAAGAGGAAAGGAATGAGCAGGGGTGGTCCCTGGGAACAAAAGCACTGAGAAAAGGTCTAGGCCAGGCCTCTCCCTCTCCCCCTTTCCCTCCCCCTTCTCCCTAGTGGCTGGAGGCCCAGGGTCCATGCTTTCAACAGCCTAGCAAGAGACTCTTGTAAGCATCCAGAAGGGGGCGCCACACTCACTCTGTGGTAAGTCCTCAGCCCGGAAGAGCTTCAGGCAAAAATGGGCACCACGAAGGGCCACACCAGTGGGCCTAAGCAGGTTGCCTTCAATGTCCTCTTTGTCTTCAGAAGGGTCTTTCTTGTCCAGCTGCAAAGAAAACACATGGGATTCCTCACCAGTCCCTCATTGGAAGGGTGTGTCCTGAACTCTGGCACCTGCAGCAGCTTGGTCCCTCACTTGGTTAAACTCTCAATGGAGCAGTGTGGACAAGGGGACACACATTCCCTAGCTACATGGAGGATCACCTCCAACAGTGAAAATCTTATCTGGCCCAGCATTCATCCAAGCCAACCAATCTGGTGGGGTCCCCTTTCCCATAAGTTCCCCATTCACCCCCCACCCCCATTAGAAACTAGCATGGTAGTTGAGGGGATCTAAGCTTGACAGTCAATCTTTAGGGACATGTCCCCACACACAAGTATTAGCATAGTGACTCCAGAGTCAGAGTCAGAATGGTGCCAACGGGTGAGAGGCACCTCTGCTAAGATAGACCGAGGCCCTGATCCACAGAGCTCACTCTTCCAGAAAGAACAGGCCTCTTTGCACATGAAGGCAGTACCACTGTGTAATCATAAACACAGTGTCCGACACCACAGGAACGAACACACAAGCCATCTAGTGGCTTCTTGGGGCAGGAGAGCAGTGGAAGGTCAGGAGAGAGTGAGGTCATGCTGGTCGTGTTACTCCTTAGCAAGCTTAACAGAAAGAGCTTACTCAGCCTGTACCCCAAGGGGAACCCCACTTCTGCATCTGCAGCAAGACATTCGATCCCAGCACATTCAGGAGCAAGTGTCCTGAGACAGTCAGAAGCCCTTCATCTCCTCTAATTCCATGTCTACAAGGAGATGAGCGTGTGAGGGAGGAGAGAGCCCAATAGAAGAGTGGGGCTGGCTGTGTGGTTCCAGGGAAGGAGAAGGAAGCTGGAGGACAAAACCAGGGAGATGAAGAAGGGATGGCGGCACATGGTGGAAGAGAGAGGCACAAGCAACAGGGGAAGAGAGAGGTACCTGAGGAACCTCTTCCTAATGTCAGGTGTACGCTGCCATCTCCATTTCCAGAAGTATTTCCAGACTAGCCCAGGCTCCTTGGCAACCTTCAAGAGGCTGAGCTATCCTCCACCCATCTCCCTTCCTTCTTCCCTCCCGTCCTCAGTGTCAGGATGCTTGACCACTTCACTTCTGCCTCCTGCCACTCCTGACCTGCCTGCCTGCCACTCCTGCACCGCCCACGGGCTGCCTCTTGGGTTACAGCTACAAAGTGTTTCGACAAAACGGTCTAAGCACAAGTCGTCAGCACCTTGATGTGGCAGCCTGTATGTGCTACTGCGGTGGTGCTTGGCTTTAATCCCAGCACTTGGGAAGCAAAGGCAGGTGAATCTCTGTGAGTTCAAGGCCAGCCTGGTCTACAGAGGGAGTTTGAGGACAGCCGGATTACACAGAGAGACTCAGGCTGGTTAAAAAACAAAAAAACAAACAAACAAACAAACAAACAAATCCCCAAATCCCTGATTCTTTCTCTTGCAGCCCCACCATCCCAGCGTAGAATTTCGTGTGCTTTGTTTGTTATTCATATTTTCTGCTTGTTATGCAGTTCTCATAATTACTACATACCCCATTAAGACAAGAAAACACCAAGCTAGGGGGTTTATATGGAGTTACACTAGGTACTGAGAGGAGGGCACTCACGGGAGCTTCGTCTCCAGGCCCCAGCACACACAGGCTGGCTTTGAGGTAGCCTCTGGCCCCTGCAGAGAAGTCATCGGGATCGGAGAGCAGCAGCCACTTCCGGAGATAAGCGTGTCCTGCAGGAGAGAGAGGAAGGTCAGATCTACAGACAGGAGCTTAGGGTGGACCCTTTAAGGTGAGACAGAAAACCTAGCAACCAGGCAAAGGAAGCAGGTTTAAACCTCGTGGATGTATGGAGCCCACTGGACACCCCTGTTCCTTAGCAGAGCCAATTTCCTGAAGTATGGAAGACTGACAATCACGCCATCCATGACTACTGATATTGGACAATGAGTAAAAAGTACTCTGAAGATTTGTGTGTCAGAGAAGGATTAGCAGAAACTTCTAAAAGAGGTGATAAGAGCCTAACTCGGGCCCATTTTTCCACTTCCTTAGTAAATCGCCCAGACCACAGCAAGGGAAAGTCACTCCTAAAGTGACTCAGAAGGAGCACGGCTCCAGCTACCCTGGCCATTCCTCCCACAATAATCATCCCTGAAGAAGCACCTGACAGTGTGCCTGGGGATTTGCTTTGCATGGAAGGAAGAGCCCTGCCTTCTCTTCCAAGTGTAGACCCCACCTCCAAGTTCTAATGCACCAAGAAGAAAAAAGGAGTCCACCCCCCACCCCACATGAGTGCCTCCAAGAATGTCAGGCTGTGGCCAAGGGGTTACGAACTCACGGGGCTCTCTGTACACGGTGCCCACATCCATCTGAAATAGAGAGGAAACACAGTCAAACAAAGGATTTTTGGTTTCCTGAGACCCTCCTCTACTCTGCCAAGAGCTGTTTTCTCTGCACCTGGTGTGTGTGTGTGTGTGTGTGTGTGTGTGTGTGTGTGTGTGTGTGTGTGTGTGTGTGTGTGTGTGTGTGTGTGTGTGTGTGTGTCCTTACTCCAGATAAACATCTCTTTTCAACTGCTAAAACAAACAAATAAATAAGCAAAACAAAGCATTCGTATCAATAAGTACAGACTACGTACAGGTCAAACACCCATATACATAAAATGAAAATAAATATTTAAGAGACTAAGATATCTACCGAGTGGCTGAATGGATAGCCACATAGTACCCCTTGACATACTTTTTAAGATTTATTTGCTTTTGTTATCTGTGCACGAGTGTTTGGCTTGATGTTTGCCTGTGACCCACGAATGTGCCTTGTGCTTGTAGAGCTCAGAAGAAGGTGTCAGGTCCCCTGGTACGGCACTGTAAAAAGCTGTAAGTCGCCATGTAGATGCTAGACACTAAACCCAGATCCTCTGGAAGAGCAGCAAGTGCTTTTAACCACTGAGCCCTCCCTCTAGCCCTGGTTTTACAGTTTGTAAGATATACTCAATCCACCCTGCGGTCTCAGGACTCAGTAATTTAGAAGTGGGGCATTTATCCATTCCCCACTTCTGGCCACCAGGAAAAGTAAGCAGGTCAGAGCACCTCTCCTGGGTGCACCTCTCCTGGGTGTATATCAGAACTCCACGGGGTTGGGGATTTAGCTCAGTGGTAGAGTGCTTGCCTAGGCAGCGCAAGGCCCTGGGTTCGGTCCCCAGTCCGGGGGGGAAAAAAAAAAAAAGAACTCCACCCACGCCCACAGAGACGATGCCTTCAGGGAGCAGAGCACCACCTCACAGGATGTGGTGGTTTGAATGAGAATGGCCCCCATAGGTGCATATATTTGAATACTTGGTCCGCAGCTGGTGGAATTGCTTGGGAAGGTGTGGCTTTGTGGAAAGAGGTGTGTCACTGGAGGTGCGATTTGAGGTTTCAAAACCTCAGGCCATTCCCTGTCTCTGCCTCACGCTCATGAATCGGATGTAAGGGTCTCAGCCACAGCTACAGCGCCATGCCTGCCTGCTGCCTGCCTGCCTGCCTGCCTGCCTGCTGCCTGCCTGCCTGCTGCCTGCCTGCCTGCTGCCTGCCTGCTGCCTGCCTGCCTGCCTGCCTGCCTGCTGCCTGCCTGCCTGCCTGCCCTGCTGCCTGCCTGCCTGCCTGCCTGCTGCCTGCCTGCCTGCCTGCCTGCCTGCCTGCCTGCCTGCCTGCCCCGCCTGCCTGCCTGCCTGCCTGCCTGCTGCCTGCCTGCCTGCTGCCTGCCTGCCTGCCTGCTGCCTGCCTGCTACCATGCTTCCCACCATGATGGTCATGGAACAGCCCTCTGGAACTGTGAGCCCCAAGTTAAATGCTTTCTTTTATAAGTTGCCTTGGGGGGCTGGAGAGATGGCTCAGTGGTTAAGAGCACTGACTGCTCTTCCAGAGGTCCTGAGTTCAAATCCCAGCAACCACATGGTGGCTCACAACCATCTGTAATGGGATCCGATGCCCTCTTCTGGTGCATCTGAAGACAGAGACAATGTAATTAATATATAACAAATAAATCTTTAAAAAAAAAAAAATAAGTTGCCTTGGTCACACAGTCTTATCACAGCAATAAAAACTAACCAAGACATACAAGATAGCCAAAAATGAGTAAGGACCGCTTCCCTTCCAGAGTACACAGGCAGAGAGAAATGTAAAGAGAGATTTTGATTCACTCTAGTGGAAACAAGGATAAGTTCACTCCCTCTCTTTCTGTCATACCCTGACTCTGGGAAATGAGAAAGTATAAGTACTTTCTCCTGCTCGTTTTCTCAGAAAGGAACTAAGCTTGAAGCTGTGGGGTGCCATTCAAGGACCCAGGCTCCACCTTCAAAAGGTGAACATGGAGGAAAGCCAGAGGTGTGTAGGAGCCTGACCTCGGAGGGAACCAAGCTTCAGGATGTCAAACAACCTGTCTGTCGTAGAGGCCAAAGTTTTGTGGATTTTTGTTCCCTCTGAATAAAGAAAACTAACTTACGTTGATGGCCACTCTAATCGTCATAGGAACCCAGGAGAGACCCAGTGCCGGGGTTGGGGGTGGAGGTGCTCTCCAGCCTCTGCCCTGACTATAGGCATGTGGTGGGAAACGTGTGCCCTGCCCACGTTGGCTTCCGTCTGTCTAGTCCCAGAGATCGCCTATGACACACAACCCGTCCTGGCAAACTCAACAGTAAAAGTGAGCCCAGATATTTCTCTGTACATCCAGAATGCAGGAGGCCAAGACAGCAGGACCACCATAAATTTGAGGCCAGCCTGAACTATAAGATAAGAATTCTGACTGCAGTAGATAATAATTGCTTTATTTTTCTACTGTTGGTGAGAGGTTTCCCGAGTTGGGAGATTTTATGGAGTTTTTAGGGAGATGGAGTGAAATTAGATTTTCCGGGGCATTCCCTGCCCCCACCCGGAAGGGGAAGTGAGAAGTAACTACTTCCAAGTAAACAAACAATTACCCGGAACTCGCCAAGGAGGGCATCTGTCCTGAGGGAGCGTGAGTCCACCACCTGAAAGGAAAGACCATCTTCCCATGACAACAGCCAACAGCTGGCACCGTCTCCATTCCAGAGATGGCGCTAAGCAATGTCTCACCTCACAGAACCCTGCGAATAGATGCTAACATGGTGCCCACCTCACAAGCAAGGGGACAAAGGCACAGGGAGATCACACAGCATGTGCAGAATCACACGGGCACACAACAGAGGTGGGACCCACACATCTACTGCACACCCATTCCCAGCAGCCGAGAGCAATCTGAGGCCTCAGGGCATTTTTCTGCCACTGGCTGGCAGAGTTGCTGTGAGTCCTTCAGTCACCCAGAGTCAAGTTTCAACCCACCTCTCTCTCGCAGACACATACACAGGCTTACAGACACCATGGCAGACATATCTGTGTCTATCACCTCCCACATGACTAGCATGCGTACCCATGACCCACGGAGAACACCTGAGACATACCGTGATGAAGATGGGCTCATCAAACAGTTCCAAGGGAGAGTCAAATACGTTGAAGAAAAGAGTCTGTTGATCCAGAATGGGGAAGGGGGAGAAAAAATCAGTGTCTCTGACCCATAGGCTAGGTGGAGGGGCATGGCCACCCACCAGGGTTGAGGAGAGTGGTGGAGTTCAGTTGCCCAGTGACAAAGTCTAGGGATCTAACAAGATGAGCCGTCCCATCTCTGCCTCACAGAGGTTAGCATTTCAAAGACAAGGATTCGGAGATTTCTGGGAGCGGGGCTCTCCAAGTCCTCTGATAATCTACACTGGTCTTGGCTCACAATGCAAAGTTGGTGCCCCAAGAGCACACCCTTGGATCAATGTCCTGGTATCTACCCTCTTGAGAATCATTCTCAGGGGCTATCAATGTCCTTCCTGATGCCTGAAGCCACTCACCTCATTGAAAAATGGGCTATTTCCCTTCTGGATTCGAGTCCGCTTGGTCTGCCCAGCAGCTGTGACCTTGACCACAGGCTTGATGTTCACCCCAGGCAGTTGACGCCCCTCAATCACCTGGACTCTGATCTGAAACCCAAGAGAAGGGATAAGCTAATGGACAGGACACCTGCTGGCCCCAAGTCTCAGAAACTCCAAAACCATCTCACTGACGACTTTAGGGAGAAGTATGAAAAGAGACTAGAAAGAGTACTACAAAAACAAACTTACATTTCCCATCGAGCTCCCCCTTGCATCTAGAAAATTCCACAGCTTCCCAGAAGACCTGTTTCACCTGCATAAAATCTTCCAGGATAAGGACAAATCCAGCCCTGCCTTCCTTTAGAACAGACCCCATTGAGACCTCTTTAACACCCACTCTGTTATTGTTACTGATTTTCTAAATAAGTAACTCTGTAGCTAGACTGGCCTGTCATTCACTAGGTAGCCCAGGCTGGCCTCAAACTTGGGTAATCTTTCTTCTTCCACTGTTGGACACAGTTCCTCAGACTCTGGCCGTTGATTCAGCAGCTCTGAGTAGGGGCAGAGATCTACTTTTCTAATGACCTTGGCTGGGCATGATGGCCATTCAGGCCTAATTCCAGCACTTTAGAAATAGAGCTGGAGGATCAGGAGTTCAATGTCATCCTCAGCTATATAGTGAGTTTGAGGCCAGCCTGAGTACAAGACCCAGTCTCAAAAACAAAACAAACAAAAAACACAAACAGGGCCAGGGAGACGGTAGAAGAGAATGAGCAGAAAGTTGTCCCCCAGCCTCTGTACACATGCTGTGGCACATACATGCACTACACGCAGAAACATCACCTATGAACATAAATGTAATTTTAAAATGTTTTAAACAATAGGCCAGCAAGGTGACTCTGTGGGGAAAAGCACTTGCTGCCGAGTTCGACAATCTGAGTTTATACCCCAGGATCTACATGGTGGGGAAAAAAGAGCCAACTCCCACAAGTTTTCCTCTGACCTCCACACAGTGATCTCTCACAGTGAGTGGCACTTGTACACCCCATGCTACACACACAATAAATA
This sequence comes from Rattus rattus, assembly GCF_011064425.1. Lineage (NCBI taxonomy): Eukaryota > Metazoa > Chordata > Mammalia > Rodentia > Muridae > Rattus > Rattus rattus. Next base: position 62,178,380 of record NC_046159.1, read on the forward strand.
GTCACTGGTTTTTAGAAAAGCTCAGAGGACCCTGCTGCTGCTGCTGCAGTCCCTAGAGAGCAAGGAGCTCTCTAGGACAAAGGCCAGTTACTACAAGGAAGGAGATGTAGGGCCAGGTTGCTCCATTCATTGTTTAAACAGCAGACCCCTTGGGACTGACTAGGCAGACGCATGCTTTGAGATCCCAAAACACAAACTTTCAGTTCAGCTGTCAGGGTCCAGGGCAGCCTAGCTTCCCCATGGGAGGCCTCCTGAACGCCTGAGGCTCACAACGCAGCCAGGCACAACACTAGTAACTGCTGACGAACTCTAGGGACAGTCCCCACTGTCACCTGGAAGTCCTGTGGCTTGTCTGACAGCAGCTTTCTAGGCGGAGCAGAGCTTCTTTTCCTTTTCCCCCCTGGATAGTGGGGAGGAGGATGGGAAGGTGGCTTCTTGGGCGTCATTGGTCCCCCTGGGCCGACAGCAACACTGGGATCTGGGAAGAGCTCAGCTTCATCTCCAGTCAGGCCCTGGTCTTCCGTGTCTTCCTCTCCTCCTGTGTCTGTGGGCACAGGTCCCTCTTGAGCACTGTGTGCCTTTGGTCCTGCCCTGAGGTCTCAGTCCAGCAGGGAGAGGATCAAAGAGCATGCATGCTGCAGTACCACGCCCTAGGCCTGCCCACCCATCCCAAGATGGTTGGAATCAAAGAGGGGCAGCTGCCACAGCTGGCCCTTGAAGACAGTCAATAGTCAGTTAGTCAGCAAGAAGAAGACAGGATGGCCCTGACCCACCCACCCCAGCCCTAACAGACAGGTCCTTCTGGCCACCTTGCCAAGTGAGACAGTTACAGGTGGTGGGATCTGGCTGCATCTCACCCGTGGGGACTGGCCACTTCTTCCCAGAATATCTCGTGTCCATGGTGCTGTCACTGAGCAGGGACCAAGTCTCAGCCCGGCTCTGTCCCCCACCTGGCATGCATCAGGGCAGAGCCCAAGTGGGGAGGGGTGGGAGGGAACTGGGATGAGCGAAGCCCACCTTCCCCAGGCCCACCCTCACCTCCGATATCCACACAGCCTGGGTACCATGCTCAGAGGCGACCGTTCCTTCCCATTGCCGACCAGCAGAGCTGGGAGCCTCCTTTTGTTGGTCAAGCTCAGAGCATGTGGGGACCTCTGCCCACTCTCCCTCCCCAGCAGCCTTTCCTCCCTGAGCCTAGCTTAGCTATCTCTCCCCAGCTCAGGATTCCCATCTCCAGGGCTGGATGTGCTGAGCCAACAACGCTTCCCTCAGCCTCCCTCTCCACAGAAACCCACACGGAGCTGGCCAACAAGACAGGCTTACCCAGGGAGGGCAAGGGCTTCTCAAGATTTGACAACTTGGTTCTCTCCCCCACACCACCCCCGCCACACCTCCTTCACCGAAAGGTAAACTCAGAAATCTCCCCCTAAGCAAATGCACTGTCCTGCCTCAGCGGCTTTCTACCCAGACGGCCTAGCGGCCAAGCCACCGATCCTTAGCACCACCAGCAAGTCGGCCTCCTCGGCCTGCACCTTCACTCAACAAGCCTAGCAGAAGCCTGAGGCCGGCACAGGGCATAGTCTACCCACTGTCTGCTCACTTCATGTATGGCCATCCCTGTGCCCAGAATGACCAGCCCAAAGCCATACAGCTACTCAGTGTCAAAGGCAAGATGGAAACTCCCAACTTTGGCTCAAAACTCTTTTACCCGGGTAGGAGGTGGGACGGGGCAGGGCGAGTAGCTCTTTTGTTACATTGTATCACTGCTTAGGGAAGCACTAAGCCTCAGCTCACACACTAGTCTCCACAGCTAGGAAACAGAGAGTACAGTTGGACCCCACCCTTCTCAGACATCTGGGATTCAGGGACCTTCATTAGGGAGCCATCTCCATGTCTTCTTTTCTACCCACCCACAATTTCTGTCCCCACACTGGCGCTTTCTTAACCCCAGGAATAAGGAGACATGATGGCCATCTTCCAGGGACGGTGCCCTATTAAGACATGGGGGGGGCTCCTCACCAGCCACCAGGTCCATGTCAGGCAGTGTTGGAGATGGTGCCAGGGAAGCGGGTGGTGGGAACAAGGGCGCAGCTCCTGGGGGCGGTGTGTAGGACACCTGCAGGACCAGAGAGGCCTAGAAGAGATGAGTTGGTAACAGGTAAGTATAAAGGAGAGACAACACCTTCCCTGTAGTGTCCTTTCCGGCCTCCCATCCCTCTCCAAGGCATTTGGCTCTGACAGGGTCAGGGCTACAGGAGGCTGTAGTGAAGCCACCCAGGAACCTGAAAGCACAGCCAGGCAGGTACTGGTGCATTGTCTTGGGTCAGGTGTCCCCATTCAGGAGCTGTGTGACACTGGACAAGTCGTGTAATCTCACTCAAGCTGTTTCCTGCTTGTTAAAGGGAGGTCACCAGGGCGACAGGTCTCATGAGGCTGAAATTGGGTGAGGGATGCCATCTCTCTGACAGGATTTGTCTAGTTCTTAGAGGAAGTCCCTCAACTTTTCTTCTGGCCAAGCCGCACGCCATGCAGACAGTTCAGCTTGGTTCTGCTCTAGCTGCACTTACACCTGAGAAGCCTGTGGGAGCCACTCATCTTCCCCTCCCCCCTCCTGGAAGCCCTGCCGCTACCACATCTTCACACAAGAGGGAGACAATGGTCACACTTTTCACCTTTTCTCATGGGCAGGGAAGGCTGCCTGGGGTCACACTTCACCTCCTCCCTGGCAACTCCACTTTCCAGAGGAGAGGAGGATCTGAGTCCAAGAGAAGCCAGAAGCTCAAGGGACTCCAGTCTGGCAGCTGAGGCCGTCAGAGGCCTGGCTGAGTCTTTCCCAGGGTCAAAGGAAGACTTTTTGGAAAAGCCCAAGTAAAAGCAGAGTGTGCTGGTAGATGCCTGCAATACCAGGACTTGAGAGGGGGAGCTGCAGAGCCAAGAGTCCAAGGTCATCCTCCGAGACTGTAAGGAGTTCAAACCCAGCCTGTATATACAAGAATTTATCTCTCACCTTCCCACCCACCCCAGATCCAAATGATAAGTGCTCCATTGTACAAAACCTCTTTCAATGGTATCGCCCAGGAGACAAGCCTTAGGCACGCCTGGGAGGGGGAATTGCCACTCTGGGCATGTCTGAGATGGACTAGGTTAAGTTGACTCAGTGCAAAGACACACTCTAAAAGTGGACGGCACCGTTCAATGAGATTGTGTCCAAGAAAGAAAAAAAAAAGCTGAGCACAGTATCCACCCATCTCTGCTTCTTGTGGATTTTGTTGTGAGCAGCAGGGGCTGTTGTGCCCTGAGGAACTGCCTCTTTACCAAGCCCTTCTTCCCTTACGTTGCTTTTCCTCAGAGTCATTTATCACAGCACCAGGAAAAGAAACTAAGACAACCCCAGGAGGAAAAATGTCACAGAGAAAAACAATGTCAGTGTCCTTCTGCTCTTCTTCCTGTGTGGATATAATCCCCTTTCTAAGATTTATTCTGTTTTACTTTATATGTACAGCTGTTTGCCTGTGTGTGTGTCTGTGCCTCTGTGTGTTCAGTGCCCACAGAAGGGGACATTGGAATCCCGGGACTGGAGTTACGATGCACATGAGTTGCCACGTGGGTACAAGGCTCCCTGGGAGAGCAGACAGTGCTCTTAACCACTGAGCCATCTCTCCAGTCCCTCCACCTTCATCTTTTAAACAAGTTGTTAGCTCAGTACTAGCCAGCAAGCATTTTCCATAGTTTAGGCAAATCCTTTACAAATGTTTGCTAACAATCTTCATCTGAGTGACCGAGCAGGAAGTGCTGGCCATACCAGCAGAGACATCAGTAATGAGGGGGGTATTCTGACTCCTGGGGCAAACCCTGCCCTGGGGTTGAGAAGCTGCCAGCTCCCACTGTATCTCAGACTTGTATCCTGCAGACTGGGGACCAAGGAGGGAAAACAGACTAACAAAGGCAGGACCTACCACAATTCAGGCTCAGAACACTGAGGAAGGAGCCCAGAGGCAACTGGCACCTCTTTAATACCCCACTCAAGGATTGGCTGTAAATGGCCCTGCGTGACTAGAAGCTACCACCAGGTGTCGACACTTGAGCAGTGAGTATTAAAATTGTCAGTTGGTAATCTGAAGGGAACAGGCTTCCTAGTCAGGCCCCAAAGCCCTCCCTCCCTCCTATGACTGATGAACCACTGGGGCGCTTTGGAGAAATAACTAATTATACAAGATAAGCCTGGACTTTTTGTTCCAGGAAAGTCTACATAAATTACAGAAACACATCAAAGGGACAAGAAGGAGCTGAAGAAATGGCTCAGAGGTTAAGAGCCCTCACCGATCTTCCAGAAGACTAGGGTTCAGGTCCCAGTAACATGCATGAAGCCCTGAGTTCAATCCGCAGCAGCACATAAACCAGGTATGGTGGCACATGCCTATATTACCACGGCAGCAGTAGGGTGGACACAGGCAAACCCCTGAAGCCCTTAGTCAGCCAGCTGCATCCATGCTCTCCAGATTCAGCAAGAGACCCTGACTCAAAATGTCAGATGGAGAGCGATGGAGGAAAATATTTCAGCCTCAACCTGGCCTCCATTGCTATGTGCAGACACATAAGAACAAGTAGATACAACACACACACACACACACACACACACACAATGATGCATCCAGGAGGTCTGTGTACAGCACACACACACCACACACACACACACACACACACACACACACACACACACACACAACTGACGAGCCTCTAGGAGGTCTGTGTACAGCACACACACACACCACACACACACACACACATACACACACACACATACACACACACATACACACAGACACATACAGACACACAGACACATACACACACACATCACACACAGACACATACACACACACACACTCCACACACACACAAACATACACACAGACACACACACACACCACACACACACACACACACACACACACACACACACACACACACACACACACACACACACCACACACACACATACACAACTGACGAGCCTCTAGGAGGACTGTGTACAACACACACACACACACACACACACACACACACAATACTAAATGAGCCTCCAGAAGGTCTGTGGCTGGATGATTTCTATGTTGAGATTGCTTTCATCCCTTTGAAAACGATGCTACGGAGACGGTCTTTAACTCAAAGTACACACTCTGGCATCCAGGGTGATGGCTAGGCAATGGTACCATGGCCTCAAGTGGCCCAGGACACAGAGTGGTTTGGACTACACTTAGAAGCTTCCCTTTCCCACTCTCTGACAGAATCTTTATGTTGCTCTGTATTCTATGCTGGCCTTGATTTCACTAAATCTTCTAGGCTGGCCTCAAATTCATAGAGTGATCCTCCTGCTTCAGGCTCCCAAGTGCTGGAATTACAGGTATAAACCATCAAACCCAGCTTCTTTGTAGTTGTTGTTGGTGGTGGTGGTGGTGGTGGTGGTGGTGATGATGATGATAGTGATGTGTGTGTGCATATGAATGTGCACATGCATGCATGCATGCATGCGTGCGTGCATGCGTGTCTGTGTGTGTGTGTAGGTCAAAGTCAATCTAAAGTATCATGCCTTCAGATCCATCAATCTTGTTTCTTAAGACAGTCTCTCATTGGCCTGGGGTTCACCCACTAGGCTAACAGGTCAGTAAGCCCCAGGGATCCACTGTCCCCATGCTGGAGTTACTGTCACGTAGCACCTATCTTATTCAATGTTGGTGTGGGGATCGGAACTCAGGACCTCGAGATTGCAAGGCAACCATTTTACTGACTGTGCCAGCCCTGCGTCTACACTTAAATCATTTCAAGATAAAAAAATCCGAGACACCTTCTAGCCCAGCACTGGGGAGACAGAGGCAGGCAGATTTCTTTGAGTTTGAGGCCAGCCTGATCTACATATTGAATTCCAGATCAGCCGGGGCTACATAGAGAGACCACAGCTACATAGGGACACCCCTCCCCCCATGGTGGGGGTGGGATAAAAAAGTGGTGAAGGAAGATTGCCTCTGCTATTGCCATAGGCTCTGAACTCAGTAGAGGTAAACAAAGCCTACACCTCACGCTGGCTCCAGGGTCAGGCCTGGTGCAAAATGAAATATAAAGGTATTTATTAAAATGTAGAATTTCAAGACAGTAGCAGCAGAGAATTAAATCAAGCTCAGGGCCCTTTGGAGCCATGCCTGGGAGGGACGCCTGCTTGGGCCAGATCAGACCAGCTCACATCCGACAATCCTGCCTGATGTATTTTGCTTGTCCACTCTTCCATTAATTTAAGCATTCATTTTAAAAATTAGATATTGCACAACTGCTGAAGGCTAACAGTGCTAGAGATGCTGGGGATGTCCCCCCAGAAGCAAAAGGCTTCTGTAGAGCAGCACAGGTCCCAACAGGAACCCCCAGCTCAGAGGTTCTTTCCACCTACCTATGCTGTCCTGGGACTGAAGGGAGACACAAGTAAGCCTGTTCCTGAACCTGCAGGAAGTGAGGACTGAATCCCAGGCAGAGGGGAGGGGGATACCCACTCCTGCACTCCTTGCCTCTCCCCACCTCTGTGTAGACCTGGCTGGTGGCTCACTGAGCAGGGCCCAGCCCTCCTCTCCCATTCACCACATTCTGACTCTCATGGATTCATTTTAGAGTCACTGTGAAGAACTGTCAGGTTCCACAGGCAGCCCAAGGTCTCAGGGCCATGGAGAGGACGCAGAGGGTTCCCAGCAGCGGGTTCCCAGCAGCGGGTTCCCAGCTAGTGAGTAGGAAGCGCAAACAGAATACAGAAGCCAGGCCAAGGACAGGGAATACCGGTGATTTCCAGTCCTCCTCAGCCCAGTTCTCAGGAACCAGGCTGAAAGGTTCCATCCCAGGGCACAGTGAGTTTGTGGGGAGCAAATACAGAAAACATCAGTACCACAGACGCCGGAGGTTGGAGTAAAGAAGCATGGATGTCTTGGCAGGAAGTGAGACCCTTTGGTTGAAGGCTATAGGGAAGAGGCCGCTTCAACCTGGGGAGTAACAGGAAAGCACCAGACAGGTCTCCTCACTCCAAGAACTGCTCCGACAAAACACTTGATATCGGTAGCAACTCTGGAGCGCCAGGCTGCAGAGCAAACTAGGAGTCTCCTCAGGGTCCCGGAAGAGTCAACTGCAAATGCCACTGTAAGCCTCCTAGACTAGGTAAGCGTTGGCTGACTGCAGAGCTCAAACAGGAGGCAAGAGGTGACACAGGAGGTGACTGAGACCAGTTGAGAAAAGCAACCCTAGATGCTCTCTTTTCCCAGTGAGGACCCATTCAGCCAAGCCCAAATTAATCCCAACTTCACTTTCCTAACCAAAGGCCCAAATACACACACACACACACACACACACACACACACACACACACACACACACACACACACACACACAACCTGTCTATGAGGGCTGAAATCCCACAACACTGCAGACTTCACTGGGAAGAAGTATGTCGGGACCAGCAACAGCCCTGTGCGTCCTGTCTTGTAGGCAGACCCAGAATTCTAGTGACCAGGAAGAAAGAACCCTGAAGGGTATATTTAGACCACTAAAAATAACAGGAGGCTAGCAAGGAGGATTGAGAATGGGTTGTATGGACTAGGAGAGCATGGGAAAGCTGGGGGAGGGGCTAGACAGACAAGAGAGGAAAAGGAAGGGGTCCTGACTGGCCCCAGGTGGGCAGGGGAGAGTTGTCTGCCTCCCTCCCCTGGCGACCTGTGACCCAAATGACTCAGATATTCCCTATCTGGAGAATGGAGCTGGCAGTGAAGAAGGGCAGTCTGCCAGGCAGACTAAGGAAGCCAGTCAAGGCTGACTAGAACACAGGACAGGAGGTGACCAAGTGGGCTAGACTCAGAAGTAGCCAAGTAGGGGCGTGGCAGGCTTCACAGAGCCCTGCAGGTCCCAACCATGAATCTCTTCTAGCACCCTAACCCATAGCCAAGGATAGCCAAGCTTGGCTCCCAGGAGCTGGCCCCTGGCATAAGAAACAGGGTCCCAAAGAAAAGTTGGCTATGGGCAGAAAAGTCCAGACATTTACCCCTGTGGGTTGCTGCTTGGAGTCCAGCAGAGGTGCGTTGAAGCTGGCGGATAGGCTGGGGGTGGCAAGGACCTCCTGGAGTGGGATCTTGGCTTCTCCCAGGAACCTGAGAAGACAGAGACATCCAATGGTGAGAACCAGCCTAATGTGCCTGGCTCTTCTCTTACCTCCTCCACCACCCAGTTAGAGTCCATCTACCTAGGACCATCAGTTCCTTCAGAGTTCTCTAAGGTTTCCCTGCACTCATGGTACCATGAATGCCATGTACCATGAAACGGTTTCCATAGTAACACATTCCCATGTAAGATGGTTCCCATAGTAACATGTACCCATGTGAGATGGTCCCATAGTAACATATTCCCATGTAAGATGGTTCCCATGGTAACATGTTTCTATGTAAGATGGTTCCCATGGTAATATGTTCCCATGTAAGTTCATCCCCATAGTAGCATGTACTCATGTGAGATGGTCTCATGGTAGCATGCACCCATGTAAGATAGTTCCCATGGGACCATCTTAGGGAGAAGAGAGAGATCAGAGACCTTTCCTTCCCCAAGTTCAACCTTAACCGCTTTCTATCCAGTCTTAGAGGCCTAGCCATGCTGCTGCCATGTGGAGGGGCATAATCTCATCAGAAAGATTATTTACTTACATACTTATTTACTTAGAGACAGGATCACATGTTGCCCAGGCTACTTCAAACTGGCTATGTAACTGAGGATAATCTTGAACTTGTGACTCTCCTGCCTTTATCTCCCAAGTGCTGGGATTACAGGTGTCCCCCCACCACACCCTATTTATACAGTGCTGGAGATCAAGTCCAGGGCTTCATGCATACTTTACAAAGCACCCCCTCAACTGAGCCACACCCCTAGTGCTGCCATCAGATCTTAACAATGAACCATGCCAGCATCACCAGAAGACAGAGGTGCTTTCTTCGTTTTACACCTTTGGTGCCCCCATGCCTCAGCTGGCTGCAACCCACATCACAGAGTGTCTACATGAGTTTCCCGGGAAGCACAGCTCCAATTACAAATCAGATGCAAGGACCCTTCCTGTCCTCGGACCCAGGGAGAAAACAAATGTTGGTCTAGGAGACAGACCCCTTCATCAGACATCCAGCACACATACCTGAGACCACACTTGTCACTGACTGAAGAGACCAGGTCTTGGGAAAGTGGACCACTGGCCGGATGGCCAAGGAAGGCCTTTCAAAGGATCCAGAGGAGTAAGTCCTGTCCTGTGGGTCCTAAACCACACACCATGCACTCTGTGTCTCTGTGGTGGCAGCAAGTGGCCTGTGTCACCTGAACCCTGTCAGTGGAGTCTGCCTCAGCCTTTGCTTGCTCCCTGGGAACCAGGCTGAGGATAGCCATCAGAGCACAAGTCCTCATTGGTCATAGCTGTTCCTATGGGGACACATTGCCATGGCTTGTTTCTCCTAATGAACAAAACTAACCCAGTATCGGAGACGATCCTCGCCCTGGTCTCTGTAACAGTGGTCTGCACATGCATGGGTTCAAATGGACCCGTGGAATAGAACTTCAACCTTGACCTAATGAATTGGGTTTACAAACACTACTCCAGTAAGACACCACCTCATCTCCACTAGGATGGTGCTAAAAACTAGGAGGACTTCTGAGGTCAGACTGAATGCATTATGAAAAGACTATGAGCCTATAGGGACAAGAGTTAGAAGGCTCTGGCTTAAGAGGGGTATGTGTCAGTGTCAGGTTGACAGGGATGGACTTGCAATGGTTAGTGTTGATTGACAACTTAACACCATCCAGAGTCATTCAGTAGACATACCTAGGAGTAGATCTGTGAGGACATTTCTAGACTGAGTTAATTGAAAAAGGTCTTGAAGAGCCACTGCAAATGTAGGTGATTTCATCCCAAGGGTTGGGGTCCTGCTACACAAAAAGGGAAAAGTGAGCTGAGCACCATCGTCGATGTCCCTCTGCTTCCTCACTATGAATGCAATGTGAGCATCCTCACGCTGCTGAACCATGACTTCCTGCCATGACGGACTGTGTACCCTCAAACCAAGAGCCAACACAAATCTTTCTTTCCTTAAGTTGTTTTTGTCAGGCATTTTGTCATAGCAACAATAAAAGAAACTAAAAAGAAACTTATGAAGAAGTAGGAAGAGAGAGAAGAAAAGAGGAGGGGGATATGGAGAAATTGGAATCCCACAGAGCACGCTGCTGGTCAGAATGGAGGGGATACTACAGGAACATTAAACGTAGACAGGCAATCCAATCTTCAGTCCCACTTCTGACTCCAGACATCTACACAACAGGTTCAAGCAGCAAATCCTCAAACGTCAGAAGACGAGAGGGGCTCAGTGTCCATTGATAGGGAAATTGCCTAGCATGCACAAAGCCCTGGGTTCCACCCCTAGCATCACATAAACCAGGCATGGTTGCTAATACTTACAACCCTAGTAATCAGAGTGCAGGCAGGAGAATCAGGAGCTCAAAGTTATACTCAGTTACAGAGTAAATCTGGGGCCAGCCTGGGATACCCAAAACATTGTCTTTAAAAGGCTAAAGATAGTGGAGTGGGGTTGGAGCTAGAGAAATGGCTCAGAGATTAAGAGCTCTGGTTGCTCTACCAGAAGACCTGGGTTCAAGTTTGTTTTTTGTTTTTTTTTTTGGAAGAGGGAAAAGGTCTAAAGATGGATGGGTGCAATGATTGAACAGAAAATATGCACTTAAAATTGTTAAAATCCAATGTTCCTCCTGAGAATGACACCAGGGTGGACTTCTACATCCCACCCATAAGTGCACACATGTGCATGCTCCTCCTCCCCACGTATACATTAAATAAATTAATTAAAAACAAATAAACAACTTATAAACTTATTAAACTCTACAATAAAATACATCTATTTACACCCTCTTGAGGCAGTCAGGTTCTCAGTCACCTTACAGTTTCCCTTGCTAGAAAGACAATAAGCACTATGTGCTTAAATGTATACTTGTGTGCATATTTGTATGTTTGTATAAGTATGTATTGTATGTGTATTTGTGGGTACATGTTTGTATGTGGATGTATGTATGCACGTGTGTGCATCTGTGTTTGTGTGTATGTGTGTATATACATATATATGTATGTATGTATGTTCGTGTGTGTGTGTGTGTGCGTGTGTGTGCATGTGCATGTGTGTTGCAGAAGACAACTGTATTGTTGGTCCTCACCTCCCACCTCATTTGAGGCAGGGTCTCTTTACTGTTTTTCTGCTCCATACTTCATGCCAACTACCTCTCATACTCCTGGGGATTCTGCTGCCTCTCCCTCCCATGTTCCTGTAGGAGAGCTAAAATCACAGATGCCCCAAATAAGGATCTATCCTTTATGTGGATGTTGATGATTTGAACTCAGGTCTTCACACTAACACAGCACATGCTTTTACCACTGAGCCATCCTCCAGCCCTTCTCTTTCATTTATTTTGTTTTGTTTTGTTTTGTTTTGTTTGAGACAGGGTCTCATTGTATGGTCCTAGCTATCCAGGAACTCTGCAGACCAGACTGGCCTTGAACTCACAAAGATCTGCTTGCTTCTCCCTCCCGAATTCTGGGATTAAAGGTGTGCATTGTCACACCTGGCTTGGCATTTATTTCTTTAAAGAAGAGCAAAGGAAGGTTATTACAGGGTTTTTAAGTCCCACGAAGGTCAAGACTTCTAGAATGTGGGCTTCTCTGTCCCCTAGCACCGACAGGAAGCTTTGCACTATGGTTTCCTAAGCAGGGGCTCTTGTCTAAAGACTGTCAAGGGAATAGTCCCCAGTATTGTGAACAGAGTGTCCTCAAACAGGATTCCCTGTGACATAAGAGATCAGAGTCTTTATGGGAATCCTTGGCAGCAGACCAGAGCGATTGGATCAAAAACCTACCCCATGGAGTGAGGGCAGTGTCTGCAATTGAGGCTTCTGGCCTTGGCAGCAGATAGGCCAGGCTCAACAGAAGAATGGTAACAACAGACGGCAGTCTAGTGGACCAAATAGCTCAGTGTGGCTGAAGCTGGTCTGAGGAGCCCTGGCCAGAGGCCCAGAGTAAAGGTGGACCACCTGAGCCTGGTTCGCTGGCAAACCGTCCCAGACAGCAGGGAGAATTCCAGGAAGTGGGGTGGTGAACAATGGCAGGAAATGCAGAAGGAAGGGCTGGCTCCACCTCTGCCAGCCCTAGCCCTTCCGGCTGCCCCCAGAGCTGCCGAGGAGTGACTGTTATTTCCTCCCTGACACTTCTGTGGGGGCTGTCGAATGTGTCCCCACAGGGACGAGGACTAGTCCCTGCAAGTTACTAGGTTGTCCTATGTCCTGAGGGAAAAGGACTGGAGGCCACCTGTCCAAAGACCCACGGGCAAGGCTGTGGTGACACATTTGGAAGAGTCACAGAGACAGAGCCTCCTGTACGGGTGAGGGATGTAGAAGTACGGCTCAGCAGGAAAGGACAAATTGCAGAGACTTAAGGAGGTGGGCTAATGAGGTCTGAGGCTCCATCACTGAGTTGTGGAGAAAGCCACAAATTCATCCTTTTCAATCTGCAAAGTAAATAGGACATTAAAGCCCCTCCCCAAACTCCCTTCCCCTGTCTTGCGAGAACCCTGGTCTGACCCATCTGAAGACAGACACTGAAATACAAGCTCTGGGGTAAGGTGTCTGCTAAGCTTGGCTCTTTGGACAGTCAGTGGTCTGGCAGGTGCCCTGTGGCATCAACAAGAGTCCAGTGAATCAAGGAGGGACCTGGAACCCTGCAAGGGCCAAGGCTGTGGGAGCCAGCAGAGTATGGCAGAGCCTAGCCATCAGGGTATGGCAGACCCTATCAAGCCAGAAGCAGCCCCGTGGGCCTGCCCCCACCTCAACACCACAGACCCTCCCAGCTTTCCTCCTCTGGTCATTTCTCTTAGCTTTATTGTTTCAGAACCACAGGATCATGGGAACAGAAACATGGGGGCTTAAAGAGACTCTGCCATCCCAAAAGAAAGAGAAGGCAGGAATGGGCATCGCTGAGGGAGAGCAGCTGAGACTGGACAGGACACACATTTCCCCCCAGGAAGAGAGAGTTCATTCCCTAACTCATCTGCGCATGTCAATGCCCTGTCAGACGGATGCGCGTGGGAGCCTCCAGGCCTAGGCTTGTGCAGTATGTGTGAAGGCGGAGGGCACGGGGCTAAGTTTATGCTAATGAAGTCTGAAAAGATGGAAACAATTTTGTTTAAAAAACACTCAGTCTTACTACATCATTGTTTGTAAGAACAAAGCACAAAAGCAACCCAGCTGTCTGCCGCCCAAGACCGTGTTAGATACAGCACAGCACCTCTGCGCTATGAAATTCTGCTATGAAATAATACATGTCTACCGAAAGCTCTCAAGACTTGGTCAAGCGCTAAGACAAAGTCTAGATCATACTATCTACTGCCTAAGAAAAGGGGAAAGCTCGAGACCATCTTGGTGATGGAGCAATAAAGGCTGTGGAATCATCTACGCCACGCTAAGGCCAGTGGAATGAAAACTCAGGACTGCGTTAACGGAGAACCATACGGAGGTTCCTCAAGAAACTAAAACTGGATCTGTCATAGCACCCAGCTTCACGTTTCTAGGTCTAGACCTCCAGTGAAATGCCAGCGTGCAAAAGACGTGCTTGATGTACTTGTTTGCAAAGAACTAAGCATGGACCCCACCTAGGTGCCCATCTGTTGGTGAATGCATAATTATGTGGTGTCTACACACATACGTTCTGGAATATTAGGCTACATTAATGGAATGCTACTCAGCCATGAAGGTTAATACTCTCATTCCCTAACTCATCTGCACCTCATGTCAGCAGAACGGATGCACCCGGGGAATACTATGTTAAGCGAGATAGAGGCAGACAAGTTTTGAATATTCCCTTTCATATGTGGGTGTTCCACGATTGATTGTGGGAGGCCGGAGAGATGACTCATCCGTTAAGAGCACTTGCTGCTTTTGCAGAGGACCTAGGTTTGGTCTCCCAGCACCCACATCATGGTTAACCACTGTTCATAACTCCAGCTCCAGGAACTGAGGTACTTTCTTTTAGTCTCCATAGGCTTGGTACCCGTGCAGGGCATATATACACATGCAGGCAAAATGCCCACACATCCAAAATAGTCTTTTAAATTGATTCTGAGCCTATGCTGAGAGGGCAACATGCTTGCCTAGCATGCTGGTTGCCCTGAGTTTGATCTCCTGCACCATACAAACTAGATATGGTGGTACAGACCTGTAATCCCATCACTTGGGAGGTACAAGCAGGGGATCTGGAGCTCAAGGTCATCTTTGGCAAAAATGAAAAAAGGACTGGAATGTATAAGAGTGATTACTAGTAGCATGATGGGGGTGGGGTGCTGGGTGAGGCAGCCTGGATAGCAGGTACTTAAACACACGTGGATGTAATAAGTCCATAGCACAGGAGGGCTTTCGAAGAGAGGGGCTTGAAGGCAAGATAAGGAGGGGGCACTGTTCATCGCCTCAGTGTGGTGGATCAAAATACCACACTGGACTCCGCAAACATGTGTAATTATAGCGGGTCAGTGGTGGGAAGGGTACAGCTCATTAATTTAATCTAATTCAACTCAAAACAAAGCAAAAACCCTGCAAAACCCTTAGTCTGAACTGTATTCACCCAGCTTTTGTTTTCTGGTGACTTTCGTTTTGCTTTGTTTTATTTGAGTTAAGGTCTTATTATGTAGCTCAAACAGACCCTGAACTCATGATCCTCCTGCTTTAGCCTCCTCAGGGCTGGTATTTCAGGCACAAGCTATGTCTGCTCAGTGCTTTCCTGTGTTCTGATGCTCTAACATCCAGAGCCTTGTTGACCTGGAGCACTGACCCTCCCAGTTAGCCAGTCCCTGGAGACGGTAAGGAAGGTCCCCGCAGCAGGCAGGGCGTAGCCTGGAGTTTGGCTAGCTGAGTAAATTCTGCTACTGATTCCCGCCTGCTTGCCCTTTTGATGTCCTCTACAGGTTCTCAATTATGAAATAAATGGCTTTGAGGCTCCGATGAGGTCTGACCTCTGAAGGGAGAATAAGGATAAATCTCAAAAGTCCATGCAGGATAGACTACGAGCATGGCTCAGTTGGCAAAGCGGTGCTGCCCAGGCATCAGGACAGAACCTGAGTTTGATCCTCAGTATCCACGTAAGAAACCAGGCATGGTGGTATTCTCCCGTACCAGCGGGGCAAAGCTTGCTGGACAGTCAGTGTAGCCAATATGAGGGGCCCCTGTCTCAAAGAACAAGGTGAAAAAATGCCTAAGGTTTAATACCCCAAATTACCCTCAGACTTACACATACACCCGCGACACAGGGAGACTGTGGCCCAGCAATGGGAGACTTCAACAAAACAGCCTGGTTACGGAATGGCTTCTTCCTCCCTCCAGAACATCTTCCATGATAGAGACATGGAAGCAAAGGACCAGAGCCAGGGTGAGCTCCCCCACCCCCACCCTGGGTGGACAAAGCACAGTTGGTGCTCAGAACTGACACCCCACTGTGACTTCAAGAGTGTGGTGGGGGTAGATAAGCTCCCATGGGCCAGTTGGACACAAGCGGAAGGAGTGCTGGAGACCAGTCTGCAGCATCCTGGGGAGGTTGATCAGGGAAGACGCTCCACAGGTGCTGGGTGAGGTAGACATCCTGAGGAGAAGCACATTTACCCAGAGCACAGCTTTAACCCTGAGAGGAAGAATGCACAGCAATGCACAGTGGGAAATAAGCCCCAGGTCAGGCCACGGAGAGCCGCATGCATACCCAGGGAGACGCCCGTTTCCCCAGAACCTAAGACAACCACAGCACCTCAGCAGCATACAGTGATCTAATCCTGAGCAAGCATCGACGATTTCCAATGGAGGGAAAGTGAAGAGCGGGCTTCATTCCCAGTAATGCCAGTGCCAGTGTCAGTGGACCTGAGGCCCTCGTCTGATCTCTGTGGGCACCAGGCCCACAGACGGATAGAGAGATAAATGTAGACAAACACCCAAACACACAAAATATATGGACTTTTAAAGTAAAGACGTTTTAAATGAAAATGAACTGTCCTGAGAGATAAAGAGGGTGGGATTAAAGGAGGCTAGGCTAGCAGCCCCTGCCAGCACACACCCACAAGACCAGCCCTCGGGGGATGGAGGCAAGAAGACTGGGGCCTCAAGGTCAGCCCCAGCTACCCTGCAAGCAGGCCATCCTGAGCCAAGTGAGATTCTCTTAAAAAATCCAACAAACAAACAAACAAAATCTAGAAAGCTAAAAAAACATCACTCGATATGAGACTCTAGATTGGATCTGGTTCTGGGGGAGGGGCGGGCACTGTTTGGAAAAGCATTCTTCATCAGTTAATAGGATAATATAAAGCGTAGATTCCATCCATCAAGTTCATCCATATAACAGATCTACTGAAGCTAATATGTGCCTGGCTATGGAAAGAAATAGCCCTCGTCTTAAGAAATCTGCCCTGGAATATTTAGGGTCAGACAACTGTGAAGATTATGACTTACCTTCAAATAGGAAGAAGAAGAGGGAGGGAGGGAGGGAGGGAGGGAGGGAAGGAGGGAGGGAGGCATAGTAAGAGAAAATGAGAATCAACAGAAGTAGAAAGCAGGTAATACTAGTAATACTAGGACGGTCACTATGGGTCAGTTTCATATATATATATATATATATATATATATATATATATATATCACATTTCAATCTCCAGTGACTTGGTTGCATCCTGTCTTCATGAGTCAGCGCCCCTCTCCATCCTGGGGTGCACACACACACACACACACACACACACACACGCACACACACACACACACACACACACACACACTCACTCCAGGGAAGAAACACTCATGATCTGAGCCTCCTGGGCCCTGAACTATATTTGCCTGGCAGGGAAAGGCAGGAAATGAGAGGTGGTATGACCTTCCCCAGTCCCCTGAACCCTCCTGGCCTCAGGCAGCTTCCTTCCGGGATCTGACTCCCTAGAGGCTGTCCAGAGGTTACTCTAAATAGTTTTCCACTTCAGTCCAGAGAAAGACAAAAGAAATATTACCCTGAAGTCCAGGGATGTCCTGGACAGAATCCAAGGCAAAATATAGTTTTTAAAGTCCTTGAAAATGTGCCCAGCACCTTTTCGAGCCCACAGAGAACAATGGAATGGTGCACTGTAAGTATTTGGGCCCCAGACTGCCTCCTGGGAAGTCCAGAAATCAGCCTGCACAATAGAGGCTGATCCTACTATGCCTGCTCTTCCCAACCCTACATCAGCACCCTGAAGTTCTGCCTTCCAAAATACCTTCCTGAGTACCCCTATCTGAGAGAGAATGCCCTAAGCTCCTGAAAAGGCCCTCCATGCTCCGAATGGACCAAGAGCTTCAATCACTAGTAAGAGCCCAAGTGTACAGAGTTAGGATGAAGCCGGAAGAGGAGGCCACGGAAACTAAAATCTCATGCAGACAATCACTCCACGATCCCACCACTTCTGAGGCAGAGGATAACAGAGGTCAAGGCCAGCCTGGGCTACAAAGAAAGACATTGTCTAGACAGACAGACAGACAGACAGACAGACAGACAGACAGATAAGCCAGCCAGTTGTGGTGGTCTGCAATCCCAGCATTCAGGTGAAGCAAGAGGATCAGGAATTTGAGACTAGCCTGGGCTACATAGCTACGCTCTGTCTCAATAATATATATATTATTATATATTGATTGATATATGATACATAGATGGATAGACAGACAGATGATAGGTAGGTAGGTAGATAGATAGATAGACAGACAGACATACAGACAGACAGACAGATGATACATAGGTGGATGGATGGATGGACAGATGGACAGACAGATGATAGATAGATAGATAGATAGATAGATAGATAGATAGATAGATAGATAGATAGATAGGAAGTAAGGATAAATTCACAGAAGAATAAAAACAGAGAGGGCAATAATCATACGAATAGTCCTGAACTGTCAGCCACAGAAACACAAGTTATCATATATCTCCTCCTGACTGCCACACTGCCAAAAGGAAAAAGATTGGCACCCACCTCCCCTAACACTGTTGGCAGACATAAGTTTAATTATTTTTGAAAAGGAACTTGGAAGAGTCTCCAAGCTTCTTTGTGCAAAGGTACATGTGTGTGCATGTCTGTGTGTTGCGGAGAGGGTGCACGCGTGTTTACCCTATGTGCTCAGGAGCCTTTGCCTTGGACTCAGAGATCGATCCAACTGTGTCTGCCTTCCCTGGGCTAGATTAGGTGTATGTCGCCACATCTGAATCTTTTTATGGGTTCTGGGCATCAAGCTTAGGATCTATCCTCGGGATGGAGCAGCAAACAGTCCCCAGCCCTCCAAACATCTTAAATGCACATTCTCTTTATTCCAACAAACCCACTTCTAGGGATCAATACAAAAAAAAAAAAAAAACAGTCAAGCAAATAAACAAAAACCAACCATCCCCACAAAACAAAACAACAAAAGACAAACTTTGACACATTAAAACATTGGAATTGGAATAAAATTGTTCACTGGATAATCAGTTGAAACAAGAAATTGGGAGGAACCCAAACTCCAGGCAGTAAGGGTAGGGTAAGACAGATACGGAGCGCACAGTAACAGATTTCCTAGTAAAGAGCCCGTGGTTATCTCTATCACTGTGTGGTAAGGCAGCTTAATAGAGGTGTTTCCACGTCAGAATAACACATGAAAACTGAGAAATGATCTTACGTACTGAGGGGTGACACAAAAGAAGGTGTGTGTGTGTGTGTGTTAGAGGGGGAGAGAGGGGAGAGAGAGAGAGGAGGGGGGAGAAAGGGGGGAGAGAGAGAACATGTTCCATGCTCCATAGTTCAGGAAGTGGAACAGAATCTAAACCAAGTTGCTAATGATAAATGTCATGGGAACGAGGGAAGAATTGGATGAATGAAAGAATTGTCACTTTCCTCTTACGCCTCCTTAGTAATAGAGCTTGTGTATATATACACACACACAGACACAGAGAGAGACACACACACACACACACATGCACAGGCACACAAGTATGCTCAGAAACATACGTGCATACACACATACAAACATACACCCACATATACGCATACGCACGTTTGTGGAGGTTTTAAAGTTTATGATATATGCATATATATCCTTATGTGTATAAATATTCATGTTTGACATTCCTCAGGACACCTTGGTTTTTGTGGCAGGGTTTCTCACTAGGACCTGGGACTCATTAATTAGGTAGGGCTGGCTGGCCATAGTACACACCCATCTCTTGTGCCCCAGCACTGGATTAGAGGCATATACCTACACCCAGCTTTTACATGAGCTCTGGGGACTGAACTCGGCCACACGCTACGTTATCTCAGTAGTCAATTTCTTTTAATGAAAGAGCATGTATGTGTTTATGTAAGGAACATATGAAGGCATGCGGAGCATGCTCATGTACTGTGGGACTGATGTATGTGCATCCGTGTGCATCCCACTATGGCCAGGGGCCCCTGTACTTAACCTCCTCAGTGTTTACATCCATGGGCTTTTGACAGACACTGTCATTCAGGGAGCAGCACACAGGTTATGTTATTCCAGTGTCCCAATGGGAAAACAGTTTGAGGGCTCCAGGTCCCAGACGGAACTAGGCTGGGACTCACTGCTAATAATGGAGTTAAAGTTCTTTTCTTCTTTCATACTCTCTCTCTCTCTCTCTCTCTCTCTCTCTCTCTCTCTCTCTCTGTGTGTGTGTGTCTGTTTCTGTATGTGTGTGTGTGCATGTGTGCGTGCGTGTGTTCTCTTAAAAAATACAGACAAAACAAAACAATAACGATAAAAAAAAAAGAAATATACACACACAAAACCACAAAACCACAAAAATCAAAATAAGCAAGCAAAAGACTGAAAAGAAAAAAAGACAAGAAAAATAGCCAAGAAAAGCAAAATAAGACAAAAGGTCTACAAGAATATTATAAAATTCATTTTGTGTTGCCCAACTACTCCTGGGCCTGGAGCCTGTCCTGGAAAGTGGCCAAGGTACCAGTGAGACCCCATTGAAGAAAACTGACTTTTTCCTTGCCAGCAGTTCAGTTGCAGGGAGCCTGTTGGTTAGGAGATGGAGTCAGAAGTTTGTTTGTTTTGTTTTTTTTTTCTCCTTAATCTTTACGGTTCAGGGCTGAGACCTGGTTCAGGTGTTTAAGAGACAGCCAGGGTTGGAACAATGTAACAATCTAGAGCTGTCTGTCTGTTACAAGAAGCCACTAATCTCTGGGAGCTGCTTCCATTTAAACACTAAACTGAAATAAAGAACTGGGTGTGGCGCTGCACACCTGAATGCTCAACATTCAGAAAACAGAAGAGGCAAGTCCAGGAGCTCCAGGCCTCCCCGGGCCTGGGGAGGGAGAGGGAGGGAGAGGGAGGAGAAAGAGAGGAACCAAGCAACGGACTTGTGAGCAGAGGTGCAGGAATGCCGGTTATGCAGGATGAAGGAAGCCTTGAGGGATTCTAGATGCAGATAGAAGGAAACAGAGCCTCTGGATTGGTAGAGGGAGCAAAGGTGAGAGAGGAAGAGAGAGAGACTGGGAGACAGAAGCCCCACTTATGAGTAAGAGTTACCTGGTTGGAAGAAGGTCCCAAGAGGACAATGGTGAACTCACAGAAGATAGCCAGGAATCCCAGGCTGTGGCTGCAACAAGACCCCTCAGGATTTTGC
The DNA here is from genome assembly GCF_011064425.1 of Rattus rattus. NCBI lineage: Eukaryota > Metazoa > Chordata > Mammalia > Rodentia > Muridae > Rattus > Rattus rattus. The sequence goes on from NC_046159.1 coordinate 62,199,153, forward strand.
TGACAGCAGAGGACTCAGAGCAACAGGACAACAACAGTCACCATCCACTCAGGACCAGGCTGTGTGGCTGGCCAGTGTTGAGGAGGTGTTCTGTAGAAACAGTCACTGAACTTGTCTTAGTTACTTTTCTACTGCTGAAGAGCCACCATGACCAAGGCAACTTGTAGAAGGAAGTGTTTAAGCTGGGCCTTATGGTCTAGAAGGTCGGAGTCCATGACCATCATGGTGGGAAGTATGGTAGCAGGCAGGCATGGTGCTAGAGCAGAAGCTGAGAGCTCACATCTCAATCAATAAGCAGGAGGCAGAGAGAGCTAACTGGGAATGGTGTGGGCTTGTGAGACATCAAAGCCCACCTCCAGTGGCTCGCCCTGGCCACATCCCTAATGCTTCCCAAAGAGTTCCACCAACTGGGGACCAATTATTTAAATATATGAGCCTGGGGGGGTGCGTCTTCACTCAGACTGTACGGAATTACAAAAAGTTTTTGTCTTTCCAATTTTTTTTTAAAACCACAACTCTTTTAAAGATTACATATATATACGCCACCATGTGGTTGCTGGGAATTGAACTCAGGACCTCTGGAAGAACAGTCAGTGTCCTTCCACTGAACCACCCCGTCTTTCCAATTTTTAATGTCACATGGCTTCCCTGGACACTGCTTAGTATGTTTCCTATTTTTGCCTTGGGATTTTGAATTCTGTTTTTCTTTCTTCACTGTATGTGTGTGTGCTCATGTGTGGGTGTGGGTGTGGGTGTAGATGTGGGTGCCCTGGCTGGGGGTTGGGGGGTTGGGAGGGAAGGCCAGAGGTCGATTTCTTCACTCATTCTCTCACTGAACATGGGGCTCCCTGTTTCACCTAGATTGGCTAGCTGGTGAGTAGCAGAGAGTCAGAGCCCTATCTCTGTGCCCCCAGCACTGGCATTGCAATTGTGGGCTGTCACGCCCAGATTTTATATGGGTTCTGGAGAGCTAATACAACCTCATGCTTGCACAGCAAGAACTCAGTCAGTGGAGCCATCTCCATAGCCTTCTTTCCTTCTTTTTAATTCTATTCTTATACAAGCTTGTGAGTATGGATTACAGCATTCAGGCATTACAGGATTACCATGCAGGGACCCTGTCCCCTTTGCCGCTTTAAATAGGGTCACCCCATTTAAGCTAGCTGTTGTGAAGACCAAGGACCTGCTTGCTCTGATCATTCCCTCACAGAATAGGGTGTTTGGGTAGCTCTGTCCTTTCGCAGGTATTTATGAATGTGGGCTTAAACTTAAACTCGGTCTATTACAGTTTAATTCTTAAATTGCCAGAACTGCTAAATTAAGGTAAATGCTTGGAAAACTTAAAAAAAAAAAAATCACATTGGAGTATCTGTAAGACAGAAAGCTCTGTGGAGTGAACTGGCTATTCTGGGTGGGGAGGTTTGAGGAACTACTTTCCCAGTATGCTGGCCTACAGTGACCTGCTCACACGGAAGCCACTGAACCAGAGTTCACCAACAGGGACTAGTGGTAAAAACATATGACCCCTCTACAAAACATACGACCCACAGAGCTGTACCCTAGAGGTCCAGCCAGGCCCCAAACTAACCAAAATCGTCAAAACTATGTCCACAGTCCCTGCTGCCTCTGGGGTCTCAGACACCTCCCACAGCTCCTAGGAAAGGGCTGAATACGGTAAGGAAAATGAAACCTGCATTTCCTCGTGGCCTGCAGTGCCCAGCCTGTCTACCTTTGCCTCACTAAACTCTCAACTTCTGCGTCATCAGAGGAACTGAGCTCTGCAGAGCTCCCAGAGCCCAGCTGCTGGGGGCCTTGGGAGCCTCAGGAACGCAGAGATAACAGAGCTAGGAAAATAACATAAATACCTGCCCTCCAGCCACACACAGCTCCAGCATGGCCTTTGGGAACATCACCAGTCTGATCTTTGAGCCTCTGTTTCCTGCCTGTGAGGACAGCAACAGCATCTGCTAGTGAAAGATCGCCTCATAGACCGGGCTCCACAGCACCAGAAACCTAGCTAAGCTAGGTGAGGTGCCAGCTGGGGGTTTCTCTATTGCTACTGCTACCCTGGACTGGCCCTGAGGCTCCATTCCCAACCAGGCTGTGCCTAGCACAACTCTGAATTCCCACAAGAACTCACTGCCCTCCACTCCCACACCTGGAACTACTTTCCCCTCCAAAACCTGGCCCTGGGTAAGTGAAGGCCCTTCTCCAAAAAGCCTTCTCAGACTGCCCCATGTCCAGAGCTGTCCCTTTATGGACTACTGGTCCACCTTCAAACTCTCTGAGGTGCCTGCCTCTCCACAAAGGCCACAGCTTTTATTTTATTGCTGTTGTTGTTGTTGAGTACTGTGTGTACGTATGAAGGGAAGATACCACGTGTCCCCTGGTCAGGCCCTTACCGAGTGAGCCAGCTCTTAACAGCTGTGGGCCACAGCTTCTTATACCTTGGGTTAGATATTATCTCGTGACGTAATATGGGCATTGCAAAAACACTTAGCAATGGTAAAAATTTCTAAACCCAGCCAGTTGTGGTGGGGCACATCTTTAAATCTGGCACCCTGGAGGCAGAGGCAGGCAGATCTGTGTGTGAAATCAAGGCTAGCCTGGTCTACATAGTGAGTTCTAGAACAGCCAGGTCTATGTAGAGAAACTCTATCGGAAGGAAGGAAGGAAGGAAGGAAGGAAGGAAGGAAAAGAAAGGAGAGAAGAATGGAAGAAAGGAAAGAAGGAAAAGAATGAAAAGGTTTCTAAGCCCACCTTGACCAAAAAATAATTTAAAATAAAAGAGATAGTGGCAGTGCTCACCCTATCCCCTCCAGAGACCCCCTTCACTACAGCTTTGGCTCTGAGCACATAACACACATACCTTGCACCATGCGTGCCATCGTGCCAAGCTAAACTCACAAACTCTGCCTCAAACATCTGGGCTGAGGTTCAAGACTACTGTGTGCTAGGGATGCCAGGGCTGTTTAAATGTACGTACAGACTCCTGGTCTTGTAGAAAACGTTAATATTTCCTATTACTTCCTCACTCTCACGCCTCAGCATGCAAGTGCGGTGGAGCATCCACCAGAGACCGCTCAGACACGGGGTCTTTATTAGCCGGCGGCCGCCACACTGGGTGTCTAGGATCCCAGGGTAGCACCAAGCCTTTCTCAGGTTGAGAAAGGAAGCTTTTAAGTACAGAAACCATGATCTGAGCTGGGCCGCAGTGGCGTGTGCCTTTAGTCCCAGCACGTGGGAGGCAGAGGGAGGTGAATATCTGAACTCGAGGCCAGTTTGGCCTACTTCTGTTAACAGAACAGTTAGCCAGAGGCAGAACTACAGAAGGCAAAAGGCAGGGTTAGTCCATTTCGAGACTTTCCCAGAGCTGTGGACTCTGCTGGACTAGGTCTTTGCTTTCCTCTCGGCTGGTGCTGCTGTCCAATGCTGAGGTTCACAGTCGGATTGTCACTTCCATCATGGAGTCGGCTGTGCTAAGGTCTGCCCTGTTACAGTAAGTGCCGGGTCAGTACATCTTTAGATGGCGGTATGCTCATGCTTCGTTCTAATAACTGCAGCTTGGGTTGCTGACTTGAACTTCATCTTTAAGATGTTTGATTTTGATTTAAGATTAGGACAGAATTTCCTACAGTTTCTAAAGTGGCCTCAGACATCCTTCTGTCATTTCACACTGTGTACTTAAGTGAAATAAAATTCTCCATGTTGATGGTTCTAAAATCAAATTGTAGAACAACTCTGCAAACTGATGTTCTCTATTGTGCAGTTATCAAATCTCAGCCCAGCCTTAATGATCCAGGTAAAACTAATACACGTCCACTTCAGGAGGCAAACTTCCTTCCATCTTCAATAAATGGAAAATTACATGTAAAACACTAAAAATAAAAATGCAAAAAAAATTCTTTTTCGATCTCACTGTGTAGCTCTGGCTAGCCTGGAACTTGCTGTATAGACCAGGCTGGATTCCTACTCACAGAGCTCTGCCTGCCTTTGCCTCTGCCCCCCAAGTGCTGAGATTAAAGACCCCTATGTTTAGTTAAAGTAAGTTCCTTTATGAATTATTATCAACAAATATTTGATTTACCTACTTTTATATACTTATATGCCCAAAGTCATGTATAATTTTCAGAGGCAAAAGAGGGTCATAACTAGAGATGCACCAGTGCCCTCAGGCACAAACTGGCTCTCCACCCTACAGTGCCACTTGAGAGGCACAGGGACAAAGCCCTGTCCTTCCTCAGGGATGCCAGACCACATACCCAGGACCAGCCTGAACCACAAGGAAGCAGTAAGGGCTCAGTTTCTTACTCCAAGCTTTTAAGACTTCAACCTTGGCAGGTTTCAAAGCCTGAGCACCTCCTGGCTTCCTGATCCTCCCACCCCTTCCCAGCTTCCCCCAGTCCAGGTTCACATAACCAAGACTCCCTGCCTCAGATACAGCTGACCCAGTTCCCAAACAAAGGCTCCCCTGTGGGCAGGTCTGTGTGCAGCCGCCCGTGCTCCTCAGGCCAGATTTCAGTGAATAGCACCACGCCCTTGAGCCCACCCAACACAGCTGCACCCTGCTGTACCCGCCAGGGACCACTGACCCCCTCTCTCCTTATCTAAGTTCTCTAAGTTCGGTCACTATAGATCCTCCTAGGCTATGTCTCATGGCCACAACACCCACATCCAACTGGCCCATTGAGCTTTAGAGGTCTCATCCACCATTATTTACAAGGTTCGGATCACCCACAACAAAGAAACAGCCCATCACCTGCCTTTGCCAGAAAGATTTTGCTTCTGAGGATTCTCTATTTATCAACCCAACCAAAGTCTAGACACGCACAGAGAGAGAGAGAGAGAGAGAGAGAGAGAGAGAGAGACAGAGACAGAGACAGAGACAGAGACAGACAGAGAGAGACAGAGAGAGACAGAGAGAGACAGAGAGAGAGACAGAGACAGAGACAGAGAGAGACAGAGAGAGACAGAGAGACGGACAGGTGGACAGACGGACAGAGACAGAGAGACAGAGAGCAGACTAGTCAGCCTGCTCCCTGATGTTACTGTTCTGGCTTCAGCATCACAGTTCTTACCTTAGGTTCTGCTTCTTTCATGCAGCCCTCCTCGACTGCTCCCTGCCAGCTGCCGCTTCTCTTTGTGTACCCCCCTCCTGGAGTGTGTGTATAGCCACCCTCACCAGTTAGGAAAAGGCAAGGAGTATCCCCTCCCAAAGAGAGGCTACAGAGAGAGATAGGGAACCTGCTCCTACCAGTTCCCCATACAAAAAAAAAAAAAACCAAAAAAACAAAAAACTCCTGGACACTTGATCCTAGCACACCTCCCCTCCCCTGCAGCTTGTGCAGCTCTCAAGAGCACTGACAGTCAAGTTCCTTAGGCTACAGAAAGATTTTTGTCCCAGCATCCACCGCTGGACTAGGCCTGTGAACAGCAATCTTCAGAAAGTGTGAAACAAAGAATTAGACCTCAGTAGCTCTGATTCCAGGGTCCAAATTCATCAAAACTCACCTGTACCTTTAAGTTATGAGGTCTCTCTTGGGCCCACTCACCTGTTTCTCCCCATCGTCTCATGGTCCTTGACCACCACGAGAAGTTCTGAGCTCTGGTCTAGAGGAATACCTTTGAGGTCCCACTCAAAGCCCTGGAAAAGAAAAGAAGGCAATTTAGCCTGTGGCCCCAGGACACTGAGCAGACATCCAGAATGGTTCTAAGATATGAGCATATAGATTGGTAGGTAGGCTGGAGGATAAATGAATGGAATGATGGATGGATGGATGGATGGATGGATGGATGGATGGATGGATGGATGGATGGATGGATGGATGAGGGAGTAGGTGGGTGAGTGGATGGATGGGTGGGTGGATGAATGAGTGATTAGATGAATAAATGGATGGATGGGTGGGTGGATGAATGAGTGGGTGGGTGGGTGGATGGTTGGAGTGGATAATGGATGTTGTACTGGTTAGTTTTATATCAACTTGACACAAGCTAAAGTAATTGGAGAGGAAGGAGCCTTGATTTAAAAATGTCTCCATGAGATCTGGCTGTAGAAAAGCCTGTAGGGCATTTTATTAATTAGTGACTGATGTGGGAGGGCCCAGACCATTGTGGGTGGGGCCACTGGTAGTCCTGGGTTCTATAAGACAGCAGGCTGAGCAAGTCAGTAGCAGCACTCACTCCTCCTTAACCTCTGCGTCAGCTCCTGCCTCTAGGTTCCTGCCCTTAATGAATTCTGACTTCCTTCGATGATGAACAGCGATGTGGAATTATATACCAAATAAATCCTTTCCTCCCCAAGTTGTTTTTGGTGTTTCATCTCAGCGACAGTAACCCTGATTAGTTACTAGTCACTAGCTACTAGTAACTATAGTTGCATAGATGAGTGAGTGTGTAGATGGTTGTGTGGGTGAGTGAATTAGTAGGTGAGTAGATAGAAGGGCAGATGACAGAGTATGGGTGGAATGGAGGGAGGATGAATGGCTGGATACTTGGATAAGTGGGTAGGTGGTTGGATGCATGGATGGGTGGACACTTGGATAAAGGGTAGATAGCTAAGTGAGTATGGATGATAGGTGGGTAGATGGATGGGTAAGTACATGGATAGATAGATGGATGGATAGGTAAGTGGATAGATTAGTGAATAGGTGGGTGTGTGAGTGGATGGACAGATTGATGGATCTGTCTGTGGGTAGGTGCATGAATGGGTGAATGGATGGGTGGGTGAAAGGGTGGATAGATGAATAAAGAATAGATAGGGGGGTTGGGGATTTGGCTCAGTGGTAGAGCTCTTGCCTAGCAAGCGCAAGGCCCTGGGTTTGGTCCCCAGCTCAAAAAAAAAAAGAATAGATAGTTGGGTGGATGTGTGGTTGTGTGGAAAGATTGGTTGTGTTTGTGGGTGGGTAGATGCTTGGATGGGTGGGAAGGTAGATATATGAATGGGATGGATGGATGGATGGATGGATGGATGGATGGATGGATGGATGGATACCAGAATTCCAGAGCTTTGGAGGTGAGGGTAAGAACTAGAGACAACAAAAAGAAGAGGAAGCCACACTGCAGTGGCCTCCCCTCCCAACTCGTCCCAGAACACCAGAACAAAAGCACAACAAAAAAAGTGCCAGGAGATCCCTCAGGGTCCTCACACACCAAGATCATATGGTCATCCAAAAGCTAGATCCCTGGTGGTCAGGAGGCATAAGGGGTAAGTTAAGGAAGGCCAGCCGGAGGCCGCTCAACCCCCCTAGAGCAAACATGCACCCTGCAGTCTGACTCTTGTTCTTAACCCTGCTTCAGATGGACCTCATAGAAGCCACATCTACAGAAAGCTCCTGAGGGGACAGAACAATGGGAGGACTTGGTTAATGAGGGAGTACTATGGAGTGAGGTAGCTTTGGTCTGTGAGAGGAGATCAGGCAGGCAAGGGAGAGTTGAACATCAGAGAAAAACAAAACAAAACAAAACAAGCATCTGTCCTGTTAGCATACGCTGTGGGGCAGGGTCTCAGGATGGAGCTGGACCCCTACCCTTCTGAGAAAGCTGCGTCAGCCCCCGCAGAGGCAGAAGGGACAGAGAGAGGAGGGAAAAGAAACTGATGCGTGTACCTCATTCCACACGGGGTTCACACTGTTCTTGATGACTTTGGTTCTCTTCTTTACCCCTGCGGGAGACAAGGAAGACAAGAGTGGATACTCATTGCACTGGGCCCATCCACCCTGCTGGGCTCGCTGCAGAGACCTCCCTCTGGACTCAGCTCCAAAGGAGAGTGCACAAAACCAGCCTGGCCTTTGAACCCTACCAGGAATGCCCAATGGCTGCCATTCTTCTCTCTTGGCTTTGGGGGCCACAAAACAACAATGTGACCAGAAGAATGTTTTTTGAAAGAAAATGTCCAACCATGAGGTGGTGGTGTGTGCCTTTAATCCGAGTACCTGGGAAGCAAACTGGTGAACTTCTGTGAGTTTAAGGCTAGTTTGGTCTTTAGAGAGTTCCAAGTCAGTCAGAAAACTGTTTCAAAGAAGAGGAAGAAGAGAAAGTGATGGTGGTGGTGGATGAGGAAGAAGAGAAGGAAGTGAAAAGGAGAGGGAGGAATAAGGGGAGGGGGAAGGATGAAAAGGAGGAGATAGTAGAGAAAGAAAAGAAAATGTTGGAGCCAACTCCTCGTTAGTTGTGCCATCTTGGCCATTGTCTTTCCTCCCCGTTTTTCTCACAGCTCCGCCATCCCCAACACCACCCTGTGCTGCAGGTTAACCCAGGCCCTACCATATTAGGCAAGCACTCTACCAATTTGCTGCATCTCCAGCTTCTTTCTGACTTTTCCGACCTCTTGTGAAAATGAACCCTTCCTTGGGGCTGGGGATGTAGCTCAGTTGGCAGAGTGTTTACCTAGTATGCACAAGGCCCTGAGCTTAACCCCAAGCTCAGCACACAGTAGGTATGGTGGTGTTTACTTAGTATGCACAAGGCCCTGAGCTTAACCCCAAGCTCAGCACACAGTAGGTGTGGTGGTGCACTAATGCTCAGGAGATGGAGGCAGGAGCATGGGCAGTTCAAGGTCATCCTTAGCTTATATGGTGAGTTTGAGGCTAGCCTGGGCTACCTGGGAGACTGTCTCAAACAGTACCTCTATGTATAATGTTATTGTATTTACATAAAGTTCCCTAAGCAAGCAAATCCATAGATTTGGGGTTTCCAGGGGTAAAGTATGGAGAAGGTAAACTGGGAGTGATTGATAGCTATGAGTTTGGGGGACAATGTTCTTGAATTAGACCATAATTGATGTTCAATATTTAACCCCAAACCACCTAGCGCCCACTTTCTTTGTCCTGTGACTCTAAGAATTGCACTCAGAGTTGTCCTAATGTTAGGTGAGTGCCCTATTTGTGGGGCTACAACAGAGCCACATCCCCAGCCTGTTTTTCTATTGTTCTTTATTTTGAGATAACTCCCTCTAGAATTTTAGATCCTCCTGCCTCAGCTTCTCATTACAGATCTATGCCACCAGGCCCTTTAACCTCCATTGGTTAAAATGATGGATTTGATTGTTTGCCTTCCACTCTGAGACCTAGAAAGGGTTTATGGGGAAACAAGCAGACCTAGATAATCCTATCTGAATCATGAAGCTGAAGGAAAGCAGGTGGCTTCAGGGTAGACAACTAGAAGAACTAACACTGTGACATCTGAGAACTGACCCATGTGATCATAGGAGGCAGGCAGCTGCGGCAATTACGGAGCAGGGACCACTAAGGTCTGGACGCCTATTCCTAGTGCAGTGGGTGACTGAGCCTTGAAGGAAAGACGGCATAGAAGATGCCCAGGGAGAACTGCTTTTAGGGATGGACACTAGACTATATAAGCAGGCTGTGTTCATACCAAAGTTGAACCTGACTTGCAACCCTAGTCTCTACTGGGGCAGGCAGGTCTGCTCCTCTCTCAGAGTGATCCCCAGAAAGAAGTCACAGTGGGTTGATAGCGTCAGAGTGAGCCCCACCAAGCGGTCCCACAAAAGCATCTGGAACTACAGAGAAGAGCAGCTCTGGAGGGAAGGGCCATAGGAACTGATGAAGCTAGGCGTGGCCACTCTGCTCAGACAGGTGCATGGACCGCTACACCTGCTCCAGGTGTAGCAGAAACAGTGTCTGACTGCACAACAGTGGGAGGGAAGGGGTCAGCCAGTCAAGGAACCCTGGCCTCAGTCAGGTCTTCAGTCCTTCCTGCATAAACACACAGATTCTCTATTCAGAAGCCTGTGGTCTCCACCAGACGGCATGGACCAAGAAAGCTCCGCTAACACCTCGAGTGTCTCCTGGAGCTGGAGCCCTGTATCCTCCAGAGTTGAGCTGTGTCTGGGCTTAGCCAGGTTCCTAGTTGTTTAGCCTGCTCTTAAACCGGGAAAGGGGATAACATTTGCGATGTAAACTTTGAGATATTTTTGTTCAATCTCAAGTTTCCGGGTCCCAGAATGTCATTCTTCTAAGTAACAGAGGATTTAAAAGCTGAAACTGAAGCAGTTAAACTATTATTCAGTAATCAAGTTAGCTGAGCAAGACTGCCATCCCAGTACTCTGGAGGCTGAAGCAGAAAAATCAGTTCTAGACAGCCTGAGCTTGTCTCAAAGCAAAACTGATAAGCAATCTAAAATAATGGTAACGCTCCTCCATTGTTGGTGGGATTGCAAGCTGGTACAGCCACTCTGGAAGTCAGTCTGGAGGTTCCTCAGAAAATTGGACATAGAATTACCTGAGGACCCAGCTATACCACTCCTGGGCATACACCCAAAGATGCCCCAACATATTACAAGAACACGTGCTCCACTATGTTCATAGCAGCCTTATTTATAATAGCCAGAAGCTGGAAAGAACCCAGATGCCCTTCAACAGAGGAATGGATACAGAAAATGTGGTACATCTACACAATGGAATATTACTCAGCTATCAAAAACAATGAATTCATGAAATTCACAGGCAAATGGATTGAACCAGAAAATATCAATCATAGAAAAACACATATGAGGGTTGGGGATTTAGCTCAGTGGTAGAGCGCTTGCCTAGCAAGCACAAGGCCCTGGGTTTGGTGCCCAGCTCCAAAAAAAAAACAAAACAAAACAAAACAAAAAACCACATATGGTATGCACTCACTGATAAGTGAATATTAGTCCAAAAGCTCGAATTGCCTAAGATACAATCCAGAGACCACATGAAACTAAAGAAGACAGACAACTAAAGTGTGGATGCTTCAGTCCTTTTTAAAAGGGGGAACAAAAATATTCATAGGAGGAGATATGGAGACAAAGTTTGGAATAGAGACTGAAGGAATGGCCATTCAGAGCCTGCCCCACCTAGGGATTCAGCCCATATACACACAGCCATCAAACCCAGACAACATTGCTGATGCCAAGAAGTGCATACCTGATATAGCTGTCTCCTGAGAGGCTCAGCCAGAACATGACAAATACTGAGGCGAATGCTAGCAGCCAACCATTGAACTGAGAACAGTGTCCCAATTGGAGGAGTTAGAGAAAGGATTGAAGGAACTGAAGGGGCTTGCAACCCCGTAAGAACAACAATACCAACCAACCAGAGCTCCCAGAGACTAAACCATTACCCAAAGAGTACACATGGCACGGCTCCATGTGTATAGCAGAGGATGGCTTTGTTGGGCACCAATGGGAGGAGAAGACCTTGGTACCACCAAGGCTGGACTCCCCCAGTGTACAGGAATATTAGGGTGGGAAGGCAGGAAGGGGTGGATCGATGGATGGGAGAACATCCTCATAGAAGGAGAAAGGAGGATGGGATAGGAGGTTTATAGAGAGAAAACTAGGAAAGGGGATAACATTTGCAATGTAAATTTTTAAAATACAATAAAAAAATGTTTAAAAAAAAAAAAAAAAAAGGAAGACCAAAGTGTGGATACTTCAGTCCTTCTTAGAGGGGGAAACACAGGAGGAAATATGGAGACAAAGTGTGGAGCAGAGACTGAAGGAAAGGAAAAAAATTAAAATATCTCAGTGGTAGAGCGCTTGCCTAGGAAGCGCAAGGTCCTGGGTTGGTCCCCAGCTCCAAAAAAAAAAAAAAAAAACCAAAAAAGAAAAAACATAAAATAATGGTAAAGAGCTGGAGCGATTGCTCAGCAGTTCAAAGCATGAACTGCTCTTTCCGAGGACCTAAGTTCTGTTCCCAGCACCCACATCAGGCAGCTCACAACCACCTGTAACTCCAGCTGCAGAGGATAGGATGCCCCCTTCTGGTCATTAAGCACAACTGCATTCACATGCATGTACTCCCATACAGACACACACTGGAGAAACATGTAATCAAAATAAATGAAAATAATAAGAATAAAAATAAATACTTAATAAGAAGCCCAATACGCATTAGCATCAGTGGTATATTTATGTGGAAGATAACTTGCAATACAAGGAAAAACTGAAAGTGTGACTTTTGCATTTTTGCAAACCTCTGTAATGCTTGGCAGATCTACTCCTGTATACATTGTATGTATACATTGATGGTTTGTTTTGGTTAATATCTGTGGAGGAAATCCAGCCAGGTAGGCAGCTGGAAGTAAAGGAGGAAAATGTTTTAGTGAACTCGCAGGTGATTATAAACAATCCTTGAAATTACATGTGTACTCAACAGATGGTAGGTCTTAAACTTTTTTGAAAAGTTGCAATGTATATCCTAAAATTAGATAAATAAACATCTCTGCTTTGTTACATTACACTTAGTTATTGTGTCTCGCTCTTTGAAATCAATCTCTTACCTACTCATGATTCTGTAACGGCTACATTTGAAAATTTTGATGCAAGGAGTTAAACAGATCTTCCAAATGTTGATGTATTTCTTATATAATAACCCCCAATTTATTCATAGCGCCATCAGTCTCATCAGAAAAAAACTACAGAATGGGAAGCTGAGAGAGATAGGTTTTCTAAAATTTCATCTTATCTTTGCTTGAAAATCATTCTTCCAAATTGTCAACTAATGATAAATGTTAGGCACTATCCGTGAACGGGGCAGGCTGGCTCAGTCACAAAACTGCCCAAATCCCCAGGCTAAACAACCAATTTGCCAGTCTCTCCTTCCATTAAAATAATATCTTGTGAACATAACTAACCAATGGCTGGTGTCGCTTGCGTCTTAGTTAGACTTTCTATACCTAAAACGCCATGACCAAAAGCAGTTTGGGGAGGAAGGGTTTACCAGCCCACAGCTCTCGGGTCACATTCCATCACTGAGGGAAGTCAGGTCAGGCACCTGGAGGCAGGACCTACAGCAGAGACCATGGAGGAGCACTGCTTGCTGGCTTGCTTCCTGGGGCTTGCTCATTCTACTTCCTAATCCAGCCAGGATCATCTGTCCAGGGGTGTCACCACCCTCAGGGAGCCAGGCCCTCCCACATCAACCACTAATGAAGAAAATGCACTCTCAGACTTGCCAACCTTGTCCATCTGTTGAAGGCATTTTCTGAATTAATATTACCTTCCCAGCTATGTTCAGGTTTGTGTCAATCTGATGAAAGCCAAGCAGGACAGTTTATAATGCAAGTGGCCATGTCACGCTCTGCTTGCTTTCCCATAGTCACCACTTGTAGGGTATGAAAAATGTCCTAAACAACCGTTCTACTTCATGTCACAAGACATGATAGTGTGTAAAATTATGAACCATTATTAAAATATATACACGTCTATTTATATTGTGTGTATTTGAAGATTAAGGGCCTCCTTTAATGCTGCTCTGAGTACACGGACATAAAGAATGCAGCAGGTAAGGCTGGAGCGATGGCTCAGCAGTGAAGAGACCTGGCTACTCTTGTGAACGACCGGAATTCAGGTCCCAACACCCACATGGCAGCCACAGACATTTTTAACTCCAGTTCCAGGTCATCCAAAACCCTCATTGGCTCTGAAGGCACCAAACACATGTGTGGCACTCTTCCATACATGCAGGCAAAGAGTCATTCACACACGAACAACTATCGAAGAAACCAGGGGGATACCCTAGATAGATGTGAGCATCCGAACCTGGAGTAATGTCAAGGAATCGCAGAGGTAGCTTCCCCTGAGTGCAATCAACAAGACCAGTGCCAACTCGGTGACAAGGGTGAACTGTTTAACATGACAGCGGATATTGTTCTGACCTTGCCAATTGATTCCAAGAGTCTTGGAAAATTCATTAAGATTTCAGCCTCAAAGGGGGGGGGGCAGGCAGCAGGTGGTGGTTCACACCTTTAATCCCAACATTTGGGAGGCAGAGACAGGAGAAGCTCTGAGTTCAAAACTAGCCTGGTGTACAGAGCAAGTTCCAGGACAGCCAGGGCTACACAGAGAAACCCTGTTTTGAAAAAAAAAGAGGGGTTGGGGATTTGGCTCAGTGGGAGGGGGCTTGCCTAGGAAGCGCAAGGTCCTGGGTTCGGTCCCCAGCCCCAAAAAAAAGAAAAAAAAAAAAGAAAAAAAGAAAATGTCAGCCTCACTTTGCTCATTTGTAAGACCACAATAACAACTCTACAATAATTAAATAAGGCTGCATATATGGGGTACCCGCTGCCCTCAGCTCATAAAGTTACTTTCCCCCCTTCCCCACCCTCCCCTCCATGGCTATTCTAATGCACCTATCCAAGTCTGTGAACTGTCTAGTGACCTCCTATTGGTCACCCCTCAGACGAACTTCCTGGGTGCCCTGTCTTCCCTGAGGATGACAGAGATAGCTGCTCTGTCTGAGGCTCCCAAGACAGCTGGGACCCCAGCCTGGGACAGCATCTCACAGTGTGCTTCTCTATCCATATGGTGGACCAATGATTAAGCTGTGGTTTTCTTTTTCAGAGAACAGCCACTACACCTCTGTCATATTAGCAACCCTTGTTCGTAATGAATGTCCTAGTAACTGGGCATTAGCAAACAGACCCTTTTCTTCCTGAAGTTGCTGTGAGTGAACTTCCTCACTAGGGAATAGAAGCACTGTTTTTGAGTTCACCATAAACTTTCTTACTGGCATGGGATAGTTCGGGTAAATGGAGAGATCAAAGAAGGCACCACGGGGCCAGAGATATGATGGAAAGGGCACCAGTTGTCTTCTCAGTGTTGGCCCAGGCCTGCCTGCATAAACTGCTGTGTCTCTTCTCTGATTCCGTGATGCTATGGCTTCCAAGGGAGCGGTACAGTTCTTGAAGTCACTTGATAAGGACCCCTGGAGGCTATGAAGATGGTTCAGGGCAAAGAACTTGTCACACAAGCCTAAAGACACGTGTTTGACTCTGCAGCATCCATGGGGAAAGGCTGGATACAGTAATGTCAATCCCAGCACCCCTACCAGGAGATGGATGGTGGACACAGAAGAATTGTCAGATGCTCATAGGCAGGTAGCCTGGTATATGTAACAGTAGACGAGATAGACCCTGTCCCAAACAAGGTGGCATGTGAAGACTGACACCTGGGCTGTCCTCTGACATCTACATGCATGTGGCCTTGTGGTCTTAAAGATCTGGGCACCTTCTAGGCCTCAGCTGCCCAGCAGTGCACTGACCTATGTCCACTGTAGGGTTTTGATGAGACAGGAGATGAAGGATAAGTATCCATTCCCCTCCCCTATCACAAATCTGCTTCCTGTGGTTCCAGAAGTAACATGGAACATTCCACATACTGCCCTTCTTGAATGGCCTACTAGAAAACTCATTTCCTGGTGCTCTCTGCTAACATAATTAGGCAATATTCCTGACAGCCCTGGGCTAAGTGCCTTTCTAAGCACTTTCTACTTCCTGTACTCCCCGAAGATGAAGACTACAGAGGACCACAGTGGAATGTTATTAAGTCTTGACTACAAGGAGGGTAAGCCCAGACAATCCTGGTGAGCTTGGGAGGAGCCACTTATGGGACTACAACTCCAAAGAAGAACAAAGGAAAGGAGACACTGAGGCTCAACAATAACATGCTTGCTGCCCAAGCAGAAGGACTTGAGTTCTACACATAGAAAAAGCCAGATATGGTAGCTTGTGCTTGTAAACTTAGTGCTAGGGAGACAGAGACAGATTTCCCTAGGCCTCCTGGCCAGCCAGCCAAACAGAATAGGTGAGTTCTAGGTTCTAGTGCAAGAGACCCTGTCTCAAAAAACTAGGTGAACGGTTCCTGAGGAACGTTACGAAAGGCTGACCTACAACCTACACGTGTGTCTGTGTGTGTTTGTGATTGTGTTTGTATGAGTAACATACATAGAAATGCAAACTTTTGTTTAAAAGGAAAGGAACGTCCAGTTCATCCTGTGACTTACAGGCACCTAAATAAGAGAAGGCACCTTGACAATCGCATGCCTGGTCATTGACTCTGGCCTTGGGAAATGTGTCCTTTCATCTAGCAATCTCCAAAGTGCACAGGGATCCTGCTGTGGGGATAGTGGTGGGGGGCCCCATAGATGCTCTGTAGATGTGCTCAGTACTCACCATAACTGTAGGGAAGCCTGGGTTTCATTCATTCACTGCATAGCTCTGCTAATACACACACACACACACACACACACACACGAAGGAAGGGAGGAAGGAAGGAAGGAAGGAAGGAAGGAAGGAAGGAAGAGAAGAGGAAGAAAGAAGAAGGAAGGAAGGGAAGGGAAGGAGGGAGGGAGGGAGGGAGGAGGGAGGGGAGGGAGGGAGGGGGAATGACTCTGAGTGCAGGGAACCTGGATCAATCAGGATCACAGAAGCAGAGGAAGAACGTAGCTGCCAGGGCTGGGGACAAGGAAGTGGAAGTACTTCCTTAGTCTGGAAGGTATACAATCGCACAACTGCCTGGTAGGGTTTCTTTGTTTTGTCAGGGCTTAGTTTTTGTTTGTGGGTAGAACTCGCATTTCTTTTTTAGGAGAGTGCATGCTAAGGAAGACACTGGGAACTGACTTTGGTAAGCACACACTATCCACCTGAGCTATACTCCTAGACCCATGGATATACTTAATAATACCACCTGACTTTGAACTCAGAGATCAGCCTGCCTCTGCCCCTGAATGCTGGGATTAAGAAATATGTTTCTCTCTAGAACCCCACCTAGAGAGAAAGTCAGGGATATAGGCCATGAATATATTTAATACCACCAAAATTGTTTAATTAGTTATTTAATTAATTTAATTCAAATTTTCGAGACAGGGTTTCTCTGTGTAACAGAGCGCCCTGGTTGTTCTGGACTTGCTTTGTAGGTCAGGCTGGCTTTGAACTCACAGAGAGATTAAAGAGGTATGTCACTACTCCAAGCCTTTAATATCACCAGATTTAACACTTAAAATGGTTAAAATGGCTGTATGGTGCTACACGCCTTTAATTCCAGCACTAAGGAGCCAGAGGCAGTGGATCTCTGTGAATGAGAGTCCAGTCTGATCTACAAAGCAAGTTCCCGGAAAGCCAAGGCTGTTAAACAGAAAAACCCTGTCTTGAAAAACATAATAAAACAAAACAAAACAAAAATTGGTTAAGATTGGTGTGGTGGTTTGAATAGGTATGGCTCTCATAGACTCGTGTTTTGGAATGCTTGGCCCATAGGGTGTGGCTTTACTGGAGTAGGTGTGGCCTTGTTGGAGGGAGTGTGTCACTGTGGAAGCAGCGTTTGAGGTCTTATATATGCTCAAGTTACGCCCAGTGTGACAGACGGTCTCCTTGTTGCCTGTGTATTAGGATATAGGACTCTCAGTTTCTTCTCCAGCACCATGTCTGCCTGCACACTGCCCTGCTTCCTGCCATGGTGATACTGGACTAAACCTCTAACACCGTAAGCCAGCCACAATTAAATGTTTTCTTTTATAAGAATTCCATGGTTATGTTATCTCTTTGCAGCTCTAAAATCCGAAAACAGATCTTAAATTAAGCCAGGTATGATATCACACACCTATAATCCCAGAATTTAGGGAGCAGAGACAGAGGGATTACTGTAAATTCAGAACTATCCTGAGTTGGAAACAGCCAAATCTACCTAGCTAAACCTTGTCCCCACCTCCCCCCAAAAATGAGGAAGAGATAAACTTTATAGAATACGTATCTTATCACAATCTCTCTAAAGTCCGTGGGGAAGATGGTGAGGATGGAAGCAGTAGGCCTGGGACCACAGGCCAGTGTCAGGGTGGAGAGAGGGAGGGAGAAGTAAAGGTTCTGACCAAGAGAACGCATGGGTAGCTACTGAGAACCCCACCTAGAGAGAAAGTCAAGACCAGCAAGGACAGGAAGACTGTATTGATTTATATTTACTGTCAAACTGACAAGGTCTAGAATCACCGTGGATACAAATTTCTGGACCTGTCCTAGTATTTTCTGGATTAGACGGATCAAAGAAGACCTACCCTAGCTGCCCAACTGAATGAAAAGGAGACTGCTAGTTCAACATTTTATCTCTCTCTCTCTACTTCCTAATTTCTAACACAGTATGGCCAACCACCTCAAGACCTTGTGGCCACGACTTCTCTGCTGTGGTAGATTGTAGCCTCAAGTAGTGAGCTGAAACTTCCTTAAATTGCCACTTCAAGGGAGGGTCATGGCTGCTGTTTCCCCTGGTCAGGTGACAGAACTTTGTGGCTCAGAAGCTGCAGAGGAGCCTCTCGATTCATCTCACGAGTATCTGCTTGGGCTTGCTACACGTCACAAGTCAAAGAAATCCTAAGAATCCCAGGATCGGTAGACCACTGACAATAGAGGCGAGAAAGGTAACCCTGACCTGATGAGGAACAGCCATCGCCTGTCTACAGACTCAGGCCTTGGCATCATTGGAAGACCTGTATATGTCTGTCACGGCTCTTGCCATCTTCAATCTCCCTCATGGGTCTAACCATACAGCTCAGGAAAGAGGTGGCCAGGAAGAACACTGGGTGATGGTTACCATGGCTGCCATGGAGTGCACTCAGAGAGAGATGCTCTTCAAAGTAAGATGTCCACTTGGAACTGAAGATATTTTTATACACAATGTCTTGTTGTTGCTTCTTCAAGACAGCCTCTTATAGTCCAGGCTGGCCTTGAACCCTTGAGCTCCTGCTGCCTCTGCTCTCCACTTACAAACAAGGGGCTTGGTGGTTAAGAGCCTTGGTTGCTCTTTCAGAGGACATGGGTTTGATTCTTAGTACCCAAGCAATGACTCACAACATCTTTTACTCCAGATCCAGAAGAGCCAACGTCTACCTCTGGCCTCCAGGAAAACCAGACACGCATATGACTGACGAACATATTTTCAGGGGAAACACACATAAACAGTTTTTAAATGAAACGCCCGTGACAAAATGTTATTGTTCTTAATATGTAAAGAGTACTTGTAACTAACTTAAAAAACAAATACCACCCACCTCCAAAGGAGCAAAGCAAAACTCAGTAAGAAATAAATGTTGGGCTGGAGAGATGGCTCAGTGATTAAGAGCACTGGCTGCTCTTCCAGAGGTCCTGAGTTCAATCCCCAACAACCACATGGTGGCTCACAACCATCTGTGATGGGATCTGATGCCCTCTTCTGGTGTGTCTGAAGACAGATACAGTGTACTCATATAAATAAAAATTTTTTTTAAATTTAAAAAAAAGAAAGAAATGTTAATATTTAATCTTGAAATGGCATTAACACTACTTCTAAAACAGGATCTCAGGTAATGCAAACTAACTTTCAACTCTCCATGTAACCTAGAATGCCCTGGAACTTCTGATCCTCCTGCCTCTCCCTCCTAATACCTAGGATTATAAAACCACCACTCCTGGTTTTATGTAGTGATGGGTATTGGAACCCCACACGTCATACACACTAGGCAAGCACTTCACCACCTAAGTTATATCCCCCAGCTCAACAATTACTATTTGAACTTCAAGAGATAGTTAGAGATTTGCAGATATTAAAAAGATAAGCCCTCAAACATGGCTGATAGAAGGTAGTGATGGTATAGACTTTCAGAAGGGCAAGTGGGAAACTCAGCAAAGCTTCAGATGTGACCACAGCAACACTGCCTCTGGAACTCACCCAAAGAAAGTAGGTAAGCATGTAGGCAAAGATCACCCATTGGGATAGTCCTCAGGTTGACGGTAGAATTTAAGAATTGGCTATAAATATTTTAATGTGATAAAGAGCCAGGCATGGTAAAAAAAAAAAATGCCTGTAATACCAGCAAATGGGAAACTGAGACAGAAGACTCATAAGAGTTCAAGGACAGCCTGGGCTACATAGCAAGACCCTATCTCAAAAAAGAAGAAGAAGAAGAAGAAGAAGAAGAAGAAGAAGAAGAGGAGGAGGAGGAGGAGGAGGAGGAGGAGGAGGAGGAGGAGGAGGAGGAGGAGGAGGAGGAGGAGGAGGAGGAGGAGGAGGAGGAGGAGGAGGAGGAGGGGAGGGGAGGGGAGGGGGGAGGGGAGGGGAGGGAGGGGAGGGAGGGGAGGGGGAGGAGGAGATGATCTACTAAATGCTAATCAGAAGAGAATTGGTTGAATTAATTATTGCATATCCACCAAATAAAACACTCCACATAGGCTGGAGATATGGCTCAGTGGTTAAGAGCACTGACTGCTCTTCCAAAGCTCCTTCAATTGCTTCAGTTGCTGGGAAGAGTTCAATTCCCAGCAACCACATGGTGGCTCACAACCACCTGTAATGGGATCCGATGCCCTCTTCTGGTGTGCCTGAAGACAGCTGCAGTGTACTCACATACATAAAATAAATAATAATTCTTTAAAAAAAGAAAACAGTCCACAGACTTTCTGAAGAGCTATGTAGAAGAATAAGTATCAACAGAAAATACTCTTGGCTTATTTCTTTTGTTTTTTAATTACTTATTTTTTTAATTGAAGATGGAGTTGAGGGGGCGGTGACTGGAGAGATGGCTCAGTGGTTAAGAGAGCTGACTGCTCTCACATAGGACCCAGGTTCAATACCCAGCACTCACTCACATGGCAGCTCATACTGTCAGTAACTCCAGTTCCAGGGCATCCGACACCCTCACACAGATATACATGCAGGCAAAACGCCAATGCACATGAAATATAAATGAATAAAACAGGTGTTTTTATACAATATATTTTGCCTACGGTTTTCACTACCCCCAACCCCTCCGGATCCTCCACACTTCCCCGCCCACCTGTCCTGGCTAGGTTATGTCAGGTTAATAGAAGCTAGAGTTGTCCGCAAGGAGGAAACTTAATAAAAATGCCTCCATAAGATCCAGCTGTAGGGCATTTTCTTAATTAGAGATTGATGTGGGAGGGTCCAACCCATGATGGATAGTGCCATTCTTGGGCTGGTGGTCCTGGACTCTATAAGGAAGCAGGCTGAACAAGCCATGATGAGTAAGCCAGTAAGCAGCACTCCTCCATGACCTCTGCACCAGCTCCTGCCTCCAGGTGCCTGCCCTGTTTGAGTTCCTGTCCTGACTTCCTTCAGTGATGGGCTACAACTTGGAAATGTAACCCTTTCCTTCCCAACTTGCCTTTCGTCATAGTATTTCACCACAGCAACAAAAGCACTAAGATGCTACCCAAATCCACAGCCTTTTTCTCTCTCCCTCGTTATAAAATAAACAGGAATTTAAAAAAGTAAAATACAATACAGTGAACAAACCAGATAGAATAAGGCAAAACAAATAGGATAAAAAGAGCCAAAGAAAACACACAAGAAACACATAAAGACACAGACACTCACACTCACATACATAGAAATCTCATAAAAACACAAAACTGGAAACCACAGGTTTCCTGAGGAACCAAATCACCTCAGTGGCCTTCCTGCCCTTCTTCCCTGACAGGTGAGGCAGACTGGGGACAGATGGTCCTGTAAGACCCCCAGGATCCTGCCTGGGCAACAGAGGGGATACAGTTGCCTAGAGGGAACCCAATCAATAACCAAGAGAGGGGTAGGGAAGGGGAACAAGGCCTCCTGGGTTTAGCCAGGAATTCACCAGGGCTGTGGCAAATCCAGGGGCGTTTGAACTCCAAAGGAGCAGGGGAGTGATTTTTTTTGTCCTCGGATGCATCTCCAGCATCTAGGATGGCAAAGGGTACATAATATGTGCTCAACAAATGTTTGGTCAACGAAAAAAACACATGAATAGAGGGATATAAATAATTGCATTACAGGATGGAAAACGGTCAGGGCAGAAGAGAGACATCAAACGCTGTATTAAAGGAAGCTGCAACCACTCCTCACACAAATGATGGTCACAAAAGGTCTGTGCGGGCACAGCTACTCACAGCAACCCTGGCTGAGTAATTAATCAGTGAATACAAGAACAAGGACATGACTAACATTAATTAATAGTCTGTATAATGGCCTCAGATGGGGAAGCCAGAGAGCTCGGAGTCCGATCTCCCAAAGCCCAGAATCTATTTCTGGAGGCAGGTCCTGAAATTACATCTGAAGATGGAATGCCCAGGCAACAACTGCAGGGCGAGGCCAGTCCAGGCCCACATACCTCGGCTACACTCTGGAGACAAGCACAGCACCTGGCATAGGCCACTTTCTCAGCAAGCAGGCCACAGTCCCTCTGCGACTCACTGCTTATCAACCCTGACTGCGCCTGGTCAGGAACTGACCCGGGGGCCGGTGAGCTTTGGGCAATGGCTCTAGGTCTTTCCACCATCCTGGTGTACTGTAGATGGAGAGCCCCAAACTGGGTGCTTCATAAACCCTGGGTCTGATTCTAACAGCCAGGCATCAACTCAACCGCACACTCCATGAACAAGCATGCTTATTTTATCCCTGGGGTCAACTCCATCTCCGAAATGGCTTGCACCCATCAGATACATGTTAGTAGGTGATCATAGATCACCCCCTGAAAGTTCTTGGGTGGCATACTCTGCAAGTGACTCTTGCAGAATGAAGACCATACCCAAACTGAAGGAGGCTAGGGGCCAGAAGTAGAAAGTCATATCTTGCTCAAAAGAGGACATTCCAGTGAATTGTCAAGGAGTCCTGGCATCTGATGAAGGGCTGGGGAGATGTGCTAGCAGACCCAACAAGGTTCTGCTGCAGCTAGATGGGGGCCTACTGAAAACCAGGGGACTCTTGAGAGCCTTCTTGGAGATAGTGGCAGTACAGACCCTGAGGTTAACACTCATCTCTGCTGGAGCCATTACATGCTATCAATAAACAGCAAGGCTTCAAACGAGTGGGAAGGACCACAGGTGGGCATAGTCAGGATACCTGAACTAGGGCAACAGCCAACCAGGGCCTCGACAGCTCTGGCTACCTATCTGAAGCAAGAGCAGAGCCCATTCTCAGTGTGAGAAGTTTTATCTGGTGATTTGTTCTGGTTTGGTTTAGGCAAGGGACAAAGAACAAAGACCAAGGGCTTCTCTTCTTCATTCATGTTGGAAGAATGCTCTAACAGTGGCCCAGGATCCTGATAAAGGAAAGTGGTTGCCTAGCAAGCAGAAGGACCAAAGCTCAATGTTAAAATAAACAAACAAACACAGCCTAGCTGTGGCGCTATATTTTTGTAAGCCCAGCACTGAGGGGAGGCGGAGTCAAGTAAAATCCTAGGGCTCAATGGCCAGCCAGTTTCATTGACTTGGGAAATTCTAAGCCAATGAGATGTCTCAGAATCTCTCCCACCTCCCCCCCCCAAAAAAAAAGGAAAAGAAAGAAAGAAAGGAAGAAAGGAAGAAAAGGAAATAGCACCTTCGATCAGAGGTTATCCTCCAACCTCCTATACATGTATGTACACATATGTATACACACACCACTGAGGTATACCCAACTGCCCCAACAATTTCAGTATACTGAAAGTCTGGGCAACCTCTGAGAGACAGGGTCAGGAGGGAAAGAAGAAAGAACCTTGTCTGAAAGTTACCTGGACATCAAGAACACCTCGGCAAGCCTAATCAATGGAAACACCACGGTGGCCTAAGATATTTCAAATCACACTTAGCAAAAGAATCAGCCTGTTAGTCACCTATAACCAAGAATAAACAATCTGGAGCTCGATTTGTTCCCTGCATTGTTCATCTCTCATATTATTTGGGAGTGGAGGCTGCATGTAGAGTGGACAAAACCTTGGGTCAATGGTCTCCCCACTGTTGTCACAAAGGTTAACACTTTTTGTGACAAGCCCTCAGTTTCTCTACATGTGACTATCTTTTTAAAAGTCTTTCCCACAGAGCCCCAGAGTATAGATCCTGATGACAGGAAGCCCTCTCTCCTCTCCTTATTTATCTTTCTCTGCAGAACTGGGGTCCTGACTCACCGCTATTGTTCCTTCTCTCATTTTGACAGGTCCTTCCTCTTCCCCTTCCCCTCCTGAGACACCCCTCCCTCGGGAATCTGCCTGAAGCCATGGTGAAGGAGCCTGATATGTAGAGGAAGGAGCAATCTCAATGGAGAAACCCTTTCTGGTCTGAGCAGCACATAGTCTAAGACTCAGCTCCTTGAATTTGGAAAACATCCCACATCCCAGACAGCCCTCAGACTTCCTGAGTCAAAGCCACAGCCATAGTATTCAGTTCCTCTTCCTTCTGGCTGAGATTTTGGCCATTCAAACGGACAGTGTTCAGTCACCATTCATGGATAGATGGATGGGACATAACTTTCAAAGAGCATACTAAAACGCTCACAAACCAGTTATGTGGCCCTGATTACACGTGTCTTCCAACCCACCCTCTGTGCCCAGTACTCAGGAAGTACCAGCCTTTCTTCCTTCTAGGTACCCACTTAGGAAAGCACTAACTCCTGGCCTAGCACAGTACTTCCAATTTTCTTAAGCTCTGTAGCATTTGCAGTTATGTTTCCTCGCTGTCATCCCCGGGCAGGATTTCTGGTCTGATCTGGCTTCACAGACCCCGAAGCTGGATGTAGAGAAACGGATGGTGCCCAAGCGTGAATGAAGTGGCTTCAGGGCTCTCACCTCGAAAAATCAGGCTGGCAACAGGGTCACTGCGCCGGTCCTTCTTCACATTGGGGAGGTTGCTGGCCCTTGCCAGCAGGCAGCAGAGCATGGCTCTGCAGCCCAGGCGCGCGGGGCAGAGAGGGAGTAGAAGCTCAGGACTCAGTCACTACTACCCGGCCAGAATTCAGATCCAGGATGGTGCCAAGAGAGCAGTTAACTCCGCTGCGCCTCCGCGGAGACTTGATCAGCCTAGAATGCGAGGCTGCGCGTGGGACAAGGTACACCCATGGGGCGGATCCTCCCTTCCAGCCCGGCCTGGGTCCGCCCTCAGGGCGGTGGCTGGGGAGGAGCAAGAATGAGACCAGGCACTGGTGTCTTGTTCTGAGGGTCTCCTGGAAAGGAAACGCTGCTGCGAGGCACTGGAAGAATGTCCAAGGCAAGGACAGGGCAGAGTCATCGCCTGGGGCAGCACGGGTCCAAAGAGTCTGGCACTAAACGCCGAAGGAGTGTGCACTGTGTGCCCAGTGACCCAGGCGCAGCTCCTAGTGGGCTGCTACGGGGATCTCCCGGTAACACCTAGAGTTGTCGAGGTCTAACTCGAATCATGCTATGTTGCCAGTCGTTACCCATTCGATACCTGCAGTTCTCCACTACAACAATCTCTGCACTCTTCACGCTTAATAGTGGAGAAAGTTGCTTAAGTCATGAGCCTTAAGTCATCCCAGTCCCGAGCACGTTTCTGTGTGTTGTTTGATCCTCTAACAGCTTAGAAAGATGCTCCCCATCAGGACCTTAGCCTCTCTTCCCAACCCCCACCCCCACACACTTCAGCAGGTAAGTGGAGGTGGGGGTGTGTATGGTCCCTACCCTTTTCATCTTGAGGGACACAGCACTTTCTGAGGGGATATCCTGCTCCTGCACCCCGTGTTTCTTGTCAGGGATGACAATCAATGCTTAGCAGTCAGACTGTAATTCTCAAGTTCCCAGGTCTCCCTCTCTCTTGACAGCACACACGTGCTGGGGACCGTACCATTCAGCCCAAATCCCAACCACATGCTCTTTTTTTCTTTCCTTTTTTTTTTTTCAATACTTTTTTGAAAGAGCCTTCAAACTTTCTGTCTCCATATTCTCCTCTCCTGAACCACCCAGTCATGTTTCCAAATCTAATCACACCTCTAAAACGACAGATCCTATGGGCTCTGGTTGAAAATATGACCACGAGAAGAAAAAGAAGAGGAAGAGGAAGAGGAGGAGGAAGAGGAGGAGGGAGGGGAGGAGGAGAAGGAGGAGAAAAGAAGAAAATAAAAAGATGCTTATGGAGCAAGTTCTCCATAAATAATTATTAATAAAAGAAATGGTTTAGGCCAGGCAGTGGTGGCACACACCTTTAATCCCAGCACTTAGGAGGTAGAGGCCAGTCAGGTCTACAGAACCAGTTCCAGAACAGCCAAGGCTACACAGAGAAATCCTATCTTGGGGGAAAAAAATGGTTTAAAAAACAGACCCGGGGTTGGGGATTTAGCTCAGTGGTAGAGCGTTTGCCTAGCAAGCGCAAGGCCCTGGGTTCGGTCCCCAGCTCTGAAAAAAAAGAAAAAAGAAAAAAAAAAAAAACAGACCCTTCTCTGCTTTCTTTGTCACCACCCTGGTTGAAGCCACTGTTTGTTTTTGCCTATGCTACAGTGCCCGACTCATTCCAGTCTCTGGTCTTCTGCCTCTGCCCTTGCTGCCACCTCCACCCTGCCATATTCTCTGCCCAGCAGCACCTGTATCACTCCATCACTCAAAAGCTTCCCACAGCTCCCACCTCACTAAAGTAGAGAACGAAGCCCCTAGAGCCCTCTAACCTGGCCCACCCTTCCTCAGGTTTATGGTCCTCCTCGGGCTCCTCAAACACTCCAGGGCAGCACCCTTTGGGTTCCGATGAGCTGTTCTCTCTGACTGTAGTGTTTACTCCTGCCCTTCCTTGGCAGATCCTCTCTAGAAGCACCTCCTTTGGCTACCAATTTAACCTGCAACACATGCCCTCTCTCCTCTTTCATGATCTGTCATGGTTTGTTGGTTGTTTGTTGTCATATAACCCGGGCAAGCCTTGAGCACTCTTCGTAGGCAAAGAATGACCTTGAACTTCTGATCTTTTTGCCACTCCTTCCTCAGTGTCCAGATTGTATTTCTTTCCTACGTTTTCCATTAGAATATTGGGTGGTCTCTGAGAAATTAGGGGAGTTTTGTTTAGCGACTGTAGCCTTTGTAACACCTGAAACAGGGTTCTGCACACAGCACAGACAAATGTCTTCTAAACAGTTCACCGAGAGGACATTGAACTCCACGCTCCGCATTGGTCACTTCTAGCTGATGATGCTCCACGTCAGGCAACACAGACAGCAGATGGCAGCAGTTACATATCTAGGCACTGTGGGACATGCTCTCAAGAAGAGAAAGGCCCCTAAAAGAGCCAGCAATTCCCACTGGGTGCTGCATGATGAAAGGATGTGGGGGTTGGGGATTTAGCTCAGTGGTAGAGCGCTTGCCTAGCAAGCGCAAGGCCCTGGGTTTGATCCTCAGCTCCAGGAAAACAAAAAGAAAAAAAGAAAAAAGAAAAAGAAAAAGAAAGGATGTGTAGGAAGGAGAATCTAGAATCTTCTCCGGCGGCTAGGACCCTCTCTTACTCTCCCTGACTCTACTCCTCTCCCTTGGTACCCACTTCTCTCCTAGCAGAACCGTTGTAGATTGCTGTCTGTCTTTTCTGCCCCCTCAAAAGGGGTGCCTGTACTCAGGTGAGGTCGGGTGGAATCTTAATTAGTAAGGTAAGGCAGCCTGTGATTGGGCAGTGGAAGAAGGCGGAGCTGAACATTTTAGAGAGGGGACAGAGAGAGACAGACAGACAGAAATGGAGACAGAGATGGAAGAGACAAAGAGGGACCCGGAGAAGAAGATGATGAGCCGGAACCATGTGGTCCTAGGAGTCATAAGTAGCTGGGGATACCATAGATAGACGACTGAGTGATGTATGGTACATTTGTCCGATCTAGGTGGGCAGCTGGCATTCATATCAATTGAGTTTTACGTTCTTTGTGTGTATTTTGGGGTGGAGGATTTGCTGATATAAATCTGTCTGGTAAACTACAAACCTCTGGAGTTGTCATTTTATGGGGCACATAAAACCTAGCTGATTAGGTGCACATCTTTGGCTCCATGCTGGACCCTGCTCTGTCTCCTGTTGATGGCAGAGTTGTCATGGGCCTGCATCCTAAGTTGTTCTTGTGCGACCACAGACTTATACGTCCTACACCAAGAAACACAACTGCCACTCCTGCTTCCTGTAAACAAGGTAGCATAGAGCCAATTGCCAATGAGACCCAAATGTTCAGGGACCCTGGACAGCAGAGAGGAGAAAGCAGTGAATCAGCCTGCTTCAGGGTAACGCTTTGGGGGTGGACAGTGTCCATGCATATTCAGAACTCAAAGTCATAGTCAAGTGAGTGACTGATCACTTTAGAACTGTCATTTAAGTCTACTTGAGCCTAGAATGTTGGTTAATTGTAATTTAGGTTACTCTTCTGAATACTTATGGTGTCAGTACTTGGGTGTCCCAGGTTCCTGATGCCTCCTACTGACATCTGCCTGCTCACTGACAGCATTTCCTAACTGACCATGCCATAGTCACCCCAGCCACATACGGTCCATTACTCATATTGCAGTCATGAGATCTTCAAGCATAGTTGGGGTCATTTCCCTGATGAAGATCCCTCAAGGGCCTCCTCGTCCCCTGGGATAAAGCCTGCATTCCTTTTCTCTGCCAGAGGTTAAGCCCACTCAGGCTTTTAACCGCAGAGTTCCAATTCCAGAGAATTTTCAGTTTCTCATACAGCCCAAGCTCCCCTCCAGATTGGAAATCTACTTGTTGCTGCTCTCCGGCTACCTCTGCAACACCACCTCCATCCACCCCTGGGGTCTCAGTTCCTAGGGAAGAAGGCCCTGACCTTCCTCTAGGTTGGGTCATTCCGGGAAGTAAACACGTCAGCAGAGACACTGCTCCTTAGTGCTCATGGCAATTGTAAGGAAGGCCTAGCTGCGAAATTGCTTGCTCATTGTTAGAGACCAGGACTGGCTCAGTGCCCTGGTATTCCCAGTGTGTAGGTCAGGGCTGGCCTGGAGTTGAGGCAGTGGACACTGCCCAGGGCTCTCCGACATGGGCTCCACCTCCTGAGGCACTCACTGCTTTTTGGAGAAGGCAGCATTGCCCCCTAGGGGAAATTTTAGATATTGTGAGCTTTATCTTTCTTTTTTTTTTTTTTTTTTTTTTTTTGACTCCCAAATTTGTCCCCACCTCCTCTGCAAGCCCTAACATGCATGTGCATGCACACAATCTCTACTCCTGGCCCCATTCCAGGCCAACATAGTCCGCATTGGAAATCTGCAAGAGATATGTCTAATATTTTCAGAGACTATTCCAAAGGGCTTTAGCAAACCCTTGGCCGGTGTCCAAGAAACAGGGACTCCATATACCTTTCCATAAACCAGAAAAGCAACAGCTGTTGACCCAAACCCTGAGCACATCCTGAGGCCTTTTCCCATCTGAACCTCCAGGTTCTTCCTGGTCTTACTTTTGTTCATTACTCAGACCTTTCCTTCTTCCCCTAAACACACTTGTAGACTTCAGAATGGGGCCTAGAAACTCAATGGGGCCTCCTCTCAAGGGAATTTGTCTCACTGATAAAGCCTTAACAGAGCTATGGAAGTAACTTAAAGTGCTTGCTGTGAAAGCATGAAGAGAGGAGTTCCAGCCCCAGAACTGGTGTTTAAAAGCCAGGTATGGTAGATCACATTTGTAATCCCAGTACTAGAAGGCAGGCTTGACTTTTTATTCATGAATATGTACCCATATACATATATACAGAATTAAGCTGAAATGGAGAATGAGGCTTACCCTCCATATCTGTTCTTCTTTCTTCTACTGATATCTCCTACAGTTTTACCTGGCACTTGGTATCCAACTTGAAAACTATATTTCCTGGACTCCCTTGCAGCTAGATTTGAGATCAATGAGCTAGAAGGAGGAAGTATGTATGTAATTGTCCATGTGTCTTTATGGAGAAAACGTGTGTTTCTCCAGTACCTTTTCCTTCTTTTAGTTATTGTGAAAGTGAATTATGATGCTGTGCTATCACAAACCATACTCCCTGGAGAGAACAGAGCAAGAACCAGGATGATCTTGGACCACCTGATGCATCAGGAGCTTTTGAACTAGGATGCCAATAAGTCAATGATTACCATGGTTTATCATGGAGGCATCAGAGGTCTCACAATAGTGGTATGCATGGATCTGCATCTACAGAGAGAGCAAACTATTCACCAGTAGGAAGGTAAGAGGGTCATCCGGAAGTCCAATGGGAATGAGATCAATTGTGAAGCAGTTTGTAGTACTCCAGGTAGGGTTTCTGTTTGTTTGTTTGTTTGTTTGTTTGTTTTGCTGAGACTTCATGTTTCCAGACTGATAGAGGTAAGAAAAAAGGAAATTAAAAGTCTTCATTGGCTTTAATGATGTCACCACTCACTGGTGATGATGAATAAGGGAATATGCTATCCTGTAGGTGACACTGTGCATCAGAGAATACACTGGTGTTCCAAAGAGATGTATTGTGGAACAATATGATGTTTCATAGCAAAATTGTGCCCAAGTTAAGCCATGGAAGATTTCTCATACCAATCTCCCCTTATAGCTTCCTTTGAAAAAGCAGAGAATCTGATTTTTTACCACACCTGGCTTTTTAACATGGACCCCGTTTAAGATAAATCTAACACCTGTGTATAGATAGATTGGGAGTGCATGACCCCACTTACCCAGTGAGCACATGTCTTTTTCTCTATAGCCTATCCTAGGTGGCAACACTGGCCACAAGACACAGGAACATTTATAGTCCTGTTCTCTATAATCTGGTAGCCATATTGCCTAACCATGAATAAAGACTGAACACATTCTCATAAGGTCTGGAGTTTTGTTTCCCCAGGACCTAAAACCAAACACTTTGAGGCAAAGACCTTGACTTCTGCTCAGTGACACCACTCTTCAGAGGGATGCTCTGCATGAGTTTGCAGAATTCCTTTAAGACACATTTGCCAGTCCCTAAACCCCCATGTATCCCCTCTGATACCTTCACCTCTCTCTGGATGCCCCAATCTAGTTACTACCTTCTTGTTGCTAAGGATGTAAACACTCATGTAGTCCAACTACAGCCATAATCATGTGACCTCCAGGAAGCGCCTGCTATGGTGGAAATGGTGCAGGCTCCTGGCTGGCCACCTTTTCCTCATGGGGTGACTGATTTAGCATCTGTGAAAACAAGAGGATGACACTCTGCAAAGGTGTTGCCTTCAGCACAGTGCTGATCCCCCTCCAAGGGAGTCATGTGACAGATGTAAGCTTCCTCCCCACCAGCTAGGACTTCCTCTAAGAGACAAAGGTGGATAGAAGCCAGCAGGCAAGCAGTGAGAAAGGGAGAGCACGGGGAAGGGAAGGTCGGAGAAGGGTTAAAGGCTCCAGTTGGGGGGTGGGGTGGGGTGGGTCTCTACAGAGCATTCAGAGAAGCATAGCAGCATCATGAGGCCATGGCCTGCCATTGGGCAGGCAGACAGTGCCTCAGTTCAGAAGGGCTGATGAAGGAATGGCAGACAGAGGAGACAAGGGTCGCTACAGACTGGCAAACAGATACCAGCCATGAAGCTGGTTTTGTCAGTTTGAGAGGTCATTGGACAGACAAACGGAGCCAATGATAGAACTAATTTAGTTGAAAAAAATACTGAAAGTTTTCTTAGGTTAGTACAATAGTGACTTGATATATTACATGGTAATTATAATAGTAATTATAGATAATAACTATAGTTAACATGCGTTCATTTTCGCTAGTTTGTTGAGACAGTCTTATGTAGCCCAGGTCAACCTGGAGCTCTGTGTACTTGATGATGACGTTGAGTTTCTGATCCTCCTGCCTCCGTCTCCCAAGTGCTAAGATCACACCTATGCATCTCCCAACCTGCCTTTATGCAGAGGGAGAGAATAAACCCATCGTCCCTTCCTATTAGGCAAACATTCTTCCAACCAAGCTATATTCCCAGCCCTATAGTTAAAAAGTATTGGAGCTGTTGAAAGTGCTTTGTCTGGTCTGCAGCACTTCACCGTGGAGGGAACTCAGACACAGAGGAGTTGAGTGGCTTGTCCAAGGACACACAGCTGAAATGTGGCAGAGCTGGAATGTAAAGCTCAAGATTCCAAATCCTAAGTAAGCAGTTTATGTGTAGGAAGCTGGAGATCTCGGCCGCTCCTCCTCCTTCTCTCCTCTTCCTTCCCTCCCTCTCTCAACAGTTTTATGACACACCAGGTTGTGACCAAGGCTGCCAGTTGTCTGCATTCCTTTGTCCCCTTCTCAGCTTTTATTCCATTAAAAAAACAAAAAGGCCCACAGTGACGTCACTGCCCCCTCCCCTAGAGGCCCTGCTATAATCATGTCATCCTGAGAGACGTATGACCCTTCATCCTGGGCCTAGGGTATCAGATCCTAAGCATGTACCCTCCACAGGTTTGTGAGAACTCTGTGGTAAGGGCTGGGATACCGGAAAATCATACTAAATAGTATCTAATTGGCCCATCAGACACGGAGAAGGTGATTCAAGGCAGAAGCTTTCTGAGATGAGAAGGCACCCTCAAGGCCACACGGCAAGAGCCGAGGCCCTCAGGACCTAGGTGAGTAAGGAGTAAAAGCCGTGTGTGTGATGTGTCAAGGAGTCAGGGTGGTGTGTATATAAATAAACTTGCAGATAGGCACCAGAGCCTGAATTCCCCCTTCTGCCTGAGTCAGACCTAAAGCTAGAAGAAGAGAGAGTAAAGCTGGTGCAGAGGTGGCTAGATCCAGGATGCCTGGGCATGAAACCCCAAATCCAGTCCTTACTGGAGCAAAGGTCAGGCTTGTCACTGTTATCTTTGTGCCTCGGTTTCCCCTTCTGTAAAGTGGGACGATGAGAGTTGCTACCAGCTGTGCTTGCTATTGGACTAGGATGCAGCTTGTGTTACATGTTCTACTCAGAAGCATGCCAGGTATAATAAGTGTGGGTCTTCTGCATAGGATTTTTGTGGCCTTTTACAGAAACAGTTTCTGGAAATGATGTATTGCTTATGTTTAGCCAATGCCCACTCCCCTTCCTTGTGATAAAGACATTTTAAGGAGTCAGAACTGGGTAGTGGTAGTAGGCACCTTTAATCCCAGCACTGAAGAGGCAGAGGCAGGTGAATCTCTGTGAGTTTGTAGCCATCCTGGTCTACACAGTGAGTTCCAGGACAGCCAGGGCTCCACAGAGAAACCCTGTCTTGAAGCAGAAGTTAGACCCCTCCACCTTTGGGTTATTTGTCCTATCCTGTGCTCCTTACAACCCTATGTTCCCTCTCCTAGACTCAGCCCTCCACTGGGCAGGCACCCAGCCTGGTTGGTGTGGGTGGCACATGGCATGCATTCCATGTATCCTTTCTTACCCATGGGCCCCTGGGAATTCTCTGACAAGTGTACCACCTTGGCAAAGCCCCTTGGCAAAAATCTCTCTGGGCTGAATCTTAGTGAAGAGGATAATACCCTTGCCTTTTGACCTTATAGACCTGACTGAATTTATTTTCTCACAGAGGATCGTGACCATGTCACCGGGAAGGCAGGTTTAGGTCAGCCAGGGAAAGTAGGCTTCCCAGAAGGGCGTTTCGCATTTCTCTGTTCCGGGCCAGAGCCTGTTCTGTAATCATTCACCAGCCTGGCCCTGACTGAGAAGGGTAGAAGAGTGAGTGAGCTTAAACACTGCAAGGCACCCAAATTTAGACATGGTTAAGAGTTTGGCTAATGCAGGACGTGGAAGGTGGCCAGGGCCTGGGGGAGGGGAAAGACTGCATTCTCCACTGCCTGACAATGACATCCTGGGTTATGAGTTCCAGACAGCCTGCTTCTCAGGTTGAGAGCACAGACAATATACTTCCTTTCTATACAGTGAGCTCTGGGCTCCAGGAAAGGGGAACATACCCAGAGGAGCCAGGCAGCAGCAAACAGGAGGACTATGGATTCCCCCACCCCCACCCCCACCCCAAACCCCACCCCATCCCACCCCTCCTGGTGAGGTGGAGGGAAGACTCCAGACAGGTCCCTGGGGCTAAATGAAGACTGTAACTACTAGCTGTGCTTCTGGTGAGCTAGAAAGCACTCCCATTCATTATCCTCTCCAACCCCCACCCCACCACCACCACATACACACAAACCCCAGCCTTTCTCCTGAGCCTGCCCTGGGGGAGGGGTGGACAGGAGAAGGAGCATGCAATGAACCTTTGCAGAGAAGGGGGGAGGTAAGGGGAAGCTGGAAGGAAATCAGGGGCTGGCGGGGCACTAGGAGAGACAACAGCCCTGAGAATGGAATCAGCTCTAGACCACACACTGCCCTTCCAAGACGCTGAGCGCAGAGGTGTGACTTTACAAAGCCTGTTCAGGCTTCCAGGCAGAGAATGAGGAAGGGGCACAGGAACTAGCTTAACACCCAAGGAGCTTGGCTGGTCTCTCAGGATGGTATCCTCCCTTCCGTCAGCCAGGGAGCAAAAGTGGAGGAGCTAGAGCACCAGGGATAGCCTTTTGAACAGTCGTTCTGAGCCTTCCCAGTGCTGTGACCCTTCTATATAATCCCTCGTGTAATGACCCCTATCCAGAAAAGTATTTCGTTGCTACTTCATAACTGAAAATTTACTACTGTTATGAATCCTAATGTAAACATCCGGTGTACAGGACATCTGATATGGGACTCTTGTAAAAGGGTCATCAGACCCCAAAGGGATTTTAACCCACTGGTTGAAAAACACATAGTCCAGAGCCCTTAGCCAGGCAGCTAACCCAGGCCATTGGTTGGCCTGCCCAGAGCTGAGGATACAAAGTAAACATGAAAATCTCCTCCCCCAAACACATGGGAAGATGTCCTTGTCCTGTCTGCTGGAAACACACTGATAAAGCTCATTTCCAAGGCTTCTATGGGAAGCTGGTGGACCAAGAGGAAGCTGGTGAGGAGTAGGAGAAACACACAGACAAGGTGCTCCAAGTTCTTCACTTCCTTCTCTTAGTGCAGGCGGCTTTCCAGGTTGCTCACCCTGGGTCTCTGTCCAAATCCCACACTGAGCACTGGGTGCTCCCAACACGCCTGTGTGTGCCAAGCTTGCCTCAAGCCTTCAGATGTCCCGTGGAGTGCAGGGTGTGCACACGCCTGCTAGTTCATGTGCATACTTCATGACACCAAAAAGGGATGACTCTGGATGGTCAGGGATTGACAGCTGTTCTAATCTCCTGGGCCAGGTATGAAGGGAAAAGAGGACTAGCCGGGAAGGAAGGCAGAGAAACATATAGAGTGGGTAGTGAAATTGGGCCCAAACCCTTGCCCTCTACTCTTGATCCAGGTTATGTCTCAAAGCTGGAAGACAAACTGTGAAGATCCCAGTCCTGGTCTGGTTCTGGGTTGGGGAAGGGTTGTTCTGGGAAAGCAAACATAGCCAAAGAAAAGCACAAGCACAGCTCTGCAAAGCTTGCTGTGGAAAGTCAAGGACTGAAGAGGAAGGAGCTGGCGGCCTAGCATTAGGGGACCCCAGTCTAAGAAAGCCTAAATACCACCCCAACAGGTGTTATTCTATTGAGAGTAACAGAGACTCCAAAAGATTGTTAATGGTGACAGCTAAACTTCTCCCACCATTGGGGTGTGTGTGTGTGTGTGTGTGTGTGTGTGTGTGTGTGTGAGAGAGAGAGAGAGAGAGAGAGAGAGAGAGAGAGAGAGAGAGAGAGAGAGAGAGAATAGGATTCCCAGAGGCGTGGCTATGCTTGCTTCAGTGGCAGCCAGTCTGCTAGCCTAGCTTCTGATAGTGAGCAAAGGCCCCAGGGAAGTTAAAAATAGGCAAAGGCCAGGGCCTTCCGGGGAGAGGAGCTGAGACCTGCTACACAGGGTTTGTGCAGCCAAGAGTGGAAAGACATCTTTTAAGGGATCCAGAGGAAAGGAGTAGTAGCCCTGCCCTCACCCGGTCCAGCTGAAGCGCAGTTGGGCCACTTCTATCTCACAGCCTCAGTTTCCCCTGTGGTGCCCCACCCCTCTCCTCTGTGTCATATCAATATCCAACATTAGTCTGACATTGCTAGGGAGTCTTTTTCCTGGCTTTCAAGAACTCCCCGGCGGTCGTACCTGCAAACACCGCGGAGCAGTAAGCATCGCTGATGTCGGAGTCCGGGGTGTGGACATTCTCTGCAAAGAGAATGAAGACTCGCAGCATCGCGAAACTGGAGGGGCAGGGTCAAGGCGCAGGCGGAGGGGCCCCCTCAGGAGGGAGGCCGACTTGGATGAATGGCTGCCGGCTCACAGGTGTTGTCCTGAAGAGGAACAGGCTAGTCCAGGCGGCCCCAGTGGGCTAGGCTAGGACCCCGCCTCCGGACGGCCTCACCCTGCTAGTCAGAGTGCGTTGCGAGGAGAACAGGGGCTTCTGTTCATTTCCCACCCCCGCAGTTGTACTCCAGCTCCATGGAACTGTAATTCAATGCCCCGCCACCAGCTTTCCCAATGACACGGCACTTTGCATTAGACCCTGAGCTGCGGACTGGGCGGTGGCCGCAATGGCCTGAAGAAAGACGAGGGCTTCAGGCACGCAGTGCAGCCCAAATCTCGCTCCCGGACAGAAGAAAGTTGGGCTCCACCCCTGACCTTCCACCTCTCGCCAGGAGCTGTGATTTGCTTGGCTACGCTTGGCTCTTGCAGTGGCCACGGGGACGTGATAGCTCCTCAGAAGCCGGTCAGACAGCCCCAGGGAGGAAGAGAGATCCAGGACTTAGAGCTGGGAGCAAAAGCACCTCTGGCGCTTTCGCTGAGAGCTCAGAATTTCATTGGTGAACAGCGGCTTTAAAAAAGTTTGCCTCCTTTCCCGACTGTAAAAGTAACAAATGCTTTAACCCAGTGGCTCTCAACCTTCCTAATGCTGCGATCCTTTAATACTAATAATATAATTAATAATAATAATCCTCATGTTGTGGTGACCCCCAATCATAAAATTATTTTCATTGCTACTTCATAACTGTAATTTTGCTACTGTTATGAATTGTAAACATCTGATAAACAAGTTATATGATATTCGACCACTGTGGAATGATTGCCCCCCCTTCAAAGGGGTCAGGACCCACAGGTTCAGAAGCACTTTTACACAAAGGAAGATAGACGTTTTACCTATGGTTCTTTAAAACAAAACAAAACTGTGTTAAAATAGGATTCAGATATTTACCAATCCAGGCTCCCCTCTGAACTTGTGACATGTAAGTGACAATTTTCATGGACTACTTGAGTCAAAGGATCTGTGCCATGTCTTACTGCCTCATCTAACTTTTCCCTTGTATCATTACAATTTCGTCCCAAACAGTATTGGAGAGATGAAACAGCTCAGTTGTTACGAGCACTTGCTGCTCTTGTAAGAGAACTTGGGTTTGATTCCCAGAACCTATCTGCTGTACCCCAAAGTATTGAAGTTCAGTTGGGGGGCCGGATGCGTCTTATGGGCCCTTCTGGCACTGCATGCACATACACATGCTGGCAGAACACCCATACATATAAAATAAGTCTAAAAACACAACATTTTCAAGACCAGTGAGATAGTTCATCGGGTAAATATATACCTGCTAGCAAACCTGAGTCCAGTTTCTAAGACCAATATGGTGGAAGGAAAGACAGGGCTCAGCCAGTTCTCTGACCTCCACAGGTCAGTCTTTCTCCCTCTCCTCCTCCCCTCCCCCATTCTCTCATTTGTTGTTTTGTTTGCTTCTAGTACTCATTCCTGAGCTGCTTTTCTACACCTGACCAGATCCATCCTCCCACCAGCTCATCTGTGACTCATCTTCTAAGGATGGCCACTGGGGTGAGCCATCAGCTGTCAGTAGAACCTTCCCGGCAGTGCATCAGTGTGGTCAACAAACCAAGGCAGAAGAGCCAATCAACTATAGTTGACTGATTGGGCTCCCAACTGTGACTTGATTGTGACAATGAAATTTCCTGTGCCCACTGAGGGCCCTTCTGATTTTCTTTGCCTCTAACACAATATATGATTGTGGGGAAGAGCAAAGTGAGAGTTGGGAATGTAATAATTTATACAAGGGGTATGACTCAAGTCTCAAGTCCAGCACTGTGCTGGATGATGGGGTACAAGCAGAAGTGATAC
The DNA here is from genome assembly GCF_011064425.1 of Rattus rattus. Classification (NCBI taxonomy): domain Eukaryota; kingdom Metazoa; phylum Chordata; class Mammalia; order Rodentia; family Muridae; genus Rattus; species Rattus rattus. Next base: position 62,236,689 of record NC_046159.1, read on the forward strand.
AGTCCCTGTTATGTGTCCAATTGCACTCCTGCCCGAGGATTGATATCTCAAAAACTTAACCCCTAGTACTTTTGTCTTTGACACAGGGTATCATGTATTTCTGGATGGCCTCAAATTAATCAAGTAACCAAGGGAGGTGATTAAGTCAAAATGAGGCCATTGCAGTGAGCTCTAATCTAAGTGGTTTTTTCTTTCTTAAGATTTGCTTTTTGGGCTGGAGAGATGGCTCAGTGGTTAAGAGCACCGACTGCTCTTCCAGAGGTCCTGAGTTCAAATCACAAATCCCAACAACCACATGGTGGCTCACAACCATCTGTAATGAGATCCGGTGCCCTCTTCTGGTGTATCTGAAGACAGCTACAGTGTACATATATAAAATACATAAATAAATTAAAAAAAAAAGATTTGCTTTTAATTTTAAGTGTGTGTGTGTGTGTGTGTGTGTGTGTGTGTGTGTGTGTGTGTGTGTTACATACACACAGATGCCCAAGGAGGCCATAAGAGGGTATCAGATTCCCTGAGGCTGGAAATACAGGAGTCAGTTCTCTGCCTCTACCATGTGGATTCACATGCCATCAAGCTTAGTGTAAAAAAGCACCTTTGTCCTATGAACCATTTTGTTGGCCCCTTAGTCTATTTTTGAAGAAGTACAGCTTGACTCTGCAGATGCTCAATGTAACATGAACTGACATGATGGAGTAGCTAAAACTGGATCTGAGAGACATTCAACTAGCTGCCTCAAATACAGTGTGTCTTACTTTTCTACCGCTGTGACAATTTATATGAGTTCATTGGTGGCTTACATTTTCAGCAGGTAAGTATACAGCAGGCAGACACGGTGCTGGAGCTAGAGCAATAGCTTGAGAGCCGGTCTGGATCCACAGAAAAAGCTAACTGGGAATGGTATTGGCATTTGAAACAGCAGAATCTACACACCTCCTCGACAAGGCCACACCTCCTAATCTTGCCCAAACAGTTCCACCAGCTGGGAACCAAGCATTCAAACATATAGTCCTATGGGGGACGTTCAAACCAGCACAGCATGACTAAAGAAATTTGAAAAGAATTGTAAGACATCCTCAACTCCTCTACTTTATACAGCAGGCATTATTCAAACTTCCTACTCAGTCTAACTTTATTCCCCAGTATATAGGATTTGCTTAATGTTTTCTTTCTAAAAAGAAACACCACATTCTCTGAAACTACTCAAGTTAAACAGAAAAGATTGTTTTGTGAATTTGGAGGGAGCATACATTATGGGCTATTTTTATTCTTAAATTATTTAACTCTCTCTCTCTCTCTCTCTGTGTGTGTGTGTGTGTGTGTGTGTGTGTGTGTGTGTGTGTATGTGTTACAGCACATATGTTAAGATAGGAGGACAACTTCCAGGAATCAGTTCTTTTTCTCTATTATGTGGACCCTTCTAAGTCATTGATCCTGGGTTCCAGTTTTTATTCCTTCTTGCCCATGAGTGCAGAGGTGGTCCTCGGAGAAGTTATCTGCCATTTCTGGCTCTCACTTTTCGCCCTAACCTTCATAAACACCCTTTCCAACACCTTAATGAATGGAAACTTCTGTCTCTCTTCTGAAGCTTCAGGTCCAGGGTTTCCTTGTCACTGTGTAGGGGTACCCATGCACAGAGAAGGAGATGATCTATCCTAAGATTTGAATTCAATTCCTTGAGGAACTTTAGGAAGTCAGTGGTGGACACTACTTGACAGCAAAAGGTTAGCCTTTTCCTGATGGGAGTTGGATATCACAGTTGTGATCTTGTTGGCTGAATCCCATCCATTTCCTAAGTTGAGGCCTCTCAACCTCTTGCTTTCAGTTCCCAAGCTTGGTTTCCATGGCTTCAGCCAGCAATCCCAACAATACTGTTTTTGTGAGTCCTTGCACACTTTGCTTAGGGTGAGAAAACACTTCTATTTTTTGATGTACTTTGGTTATGAAAGTCAAGACGTACCAAGCAAGCTGGTATTCAATATTTCTATTTTCTCTCCTTTGGAGTTATTAGAATAAAGGCAGAAGTGAAGAGGGTGGGAAGTATGGAGCTTAAGAGTGGTGATGGAGCCCACAAAACTCTCCAGAGGAGGCATGCCTGTCTGTATGACCAGGATTTTTGTGGATTGAGGGTTTATCTAGGAAATGAAAAAAAATAACTATCCCATTTCCACATTAGGCTAGAGAGAGTATACTGAACAATTTAATTTCCTACCCCATAACCCTGTAGAGGCAAGAAGGTGATCTCCTTCCTCTCCTCACCATAAAGGGTCATAGTAGACACCCCTATCCCAAAGACTAGGTTAACAAGAGAAGAACACAACTTTATTTGATCATAGTTTGATACAAGAGACTTCAAAACAAAGACCAAAATCAGGTTTGATCCAAACCTATTTTAATGTTTGAATTCAATGATACATTAACAGCTGTGTAGAGATGGGATTGAATTGTGTAAATGTGATGAAATATTTGATACAAGCAGTTTAAGCAAAGGTGAAGAAGGCTGGAGAGATGGCTTAGCAGTTGTGGGCACTTGTTCTTGTAGAGAGTAGACCTGTGTTTGATTTCCAAAACCAACATGGCAGCTCACAACTGTCCAAAACTCCAGTTCCAGGGGATCCAATATTTTCTTACCTCTGCAGTCATAAGGAACAGATGTGGTACACAGACATACACATAATTTTTTTTTAACTGGAAAGGGTGGATGTTCATTTTTTATTACATTTATTTGTTGTGGTTATGTGGGTATGAATTCCCTTGGCACCCCTGTGGAGGTCACAAGACAATTCAGGAGTCAGTTCTCTCAGGAAGGATTTGGCTCACAGTTTTGGAGGTTAGTCCACTATGGTGAGGAGGGTGCACCACAATAGAGCAACTCACATCTGGTCCTCTGCTTATGAGATGGTACTGTCCACTTACAGGGCAGATCTTGGGTCCATCAGTTAATCGTCCCTGTACATCAGTCACCTGCACATATGATTTACTTTCTAGGTACATGTCAATTCAATCAAGTTGATAGGATTAACCACCACAAACAGTAAGAGCATAATATAATTCTGAGAGACTATAGGGCAACACCCAGGAAGGCCTGCTCACTCAGGTTCCTCTCATCTGTTCTATATCACATTCCTCCCTGTAGCCCTTTCTTTTTTTTTTTTTTTTTTTTTTTTTTTTTTTTTTTTTTTTTGGAGCTGGGGACCGAACCCAGGGCCTTGCGCTTGCTAGGCAAGCGCTCTACCACTGAGCTAAATCCCCAACCCCCCTGTAGCCCTTTCTAAACATTCTTTTTTTTTTTTTTCCAGAGCTGGGAACCGAACCCAGGGCCTTGCACTTGCTAGGCAAGCGCTCTACCACTGAGCTAAATCCCCAACCCCGCTGTAGCCCTTTCTAAAATGAGAGTCTTACAACTGTCTATAAAAGTAGGCCAGGGAATTTAAAATTTTATTTAAAACTTAATTTTAGTGTGTGGATGTGTTTGTGGGGGGCAGGTATGAACATACAACAGTGCACAGGTAGAGGCTAGAGGACAATTTTGTGGAGTCTGTTCTCTCCTTCCACTTTTATTTGAGCTCTGGGGATTGAACTCCTGTCACCAGGCTTACACAGCATTTGCCTTTACCTGCTCAGCCATCTCACCAGCCCCAAAGAGTTACTCTATGATTAGGTCTATGGTAGTTTTCTCATTCTATGATGAAAGTAACTTAAGAGTTATGTAGTGGTTTGAATAAGAATGACCATCATAGGTTCATATATTTGAGTACTTGGTTCCCATTGGTGGAACCATTTGGGAAGGATTAGGAGGTGTGGCCTAGTTGGAGGTGTGTCACTGGGGATGGATTGAGGTTTCAAAAATGATTGCAAAACAGAAAGGATAGGAAGATTAAAGTGATCTTTTAGGGCTTTATGATTGGCTTTGTGGAGGAGGGGTTCTTATTTCTTTGACCTACATTGGAGAAGAGGAAGTCATATGGCTTGTCTTAGAGAAGAGTGTGAGGTGAAAGACAGGAAGATAGAAGGTGCTCACTTGTGCACCATTAAGATTTTTAGAGCTGGCAAGATAGTTCAACACATAAAAGTGCTTACTGTGCAAACCTGGTGATCTGAATTAAATCCCCAAAATCTATGGTGAAAGGTGAGAATCAACTCCCCCAAATTGTCATCTGACATCCATACTCACATCAAAATGCATACACAGAGAAGGGGGGGGAGAAGAGGGAAGTGGTGGGGGAGAATGGGAGGGAGATGCATTTATTTCCAGCACTTGGGAGGCAAAAGCAGAGACCTCTGAGTTTGAGGCCAGCCTGGTCTACAGAACAAGTTCCAGGGCAGCCAGAGCTACACAGAGAAACCCTGTCTCGAAAAACCAAACCAAACAAATCAAACCATAAAACAAATAAAAAAAGATCTTTGCCAAAGATTTTGCAATATTTACTTTGATATACAGCTTTTTAAGTTAGCATGCAAGAACAAGGTTTTCTTACGGCATTTTCACACTAAGCCATCCTGTGTCATTCGTTCTTCTCTCCTTGGTCCTCTCTCATGCCCACTCTGTCTGGTTCTCTTCTTTTTTAAGTCACATGTATCACATTACCTTCTCCTCTTCTGCCTCAAAATTTCTTCCTCCTCTTTTACATTTGTTCAATTCTTAAATCTCTTCCTGGAGTTAACAGTTTCAGGTTTTCCTTTGGGAGAGAAAATTAACAGAGCTCCCAAGTTGACCATTTTAAAAGACAGTCCAAATCAAGGCTAATCATTTTCACTCATATGAATTCAAGACTTCTAGGACCATGTGCCCTGGTCTGTAATAAGAATAAGATATACTAGGAGAAGAGAGGAAGGTATATACAATAATACCAGATGGATCCCTGTTAACACAGGATCACAGATATTTTGTTTCTCTAGAGTTTTAGTTTACCCATTTGTAAGGTAGTATAGTTGTGATGAAGATAGTGAGAATAAATTATAAAGTACTATTTTAGGCTCACCCAAAATTAGGACTGTTTTACTTCTTCTGCCTATATGGGATTTTTTTTTTTTCAGCTTTGGTTGTTGTTGCTGACCATAGTAGGTGCAGAAAAAACGAGTGTGTTCAGAATTGAGTGTGGTAAGAACCTCTGTTCTGAAAGGACTCATGATCCCTTACCAAGTAGAGAGAAGGTTCTCTGTTGAGCTGTGAGAGCACAGCTCTAGGACTAAGACACTAAGTGGGTCACTATATATGCACAGGTTTTGAACTTATTCCAGAGGCTGTGTCTCTAGATAAGATGAAGCTTCCCCTCACACACATACATATACCAATCACCAATTCATATACACTCTGTGGTAGTAATGTGTATCAATTGCACAGACACATACACATATGAATGGTTACATGTGAAAAATTAGACTAAAGAATGTCTTGATAGCTTGTAAGCATTATCTAGTTTCTATGTAGTTAGTTCTAGGAAAGGTAAGTGCTTGGGTAAGTAGACAAAGATCTACCTTTTGAGGGTGGGCAGGCACCATACTGTTAAAGGTCTATGCAGAACAAAAAGGGGAAGGCCAATGTATTCTCTTCATGAGCTTACATATCCACCCTTTCCTCCAGCCTTCAGTAGCCCTTTCTCCAGGCCTTTGGATATTAGCTCTCTTGCTTCTTCAGTTTGGAAGTAGCATGTTGTAAGACTTCTTGGACTCATAATAGTGCAAATCAACTTCTAGAATAACTGTTTATTATCTCTCAGTTGCTTTCTCCACATCCCATTGGTACTTTTTCCTCCAGAATACCAAATATCACACAGGGAAATCTTCTAAGGATGAAGGTAGGAGGCAAAGTTGATAATGAGGGTCCAAACTTATTTTCCTCAAAGTGGTATTATCCCACTTGATGGAAGAGGCCATGTCATCCTATAACAAACCAACTTTAACAAATATAAAGAAATGTTTCAGGTCCCAGTAGTGAGAGGTCAGGTACAGGTGCTAACTAGGCCCCTTGCTAAGATGCAGAATAAGGGCACAGAGAGAACGGATGTGGTTGAAGAGCTTACATATGGCTGTTAGGCTGTGTCCCTGAGCACAGACGAACCAGCGAGCTTTCTAAAATTCATATACCAAAGACTCTGTTTGACTGCTGGAGATACACAACCAGAAAGGCCTAGTGAGCATCTCAAGAGGAGGAACAAGTGAGGACACTTTTGCCCCTCCTTGGCTAAAAGTTAAGGCTTTGGAATAGAAAAGGTACTAAAGACTGTAAATAGCTGGGCACTGTGATGTGCACACCTGCACTAAGCCTCAGGAGTTGAATGAGGCAGGATTTAAAAAAAAAAAAAAGTACTTTATCACGACAGCAGGAAAGATGCCTTGAAATGGTCTCAGGAGTCTTTCGATTCAACCTCAATGCAAAAGTTAAAATTCCATTACCTTGGTATTCTCATGAAGCTGGCCTGACAGGCATGCAGAATGTTAAGAATTTACAGGGTCATAGAGGCTTCTGCCCAGACTTCAAAGGATAGCCCAGAAGGCAGCCAACAGTTGGAAGGGCTGTTTAATTCCTGTAGGATTTTCTCAAGGAAGGTGCAAGGAGGTGAAACTCGAGAAACAGCAGGAACTGCAGAAATGTGGAAATACCAGGCATGAAACGCCTAAGGCCACAGGGAGCAAGCAGCACTACCCTACAAGACAAGGTGTATGGACCATGACTAGCAGGGCCAAGGTCATGGGACCGACCAAGATTTTTGGTACTTACGTCATGTCACTGTGTTTCCAAATACCTGACATGTGGCTATAGGAATTAATGTTTGCTTGCTGAGTTTTGGACCTGTTTGAGACTTAGCCTTCCTTGCTAATCACCCACTTTTTCCCTCTTGGATTGTTTTCCCTGTGCCACTGTGTAAAGAATGTAACTACTTGATTTTAGTAGCTTAATAAGTATTTGCCATCTGTCAGAGATGACTCTGAGCCCTTGGAGGACTATTGAAATGAACTAAATACACAATGCATTAGGATGAACATGACCCTATAAGGGCCCAGGAGGAGAGCGTTATATTTGAGTATGAAATGTTTCCACAGGCTCTTATTTTGAAAACTTAAGTCACAAAAAATAACAAACAAAAAAGGAATAAGACTGATCACTTACTCACGTGTGCTCACATCACTTGCCTTAGGAGAACTGAGTGGGGATCTGTGTTATGACCTTGAGTCTCCAGAACTATGAGCTAATATGTCTATTTTCTTTATAAGGCAGCCAGACTCAGGAGACTTTTTATAACAGAAATATATAATGCAGCTTTTCATTTTTTGTTTTTACTATCAAGTTGCCAGAGTATTGCTCCATTTTATATGCACATCAGCATAAGTAAGAGTAATCTAGGAGCTCAACAGTTAAGAACACTGGCTGCTCTATCAGAGAACCTGCTTTGTTCCCAGAATTTATATAGTGGTTCATAACCATCCTTAACTTCAGTTCCAGGGGATTAGCTGACGCTTTTGGCATCTGTGGTGCCAGGCAAAGTACATGAATGCAAATATATACTGGAATACGAAGAATGATTTAGTTTCTCCATTCATTGTCAGCACTTTTTTCTTATCAATAATTTATTCTCACAGGTGTGTAAGGATAGGTCACCATGGGTTTGCTTAATTTTTTATTTTTTTTAAGATTTATTATTTATTATATATAAGTACACTGTAGTTGTCTTCAGAAACCAGAAGAGGGCATCAGATCGCATTACAGATGGTTGTGAGCCACCATGTGGTTGCTGGAAATTGGACTCAGGACCTCTGGAAGAGCAGTCAGTGCTCTTAACCCCTGAGCCATCTCTCCAGCCCTTAATGTTTTGTTTTGTTTTTTTTTTTTTTTTTTTTGTTTCAGAGCTGGGGACTGAACCCAGGGCCTTGCGCTTCCTAGGCAAGGGCTCTACCACTGAGCTAAATCCCCAACCCCCCTTAATGTTTTTTACATTGTTTTTTTATGCATACGTTTTCCAGCCTGTATTGATTCCCAGGAACTGAAGTTAAAGACAAGCTGTGAGCCACTATGTAAGTGGGTGACAGAGCAAAGACCGAGTCATCCGTAAGAACAGCAAATACTCATAGCCACAGTGCCATTTCTCCAGACTAGTACAGTTTTTTCAATGACTAACAATATTGTTTAGTGTTAATTTATATATCCACCTTTGCAAACTGTATGTCTGATGATTGCTAATATGCCACTTAAAAGTATTGTTTTAAAACCCACCCCTTTGGATTTTTGACTGATCTGAAACTCACTGGGCAGACCAGGCTGGCCTGCTCAGCCTCTATAGTGTTGGGATTAATGGTGTCACCTTGTGGGGAAGACTATATATATATTCTAACCTTTGTTAGAATTTATATTAACTCTAGAGAGCATTTTGTTTCATTAACTTTTCTATTGTTCGCCTAATTTCACTACTTAACTATTTTGCTTCCTTTGGGTTTAGTTTGCTCTATTTTCTAGCTACCCCCACCCACTTTGTACTGGAACCTTAAGGTAGGTGCTTACCTAGTTATTTTGGGATCTCTTTTCTCATTTAAGCATTTCACTATTGGCATGGGCTATTTGTGTGTGATCTAATCGTCAAATGTTTAGTAGTTGTTTGTTATTCTGCTGCAGGTTTCTAGTTTTAACTCTACTACACCCCAAGAACATGATTTATATCAGCGTTCCTCAGGCACTTGAAAAGAATGTGCATTTTAAAACACATTGTGTTGTGTGAAATGTGCTATAAATACCCATTAGATATTGTTAATTGGTAGAGTTGCTTTTGGTATAGACCTGAATTTATTACATGCAACTTCTAAAAGCTTATGGTACTGTAACCTGGCTTTACTTTGAGGCCCCTCTTTAACAGTTATTTCTTCCTTTTGTGTTTAACTCTTCATATCTAAGCTACCCAGAGAGCACTTAGCACAAGCTATATAGTCATGCAGTGCTTCATGCTCACGTTCTCAAGTAAGTCTCTCAGAAGGACAAAGCATGTTTTATAGACAGATGGTCAATCAATATGCACACTCACATACACACTTCTAAGTTCAGCACTTACCTCAGAAACCTAAACAGAGATGTTGTACACCGTTTTCGTTATGAAGATTTAAGTAACTCAGAGCTAAGAAGTAACTACAAAGCTCTGGATGTCCTAGAACTCACTGTGGAGCCCAAGCTGGACTTGAATACAGAGATCTGCCTGCCTCTACCTCCTTGACTGCTGGGTTTATAGGTATGTGCCACCATGCCCAACCTCCCTTTTCTGTTTTGAGATAATATTTCTCTATGTATTATTTACCAAGCTTGCCTGGAAATTTATAGTCAAGATGGGCTTGCAATTAACAATCTTTCTGCCTTAGCCTCTAAGTGACAAGATCACAGATTTGTGTCAACACCCCAGCATGCAAATAATTCCAATAAAACCTCCCCTTAAAAAAGAAAAAAACTTTAAAATTTTCCCAAAACGTAGCCCTCTCCCAAAGAAAATGATAAAATTAACAAAGAAAGTTACCTGATTCCAAGAAAGGTAATATAAATTGAACAGGAAAAACATAGACATTTAAAAATATACTAATATACTTTTAAAGTCAGTTCAGAGGAATTGAAATATTTTATAAAATCGTTAACACAAGATTTAAAAATGTAATCATGGTAAGTGAAACTAAATATAATTTTGGATTTATCTAGATGGTGGTAAAACTACTACAACTCCCAGTGAAAAGTGCATATACATTGACTGACAAGGTAGATAATTTAGCCCTGGTACAGTGTATTTCTGGCCGTGATGCCTAAAGCAACATCAAAGTAAACAATCTGACGGGCTGTCTATCATCCCACAGTTCCTAAACTGTAATTCTTTTTGTCTGTTTGAGTCAGGGACCTACTATGTAGCCATGACTGGCTTGGAACTTGCTTATGTAGACCAGGTTGGCTTTAAGCTCAAAAAAGATCCACCTGCCTCTGCCTCCATAGTAATAATTTATAAACAGTAGATTGTTCCAGAAATTTGAGAATTATAACATCAGAATTTAAATGGCTCCAAGCTGAGGAACAAGTCTCACTAAAGTCAGGGAGGGAGGGAAAGAAAGAGGGGAGAGAAATCAGGTATTTTTCTGACTCTGATGAGGCACACAGCACTGTCCATAGCAGTTTTAACAGACAGAAGCAATCAAATTATAAGGTCTCTAGGACCAGGGATGTGCTGTAAACTTGGTTTAATGCTTGCATTATGGGTTCCCTTGTCTAGGAAACCCAAAGTCCTACCCATTTCCCTGCAGGCGCCCACCAGGCAATTAGAGTATGTGATGGTTTGCATATGCTTAGCCCAGGGAGTGGCACTATTAGGTGTGGCCTTGTTGGAGGAAGTGTGTCCTCTGGGAGTGGGCTTGGAGACCCTCCTCCTAGCTGCCTGAGGATGCTCAGGTTATTCCTGGCTTCCTTTGTAGAACTCAGTTCCTCTTGCACCATGCCTGCCTGGATTCTGCAATGCTGCCATGTTCCCGCCAAATGGTAATGGACTGAACCTCTGAACCTATAAGCCAGCCCCAATTAAATGTTGTCTTTTATAAAACTTACATTGGTCATGGTGTCTGTTCACAGCAATAAGACCCTAGCTAAGACAGGGTGGATTATGCAACTAGTGCTACGGGGATTGGAGCTCAGAACAAAGCACCAGTCTGACACATAAAGGGCCCTGGGTTTCCTGTGCGAAAGAGCCTGAGGAAAAGGCAAAACCAAAACCAATAAACATATAGAACTTCCAATTTATAAACTGACAACATACAACTGGTCTGCAATCAATAAAATCTAGATCAAGTGAAATACTTCTCAAACTATGTATTAGATTATTTTTTTCAACTGCAGATGAGTACTTTTCCAAAACATACAAAAATAAAATATAAATATCTAGACAAAACACCGAATCCAATAAAACCCCTAGTTTACCAAAGAAATTACAAAAAAATATATTTCATATGTTTATATTACATATAATCCTGGATGGGAAGTGGTGGCAATCACCTTTAACCCTAGCACTTAGGAGGCAGAGGCAGGTTGATCTCAATGAGTTCAAGGCCAGAGGGGTCTACTTGAGGAGTCTACAGATCAAGTTCCAGAAAAGACAGGGCTATGCAGAGAAACCCTGTCTTAAAGAACAAAACATTTAAGCCAGGCACTCAACTAAGTGCCTCATGTGTATGTATTAGGCAAATGTCCTATCTCTGAATCAAATGCAGCCCTGAAAAACTATTAATAATTATATAAAGGCCCACCATACAATCACAATGTATAGAACTTATTTGGATTTGGGTTCAGACATAGCTTTAAAAAGAATAATGTATGCATCTGTAACCTGGGAGGGTAAAGAAACAAGAGGATCCCTCTGTTTGTTAGCCAGTCAGTCTAGCTAAGATAGAAAGCTTTGGGTTTAATGAAAGAACAATCTCAAAAATTAAGGTGGAGGGGGCAGAGACTGCTCTAACAGAGAAAGCAGGTTTGATTCCCACACCCACACGGCAGCTCACAATGCCTGTTACTCTGGCTCCAGGGGATCTAATACCTTCTTCTGGCCTCTGGGGCCATCAAGGCATGCTTGTCATGCAGATGCATTTTTTTTTTCAAAAGGCAAGTTTCTGTAACATTCATTAACAGAGAATGAAGTAAAAATCTAAAATTTTATAGCAAGATGGCTCAGTTAATAAGGGGTACCTCTGGGGGCTGGGGATTTAGCTCAGTGGTAGAGCGCTTGCCTAGGAAGCACAAGGCCCTGGGTTGGGTCCCCAGCTCGAAAAAAAAAAAAAAGAAAAAAAAAAAAAATAAGGGTACCTGCTGCCAAGCCTGATGACATGGATTTCATTCCTAGAACCCACATGTAAGCCATGATACTAACGCACGCACGCACGCACGCACGCACGCACATGCATGCACACAAGAATAAAAGTACTTCTTATAAAGGCCAAGGTGAATGTGGCCTACTTTTGCTTTAATGTCTACTGGTAAAATGACAGAAACTTCTACAAAGTGAGCATCAATCTAAAGTCAACTCTCCACCAGTAAGCAGAATCTGTTATGAACATGTACTTCACAGCAGCAAGATTAAAGAAAGGTAAACATACTTCTGAAAACATCAAGAACACTTTTATTAAAAAAAAAAAAAAACTCAATAAAAATCTGCTGCTACGAGAGTCTCACAAGGGAAAATTATTTGTGACACAATTGTCATTATTGGTCATTGGAATGAAACAACCCCTTATCACTTTCATGCTTTAGCAGTTCCTTTTACACTAACTTTCAAATCCTGACACATTAAGAAAGTAGCCTTTTCCCAGATAATTAAAAGGAAATAAGACTTTCCTACTAGGTGCTAAGAATAAGGACCAACACTGACCCAGACAATGTCTAGGCTGATGAAATCTAAAGCTTCCTTGGTTGCAAATATTGGCCTATTTTTCTCCTACTATTTAGAATCTTTTCTTGTTACTTCTTTTTTTTTTTTTAAAGATTTATTCATTTATTATATATAAGTACACTGTAGCTGTCTTCAGATACACCAGAAGAGGGCATCGGATCTCTTTACAGATGGTTGTGAGCCACCATGTGGTTGTTGGGAATTGACCTCTGGAAGAGTAGTCGGGTGCTCTTAACCGCTGAGCCATCTCTGCAGCCCTTCTTGTTACTTCTTAACTCCAAGAGCCTTGACAGGCACAAGCCAACATTTTCCCCTTCACTTCCCTAGTTAGTTGCCTGTATTCTGTAATGTATCGTGGGCTGAACAGAGTATGCAATTAGTTTGAATGGCAGAGGAAAACAAAAGGTAGTATAATCTTCACTTTAAAAACATTTAAAAAGTATTCTAGCATAATTTTATGTGTATAGGTATTCTCTGTCTCTCTCTCTCTCTCTCTGTGTGTGTGTGTGTGTGTGTGTGTGTGTGTGTGTGTGTGTGTGTGTGTGTGTGTGTGTCTGTGTCTGTGTCTGTGTAGTACCACAAGCATTCCTGGCACCATGAAGACCAAAAAAGGATGTCAGATTTTCTGCAACTGGCGTTAAGATGATTGTGGGCCACCATGTAGGTGGCTAAATATCAAACATATATATATATATATAAAAGCAGCCGGTGCTCTTAACCTCTGAGCCATTACTCAAGCCCCAGAACTTCACTTTCTGTTGGCTGTATAGCAGAACCTTCTGTGCTGTGGTGGGCTGCACCTAAAGTGAGATTTTCTGAGTTGCCGCTTCTTTCTATTATTAGTTATACAGAAATGCCGAGGGGTCAGAAATGAAACCTACTTAAGTTAGCAGATATGTCTGAAGTATTGACTGATCAGGAAGGATGGGGTCTAGCCTCTATTTAGAAAACATTCAGTTATTTTTTTTTTTTGAGGCTTTTCCAACTTCTTACACACTAAATTATTTAGATGTCTTAAAATCATATTTGGAAATCCATAAAAAGTAGAAACTGCTCTGTATATCTAAACTAGTACTTCCATGATCTGGCAGGTCCTTTCTACAAACAGATAAAAAATAAAGCTTTCCTAACACATATAAAAGTTAAGCAATATTTCACTCAAACTTACCTTGGCCAAACATGATGTTATCTCATTATGCAGAAAAATTGAGCACGTAAGAATCAGACCTATATACATGAATAGCTGAGACAAAGTAACACATCATGCTATTACTTCCAGTAACACATGGACTGCCAAATACTCTACATCCCGGGGATGCAAAGAAGAGCCTTGCCTGTATCCAGAGGCAAGCAAACCTTTACAAATCAATACAAACACAACAGTGTTGAAATATACAGTAGGAACATTTATTTTAACACTTCTAAAAGGTATTTCCATGCCTGATGATTTGATATAAAAATCAAACCCATCATATTTTCCCATCAGTTTCTCTACATCAAGGGCAATCAGAAATTTGTACAACATGAATATGTTTCTGAAACAAAAATTACAAATTAAATGATAACAAAAATACACAAATCAACTGGACCCTAAATGAATCTCTACTGAGTTCTTCCCTCCTCTCCTCCATCACCTAGAGCTTCTTTCTTCAGTCTCATTCTGCTCCTTTTCCTTCCTTTGCTTGGCCATGAACTTCTGTTAAAAGCAATTTCAATATGAAACATTTGTTAGATGTTGTTTGCTATGTATGCAATCCTAAGAGTATTTCATTATATTTATTTTAATTTAAAATTTAAATTTAAAGCAGTATCTTCATTACATTCATTCCTTGCCCTAATAATCCTTCTGATATTCCATGATATGCCAGGCATTATGCTTGGGGCTTGGGACTTAGTAGTAGATAAGAAAAATAATGCATTTGTCCAAGTGCTTATCCTATAAAGAAGGAACCAAAGAAAAGCAAAACGGAAATCACTGTAGGTGGTGGTAATTAATATACCAAATATAACCAGAACAAAGCAGTAGTGTAGGGTATAACCTAGTGTTAGAAGTCCTTGCTGAGCCTGTCCTTATTCTTGGGTTAAATCCCTAGCACCACAAAATTAAAATATTAACAAAGAAATTATGTAAAGTTGATCTTTTTGTGGATGTAAGATCAAGTTTGCTTTCTTTTCCTTAATTTTGGTTTTATGGGACAGGTTATTCTATGTAGTCCTGGCTGTCCTGAATTCACTATATAGATCAGGCTATCTTTAAACTAAAGAGATCTGCCTGCCTTTGCCCGCCAAGTGCTGAAACTGGAGGCTTGTGCCACCCCAGGTGGGTTTTGGAGCTTGGTTTTTGTTTTTTGTTTTTTTTTTGAGCAAAGGCCGTTCTTAGTAGTTAATATTTGAGTAGAGACCAAAAGACAGGAAAGGATTAGTAATTAAAGGAATGGCATAATGACATCTGAGGTGTCAGGTACAAGGAAGGAAACGAGTAACAAGACAGAGGTAAAGACACAGACCAGGCAGGTTATGCAGTATCACAGAGAACCAGTCAGTATGTATATTACTCCAAGTGTGATAATATGAAGCAGTTGCAAGATTTTAACTAATTTCTTTCTTTTTAAAGCAAAGTTCCCTGATTAGCCTTCAACTCTATGAGTAGATTATTCTCAAACTCAAAATATTCACCTGCCTCTGCCACCAGAGTAACAGGATTAAAGGTGTATGACACCACATCTGGCCTCAGTCAAAAGACTTCAAATGGGAAAAAAAGCAAGATATAATAGGTTAAAAGCATAAGGAGAATAGTAAATTTAATAAAATGTGTGATGGAGGGGTTAGACATAGAAGTAAACAAATCTGGGTGAAACTCTAGGTTCAAGGTCTGTTACTAACTAGCTTGGTTTTAAAAGTTCAATACACAGAATGTATGAAACAGCCTCAGACAATCAGGAGCAGAACTACTGCTTCAGCCATGGCTAAAGTAACTCTCTAGAGCAGCACCTTCTCAGAACATACATAACAAAAAAGAAACTAACATTTTTCTTCTAACTAGAAATTGAGAAATACTAACATGTACAGGCATTTGCAACAGAACATTAGGATAAGCGGAGTCTTATAAAGGAGGTCTACAAGACACTACTGGCTTACACAGTCTGTTCTAGACAATGATATTGCTCTAGGAGAAAGATAAGGGCTAGAGACCACAGTAACATACAGTGACACAGAAAAACAGGGACTTTTCAACTTAGGAGCAATGAACTGGGATAAATACTCAAGTTCTCACAAAAAGTATATACTTTAGGCAGACTCATTTTAAATCAAAAGATGGTGACAACACTTGAAGATTTGTATGTGTTACCTCTGTATTTTGTTTGTGACGTGTGCTCTTGCAGTGATTTGCCATTGCTTTTTCACCTGAGTAGAAGAGGGAGCAAATTGGGCAGAAAAATCCAGCCTTCGGAACAAGAAAGTCTAAATCTAGAAGACAGGAAGAAAGAGACAGAGAAATCCATCAACAGTGTGTCAATCAATCACTTTATCCAAATCTGGCAAGCACACTTAACACATAGTACACCCCCCCACACACACACAGAGTACATACTGCTGTATACTTAGAACAGCAATGAAGCCATAAAACATGGATTTATTTTATTTGAAGATCTTGAACCTAGGACACTCTACTACTAAGCTCTATCTCCTAGCAGTTCAAAACATGCATCTTTATTCCAGAATCTCCAGAGAAGCCACAATGCTAATGGCTTCGATTGTAGGTTAAAGAATGAGAGAGTAGTTGGGGATTTAGCTCAGTGGTAGAGCACTTGCCTAGCAAGAGCAAGGCCCTGGGTTCAGTCCCCAGCTCTGAAAAAAAAAAAAAAAAAAAAAAAAGAATGAGAGACTAGAAAACAAACATCTCAAAAACACCCTGTTAATGGTTAAAGATGGAAAAGCTGCACAATGCTGGGCTGCTAAACAAGTAAAAACCCTTCAATTCAGCATAGTGGTTACAAGCAAAGTTTCCTATTAGTAACTAGAGTTTTTGCTTGGGGACATATAACCCAGTTTTTACCATAGCAGCAAACAGTACAACAAGAAAAAAAGCATAAAAAAAAAAAAAGCATAAAAAGTAGGATTAAATAAAAAATACCCTAGATAAGTTGTATTCAGGAACACCAGGCAAGGTTAACCTGCTCACTTTTGACTTCACAGGTATTAAAAAGCAAATGTCATTTTTTACTTTACCTCCAGAGACATCAGATGTCACTGATTTGCCTATAGAAGAGTCTTCAATCTTCCTGCGTTTTTCATCAGGTTCTAAATCCTTTAGTTCAGCTTCATCAACTAAAGTCATTAAAAGTTCAAGGAAAAACATGAAGTTATTTAAAATAGATTTGTCAAATTAACATTAGATATTTTCTAAATTTCAAAACTAATTTAAAATTCATTGAACTTTGAATATGCCTTAGTTAATGATTCCCTGATCCGAGAAGCAAATATAGATATATTCAATGGATGTAGGAGAAATAAGGCTAAAACCTATGTAAAATTTTATTGGTATAGCTTCAGAAAAGATAAGGGTGACAATCAGTATTATTTTTAGTTAAATTAGGAAACAGCGAGTCTCATGATATCTTTGTAATCTTCACATCATTGTGAAATACATTGTATTTGCTCCCACACAATAGTCTTGTTTTCATGCTATATATTTGTGTGTATGCGTGTGTGTATATATATATATGTATATATATATACACACATACATACACACATACATATATATACACATATATATATCTATATATGATCTAAATTCTGCACGAAACACTGTCCTTTCCTCAACCCTGTCACTTTCTTGTTCTCCCTTTCTTTTAGCCCTCACAGTCCTCTTCTATTTTTTTTTCCTTGATGTGTGTGACTAAATTCATCCTGAATCTGGCATGGGAACAGGTCTCAGGAGTCACAGTTTCTATGGCAGCCTTCTGGGACAGTGCATGCCATCATTAGGACAGGCACTGAATTTGACACAGCTACACACAGTCCTCCTTTTAAGAGTCAAGTTCTGTAGCCTTGGCAAGAGTTAATTTTAATTTGGATATTCCAAATTGGAGGGAAAGTATGAGATCAATGGAAATAAGCACAAGGAAAGAGTAATTCTGTCCTAAAGTTGTTCCTACCCAGAAACTTTAATCTTACCCATCAAATCTTAAAAGTCTATTGAGGGCGTATACATCCTTTCCTTGACTTGATGGTCAAACAACTCATTCTTTCTGCTTCTGATCTCTTATTTTCTTTACTAATGTAATAAATTTTAACTTATTTATTACTTTATCTGCTCCTGCCACTCCAAAGGCACATGTGCTTTAATAATGGACTGATTACACACTACAGTATTATATTATATAAAAGCTATATAATAATTAAGAGTAGACTAAAATAAATCATTTAAGTTTAAAATTGAGTTGCAAATGACTTTCTGAAGCTATTAGGTCTTTTGAGGAAATTAATAGAAAAACAATTATTAAAAGAACCATAAATCTTTGACAAAAAAACGAAACAAAAATACTAAGGAACTCACATTAGGAGCTACTGGTACAATACAACTATTAACTACAGCTTAGTGTAAAATTTTGTTATAGAAAAGGGATACCAATTTGGTCATGAGACATGATAAACAGTAACAAACAATGCCAAGAACTCAAGACTAAAATAAGAGGGGAAACATTTTAAAAATGTCTGGATCAGTGCTTCTCAACCTTCCTAATGCTCTGACCCTTGAATACAGTTCCTCCTGTTGTGATGACCCCAACCATAAAATTTTGTTGCTATTTCATAACTATAATCTTGCTACTGTTATGAATCAGAACCTAAATATTTTTTGGAGACAGAGGTATGTATACCACAGGGGTAGTGACCCACAGGTGAAAACCACTACTCTAGATGCTGTATTTTGTTGCTAGGGGGTATTCCAAAGGCAACACTGACTTTTGTCCCTTAATGACAGAAAGTTTAGTGTAGTTTATGTGTAAGGAGTCGATAAAGGTAAAACTCAAGGTGGCCATCAGAGAAGATTCATTCTCTTTGGTAAATAGAGAAGAAAGTAGTGAGGAGTTAGCTAGGTAATAGAAAAGGAAATGTTATCATCATTGGTTAGCAAATAAAATAAAAAGGTATGGAGGATGCAAGGAAGATAGAGGGATCAGATTCAAAGAACTTTTCCTCCAACCAGAGGGTAAAGACGGACTACAACGAAGATGGTGAAGGGACACTGTCATACTGGAAGAGGCTTCCTTTACCATTCCTAATCAACAAACCCTTTGAAATCAGGAATTACCTTAGCACTTTACTGCCAACAAAAGGAAGGATATTGGATATAATGACATATTAAATACAATGACAAGTTATCTGTTGGTGACAATGTTTATAATCCTTATTTGTATCAACTTAAATATTATTAATGCTGTTTAAGCATTCTGTTTAATTTATTGGCTGGATGCCTGGAAGCAACTGTAAGTAACAGATAGATTTGTTCTAGTGTCACTGTTCCAAAACCTCTCTAAATTATGAAGAAAGAAGTTTACAGGGCTCTTCTATGCCTGCCTGATGCCTTTCTAGTTTCTAGCTGGTTATACGTGAAAGCTCCATCATGATCTCATGCTGTGTGTTTTTTTTCCCCACCCAAATAGCCCCTTTACCTCCTTCACTCATTTGGAAGGCCTCTTCGCCTTTTGCTGCTTCTGCCACTTTTTGTGAGAGTGATGCTTTCCCAAGTCTAACTCTCTTCAATGGTGTTTTAGCTTTAAAAAGAAAGCCTAATTTATTGCTTCATTAACAGTATTTAAATTGCTTTAAATTTAACATATTAAACTAACTAGAGATTCTAATATTTTTTTGCAAAAAAACAAAAAACAAAAAACAAAAAAACCTTACATTTGGGGAGATTGACTTTTTGTTTCTGAGACTTTCTTATGTCTCTAAAGCTGAGTGCTAGATTTCGGGCATGTGCCAGCACACATGGCAAGGAAATAGTACTAAATAAAAATCTATGTTAAAAAGCAGTTTAGTTAGAATAACATCTCATGTTTTTCCTTTTGTGTTTTGAACAATTATTCCTTTCACGGGATGGCTTTATACTTTCCCTGGCCAATCCAAGGAGATATTCCTGATATTCCATTCTTACTTTAGTTAAAAATTTCAAGGTTTTCTTTCATTTAAAACAAAAACAAAAACAAAGACAGGGTTTCTCTGTGTAACAGCCCTGGCTGTCCTGAAACTGCTCTACAGACCAGGCTGGCCTTGAACTCAAGAGATCTGCCTGCCTCTGCCTCCTAAGTGCTGAGATTAAAGGTCCACACTACCACTACCTGGCTTACTTTTTTTTTTAACCTTTACAAAGTAAACATTTATTAACACATGAAATAGTTTCAATTATAACATCTAAGGAAACAAAATAAACTACTATTTGAATTCCCTCTCACCAAGGTGACTTTATTCTGTAATATAGTATGTCAACTGGGTTCAAAGTTTTCTAAATGGAAATTAATTTTGTCCTGCAAGCAAGCAAGCTGCTCTATTATTCTATACCATCAAAATCATTGTGCCATGTGTGGTGACTCTCACCTGTAATCTTGGCACTTGGGAAGCAAGAATATTCTGAGTTCAATTCTGTATTTTGAGTTCTAGGCCAACATGGGCTACAGAGTCAGACCTCATCTCAAAAGACCAAAATCTGCCAGGTGTGGTTATTCACATCTTTAATTCCAGTACACAAGAAGCAGAAACAGAGATAGCTGATCTCTGTGAGTTCAAAGCTGCCTGGTTCACAAACAGATTTCCAGGTCAGAAAGGTTCACACAGTGAGAACCTGTCTTTACAAAAAAAGCTGAACAACACCTCCATGATTTTTCCTCCTGCTTTTTCTAAACCTCAATTTAAGCCACAAGTGGGAGGCACCGTAATGTGAACACTGTTCACTTTAAAAACTCGTTCCCCCAATCCATAATACAATCTATTCACTGAAGCTCTACACTGGCTGCTTCACTTTGTCTCCCGGTTTTGACATCCTTTCTTGAGGTTTAACAACTTGGTATAACCTGTGCTCTGTAAACTAAATGTGTGCAACCCGTACCTGTTTCTGTGGAAAGCCTGAGTGGTTGTCACTGCCAGCTTACAGAAAACCAACAGCATGACATTATTCCCACTGTGGCACTGTGTTACCACCAGTTTTAAATATAATCTCATGAAACAGAAAAGAAATGAACACTTTCAAGTATCTACCTGCCAAATGTCTTTCAGTCATGGTTTTCAGATCTTTCTGTGTAACAGTCTCACTTCCTGGACCTACTTGGGAGAAGGGATCAAGTTTTGTCTTCTTTGGGTCCACAGCTCTCCTCTTTCTAGTTCCTTTTTTATCTGTACGGTGGTCAATTTTGCCTTGTGCTAACTCAACTTTTGAATCATTGTCTCCATCCTCTTCATCTCCAACTTCATCCACAGTAACAAAATTCAGTTCTTCTTTAAGGTTGTTAAAATCAGCCAGAGAGTCTTCATCTTCTTCAGTTACTTCATCCAAAGTCATTAAATGAAAATCACTGCTATCATCCTGTATTTCATCTACAGTAACTAAAGTAGAAGGGTCTTCAGGCATCTGGGAAGAAATGAACCCAATAGAATCCCTTTTATCTCTTTTAGCATTCAAAGTAGCAAAGGTTATGTCTGCTGACTCTTCTACTTCTCCAATTTCATCAACAGTTACCAAGCGTTCCTGTTGAAGATCTCGCTCTTCAGCCATGGACAGGACAGTAACATCTTTAGGTCCACTGTGGGGAATGCAATCATCTTGGTCAATTAGTTCATCTAAGGTAAGAAGGGAGTTAGAATTTTTTACCATTTCTTCCATATTGAGCTCTTCTTCATCAATGACTTCATCCACAGTGACTAGAGCTTGCGCAGTTGAATCTTCTTCCTCCCCTATTTCATCTAATGTTACAAAGGACAATTCTCCCTCAACACTGTGAGGAACAGAAGTTTTCCCCTTTTTCTTTTTTAAGTTAAGTTCAGGGGAAGGAGAGATTTTGAGGGCTTCCTTTCTTTTTCCTTTTAATGGATTCTGCTTGGCTTGAGAAGGATTTACTTCTTCTATGACTTCATCCACAGTAACAAATTCATCCAAATTAAATGTAAATAATGGTTCCTGTTAGAGAGTTAAGAATCAGCACTGTCAACTATGACTGACCACTGGCTAGTCACAGTAAACTAATATGCAGATCATCTGTGAGAATTTCACTGTAAAGACATTCCCTGATACTAAAACAAAATTAATGTTTTATCTTAAAAAGGTTCCAAAGTGATAAGGCTAGAAAGATGGCTAAGTGGGTAAAAGTGCCTGGCACCAAGTGCACTGGAGTTTAATACCCAGGTCTAATGGTAAAAAGAGAGAAGTCCTCTAACCTCCGTGTATGTAAGAGTATATACATTCAAGAATATACACACACAGCACACAATTAATTTTAAAAGTAATAATTTATACTTTAAAACTACATTTCAAACACTTATCAAAACAACTGTCATACAAAGAATCTACTCTTCCATATGTTAAGTATCTAGCAAATGTTAACTTACTAGACACCTAAAAGTATCTCAAAAATAAAAAGTTTACTATATTAATTAATTTACATGTATTTTTTAACTCATATAATACTAAGGAAGTTTGAAGTTCATATTGATAAAACTCTGAGACGATTACTAAAACTTAATAGCTAATATAATTGTATTTGAAAACATTATTTTAAAATTGGTACCATAGTAAAGAAATTTCTAACAGGTTTTTGGCATTTAATATGCTGTCAATGAACCACAGCTAGCACACAGAGTATATAAAACTATTTGGTCTACCACAGCAACAGCACCAAAGAATTAGTGGAAAGCATTTCATTCCTATATACCTTTCACTCTCTTAAAACCCACATTACATTAACTATGAAAAGGTGAGGGCAAGTGTATTAAGACAGATGGGTACTGCTGTGGAAGAATGTATATAGAGAATGCAGATAGTCTCATTTTACCTCTTTCGATTTGGAACTTCTATCAGTAGTACTTTTAGAATTCTTAGTGTTCTGCAAAGCCAATGCCTAAAATATTAAGAAATACAGAAAAAAAGAATTTATACCCAGGTTATTACTGTTCTTTAAGAAAAAAGAAAAAACTTAATTAGCAAATGGTCAATTATGCAAACAGTTTTAACAAATATACCAAACTAAATCAATAATCATTTAATGGTATATGAAGTCTCTAAAAGCTATAGCTAAATTCAGTTTCTAAGATCTTTTTTCCTCTTTGCCCACAATATCTAAGTTTAGGCAATTAGTGAACTGATAAAAGAAGTTTTAATTTCAGAGGAACAAGAATGCCAATGATCATCCTAGGAGCTACTACAGACCCATCCTTTAAAGCAGTTATTGTTCGGACCAAAGTTTAATTCAGCTACATTTGTGACCATGTAATACTTTCCAAGTGTGTGAGTAAATGGGAACTTTGAGCTCAATACTCTAAATGTCTACCAGCTTTTTTATCAATGGAACTGTTTTAGACAGGGAATTGGGAGCTTGGGGCTAGAGTGAAGAGATGAAAACATGAACCAAAACTACACTTCCTACTTTAAAGTTACAGCGCTATGCACTTCAAAGGTACACCGAGCCATTCTTCTACTCTCCTCACCTTATTGTTGCTGTCATCCCGTTTCATGATGGGAGGTTTAGTCTCTGTTTCCTGAGACTGTTTTGTTATGTCCTTGTAATCCACTTTAGAATCCTTGCACTGAAGGGCTGAGATCCTTCCACTGCACCCTCTGTTAACACCAATCTGAGTGGGTTTGGATTTACTGTTGCTTTCTGCCAAGCCTGATCTGGTATTTTTAAGCAGACCAAATTCCTTGGCTGAAACTTTCTTTTCAGCATTTATTTGCTCTCTAAGCACAGGTTTTGGAAAGATGTTCTGACTTTCAGTTTTTGAAGGTGTACTTTTTGCTTTAGGAGAAGAGACCACAGTAGCCTTGATGCTTGACTTACTACTGTACACACTTGATACAGTCAGCACACTAGTTTTACCAGTTTCATCAGGCTTACTGCTCTGCTCCACTCCTTTAGTTGGGTCTGCCTTGATTACAGCACTTTCAATTGGCTTTTCTCTTATGGCTGCAATAATCTTCTCCAGTTTTTCTGCAAATATGTTAGCTTCACTCTCCTCAGCCTTCTCCATTTTCACTTGTAAATCCATTCTGGTCTCTGTAGTACTAAATTCATTTTCCTCCTTTTCATCCACACTACCTTTTTCAGTAATATCCTTTTTGCTCACAGACTTCTCATCTTCGAAACCTCCTTGTACTTGGGTCACAATACAAGCAGATGGCAGTACTTCTGAAACAGTTTCATGTTTATCCACTTCAGCTATGGCTTCTACCATAGGCTGTGCACTTCCAGAAAATATATCTTCTGTTTCAGATGGAGACTCTTCTAGAATTCCCTTGATGTTCCTTTCTTCTATGAAGACACTGTCGGATCCTGGTAATTCTGTTTCAAGGTTTGTAACTTCCGCCTCTTCCTTTTCAAAGTCACTGGCGTACATCTGCTGCTTTAAAGCAGACTCATCTATATTTTCACTGAATAACTCAATATTGGCTGGAGTGGATGCTACAAGAGGAATTTCTATGCTGACCTCTGCTCCTTGAGCTTCAAGTTCTAGTGTTTGAATTGCAAAGTCAGACTCACACAAGGCTTGTTTGGGTTCTTCCTTACCAAGTTCTTCCTGATGCACTGAAGGTTCTGTTCCAATATTGGAAGTGGTTTCTTCTTCAACCTCACTAGGTTTAACAGAGGGACTATCAGCTGCTGTTTGTACCTCACTTTCATCAACAGGACTGTTTTTCAAGTCAGGGCTAAAAGTATTTAAAAACAAACAAAAAAGAACACAAAACAAACAAAAATCAAACTATGATGAGAATTCAATCATTGTAAATAACCTTGTTGATGCCAACTGTACAGGTTTCCTAATGCACAAATGATAAGCACTGGGAAATCCAGCCAATCAGCATTAAAGTGGCCAAGATGTTCTGATGGAAATACACAAGGTGAACAATATAGAGAGCTTCTATCTTTTTAATTCAAAGGAAACAACAGAAAAACTAGGAGTGTTAATATCTTCCTTTTACTTGTGTGAGTTAACAATTTTTCACTCCTGCTTCAGGTTTGTACCTAAAAAGACTGAACAAAAATTTGAGACATCTCAGATTATTATTAGCCCTTTACTCATGACACAGGTAGCTAAACAAAGTGTGTACAGTTTTACAATAAAGTTAGTGACCATACATGTAAACTTAAAATGGATACTGAACTTCCGTAAAAACAACATGAAACTGGCATGGAGAGAAATGCCATTTAACCATTTTATCTCCTTTTTGAATGCAAAAGACCTACTTTAAATTTTCTAAAAAAAAAATGTATTTATGAATGATAACATTTAAAAGAAACCTTTCTTTAGAATCATCTAGGTAACTTTTGAAGATTTAAAATTCTAAGTAAAACTGTTAGAACCACCTAAATATAACATACACTCTTACTATAAACAAACCACTCATTTAGTTATCATATATTTTGATTATCTAGATAAACTAAAGAAAATGCATGGCTAATTGTATATAAAAGGATCATGTCTAACACAGTCATGTAATTTTGTTACAAATGGAAAGTTAGAGAAAGACACCAGAAAGGGATCAAACATTATAATATAGTTAGTATTATTAACTCTTTGTTTCCAAGGAGAGGATAAACTGTCATTTCTGACATGCTTTTCAGAAGATGGCCACATGTGCTTTACTTGACAATACTAGATAATGTCTATCTCTGTCATAAGATGCTATTTTTATTTCAGAGATTTCAAAAAGGTGCTATATGCCCTGGCCAGGGTCTAATTGTTAAATTAAATAAATTGGTTCCCCCAGAAGAATAACCGGAAGTTTAAAATAAACATACTGTTCCCTGTGAAGCATAAGAAGTTTAAGATGAACATCTAGGAACCGTAGGTCTTAATAACAATATATAGTAATTTCTGTATGAGCTATTTAGTATATTCAAGTGCTCCCATCTTAAATTATTGCTATTTCTAACACCGAAGATACCAAGGGCTGATATTAGGTATTCAAAACTCTTGGAACTAGAGTAGAATCTGTGGTCAAGCACAAATATGACGAAAAAACAACTGTGACATTCAGAGTTACATGGATATTCCTCAAAGTACAAGCATTTTGAAATTACAAGATTCATATCTATAATAAAGAATAAACTCAAATTCCTGCCTCATTAGTGAGCTATATATTGATCCTAACGATTTATAAATTGAACTATATAGAAACATTTATAAGTCTGAACAAACATGAAGACTTTTTAAATATCATCTGAAAGATATAACAAGGCTTTCTCGATTACCATATTTAAAATGTTTAAAAAGTTACCATTTACATTAAGAAAACTACACAATTCCAAACATGAAACACAGGTCTGTTAGTAAAGATAGCTCAGTTACATATTTTGCTTCTGTGACGGTCATTTTAAAGTTTATATTTATTTGTGTGTGTGTGTTTGTGTGCGTGCACACGCACACGCGCCTGTGTGAATCTATGTACACTGTGTAAGCACATGAATCTTTGGAGGTCAGAAGAAGGCACTGAACATTTGGAGCTAGAACTGCACAAAGTTGTGAGCCTCCATGTGGCTGCGAGAAATTGAACTTAGGTTCTCCCAAAGAACAACAAGTACTCTTACTGTTAAGATGTCTCTCCAGCACTTAAAGACTGTGTAAATCTTTCAGAATTATAGTGTTTTCTTAGACATTATTTTAAAAGTGAGTATCTGTTCATTAGCTATAATGAAGGAAAGTTTCAATGTTAATGATCAATTTAGTTTGGAATACCAGTGAGATGTCAAATAAATGACAATATTAAGACCAGAGTTAAAAGAACAGTTTTGTTTGCTTGTATTTGTTTTTAAGGAAATGAAAGGAAAACAGTCACATTCAGAGTAACAGCATGAAAAAAATTCCAGAAAGGCAACCAATTAGTATACGGTGATCCTACTTCCCAACCTTACCAATTAAGAATTTCCCAAAAAGGAATACTATAAAAGCTAGACATGAGGGTAGAAGATGACACCATAATGCACACATCTCAAGACAGTTTAGAATAAGATTTAACAGAGAAAAGTAATTGCAAAGTTTCACCAGGTATTCCCCAATATTATTTTAAAAAAGGGAAATTTCATCTAGCATCCTTATTTAAAGTCATAATCAAATGACACATAAATAGGATATATTTAGGGAGGATTAATGAAGGATAATTTAAGTTACTATTAAACTATAAATATAAAATTTCCTCAAAGCAATCTGTGATTAGAATTCACATTAATTAGAAACAAAAAAATTATGCTTTAAGGTAAATGGGCAACCATATTTACTTCTAAAAGACTCTATTTAAAACAAATAACACCAGTACAGTTTTTTGGTTTTTTGGTTTTTGTTTTGGTTTTTGGGGGGAGGGTGTTATAGGTTTACTCCAAAAGTAATGTTAAATACTCTAGCCATACCCCACATTTTTCTCTCTGTAATACATGTCAGAAAAAAATGAAATTGGAAGCACTTTTAAAAACAACAATTTAAGAAGACTAGAAACTATCTGTAAACATATCAATATTGAGTTTCTAAGAGGAAAGCAAAACCAATAAAAAGACAATAACCCACTGTTTCTGATAAAAACAAGTTTTTTGCAGATTAAAAAATTACAAAACAGAATACACAAAAATAAATTTTGGGGGAAATCTATTTCTTACTACCAATAGAGCAAAACTGTAGGTCTGCCCATACGACCACGTATGACATTGTAATTATTAAGCTTTCTACGGACTTTCACATGACTATTATTGGTTGAGGGTAAACTTTCTTTTAAAAAGATATGTGGTGACACACAGTAACCTCAAATGGGGCTTATGAGTTACCAATGTATTTTAATATGCTCATGATCATTTTAACAACCCCAAATAGTCCGATTTTATAAAAAACTAGTTAATGAGAAGAATTTTATAAGACATTGTAAAGTATCAAATAATTACTTTTCTATTTAAACATTTTCAAATTATTAAACTTATAAGATTTTTAAAAACAGACTAATAAATAGTAAACATCATAGCTAAAACAAATGTTTTTGTTGGTAGTTTGAAGAGATTGAAAATCAGGCTTCATTTGTGGATACGAAGTAGTAAATTTTGGACAAATACTCCCATTCTATACTTTCAAACAGTCTTAAATTGTACCAACTTAAAAAAATACACTGGGGGTTGGGGATTTAGCTCAGTGGTAGAGCGCTTGCCTAGCAAGCTCAAGGCCCTGGGTTCGGTCCCCAGCTCCAAAAAAAAGAAAAGAAAGAAAAAAAAAATACACTGAACATTCTATTTTTATTTTAAGCTAATGAAATTTTAAGATCGAAAATATAAAACTGTATTTAGCTATTTTGGAACAGAACAATCTAGTGAAGGGCATATCATACCTATCACAGATTGAACTGCTCCAGATGGTTTACAAAG
The DNA here is from genome assembly GCF_011064425.1 of Rattus rattus. Taxonomy (NCBI): domain Eukaryota; kingdom Metazoa; phylum Chordata; class Mammalia; order Rodentia; family Muridae; genus Rattus; species Rattus rattus. The sequence continues at coordinate 62,264,686 of NC_046159.1, forward strand.
CATAAAGAATCAATATTTTTATACCAGTTTCTCTAAATAGTCAATAAACACCTGAATGAGTTTAAATATAGCCATCAACCAAAACAATCCCAAGGGCCAAACAGAACCCAAAAGTAAAAGGACAACAAGCTTACACATAACCAACAGGAACAGTCAGGTAGGAACTTTCAGTACATAATAGTTACTCTAAGATCCAGAAATACTTAAACAATACACAAAAATCAAGAAGAAAAAAACCTTAAAGCAACATACCTTTCTTTTCCAAGTTCTGGATCATTCTTCTTTTGAACCTATAATATAATTCACATTTTATTAGAGGTTATTCTAGTGGATCTTTAGTATTTAATAAAATACAGATAATAAAAGTAAAAAGAAGTAGAAAACGTTAGTTTTCTGTGTCTAAACAATCTAGATATTCCAAAAAAATTTTTTTCTTATTAAAACCTGCTGCTACACTACAGAGTAAGTCCAATTACCAATTTATGAGATATTGACAGATATGACAAACCTTTATAAAATCTAAAAGTCTGAAAGCACATCTTTTACTTAGAAGGAAACCAATAAACATGACATAAACACATTCCTTGTAGATTTGGTTTTAAAGATTTGTATTTATAAGGAAAACTTAAAAGTGTTCCACTAAATTGGGCATAGTTCAGGCCTATAACCCTAGCTACTTGGAAGGTGTGTGAATTCAGGAACTTAAGACCAGCCTGGGCAACTTAAGGCAAATCTTCAAAGCAATATGGAGTAGTGGGGCTGATGGCTAGGTTAAAAAATTATTTGTCATGCAAGTACAAGGATGTTGATTCATACTCCCAGCACAAATCTGAAAAAACTGGGGAGCAGTAACATGCTTATAATCTCAGTGCTGAGTGGATGGGGGGAACAGAGATAGTAAGACTCCTGGGTCATGTTGTCTAACTTGTCAGTCTAACTCCAACAGTGAGCTCTAGCTCAGTGAGACAATTTATGTCAAAAAGTAAGCTGGAAAAGCAATTGAGGAAGAAACTCAGTATCTACCTCTAGCCTCTACACAGATGTATACACATAAATGCACACCTACAAATGCTACAGCAATAATCCTTTTAAATATTATGAGTGTCCCACCCCTCCCCAAAGCAATGTAATGGAGGACCAAAATGAAGGGCTCAATGAGCTGTCTAAAAAAATGAAAACTAATATGTTTAAAAAGGTTGCAGGGACACTAGGAAGGTAGGAGTCAACGTGGAAGAAGTTAAGAGAAGAAATAATGCAGATGTAATCAAAACACATTTATGAAATTCAAAAGGATTAACAATAGCCTTTAGATTTAAAAAAAATAATCACTTCAATGATTTTCACAGTAGGACTATTGAAGCCTCTTTAAAACTCTTAAAACTTTGTGTTATTATATTCAAGGGAAAAGAACAGTGTGAGAGAACAACCTGAATGAGAATGCAACCCAGGAACTGAACTCAGGTGGACTGAACTCAAGTGGTCAGGTTTGGGAATAATAAGTAATAAATTTCCTTTATTCAAGAACCTTGCTGGCCCAGAAATTCTCCCATCACCAGAAATATACTAAGGTCTTTGTCATTGCCTGTCTGCATAAAAATATCTTCTTCCTATATTTATACAGTTTTCTTCCTATTTCCTTCAAGTCGTCCAAATGATTCTTCTGCAGGGGGTTATAACTTACCATTTTAATATATAGAATTCCCCATTCATTTGTGTCTGTCCCTTTATGTGGGGAGTTGGGTGGGTTGAGGCAGGATTTCATGTAGTCTAGGCAAACCCTGAACTAATACTATCCCCTTGTAAGTGTTGGAACACCAGGTATGTGTCACCTTATCTGACTTTTTAATCCTTTTTATCTTTTTTTTTAAAGATTTATTTATTTATTATATATAAGTACACTATAGCTGTCTTCAGACACACCAGAGGAGGGCATCAGATCTCATTACAGATGGCTGTGAGCCACCACGTGGTTGCTGGGATTTGAACTCAGGACCTCTGGAAGAGCAGTCTGTGCTCTTAACCGCTGAGCCGTCTCTCCAGCCCTAATCCTTTTTATCTTGACTTGTCTTCAAAGTACTTTTTATCCTCTGATATTTTATTACTTGATATCTCACACACACTCTCACACACACACACACACACACACACACACACACACACACACACACAGAGATCTTTCCTTAGTTAATGCAAGAATTTAGAAAGATTAGCAAAAAGCACAGATATTAAGTATAAGTCTCTATTATTTATCTCTGCTACTGAAACACAATGAAACCATTAAAAAAACACAATCTAAATTGGATTGAATTTAATTTTGTTTTGTTTTTTGTTTTTCAAGCCAGTTTCTCTGTGTAGTCCTGTCTGTCATGGAATTTGCTCTATAATAAGGCCTGCCTCTGACTCCCAAGTACTACGTGTATCACCAAACTCACCCTGATTTCTTTTAAAGATGTATTTATATTACTTTTCTACTTATATTCTATTATACAGTCATGTAAACTAAGAACATGTAAGATTTTTCTTATTTAATACATCTTCTAATAAACATAATAAAACACAATTTTTTTTTCCTTCCAGAAAGCAATAATGGATCAATAGCACCTGCTTCTACAGAAACTCATAGTAGTTCTACCAAGTCTCTTTTTCTTTTTTTCCTGAGAAAAGGTTTCTCTGTGTAGCACTGGCTATCCTGGAACTTGATCTGTAGACCAGGCTGGCTTCTAACTCAGAGATCCACCTGCCTCTGCCTTCTGAGTGCTGGTTTAAAGGCGTGAGCCACCAACGTCTCCACCCAGTTTATACAAAGTCTCTTTACAAGTCAGTATCCCAACGAAGCTACAAATTTCAAAATTACTAATTTATATCATGTATTGTTCTCATAATAATCAAAACTGTAAGAGATTAAAACAATTTTTAAAATAACCAAAATAATGAAGTATCTAAACTCAGGAGAAGTCTGATCACTATCTGAGACTATTCTTGAGATCACACTCATGATGTATCTTGAGCTTTCATAAAATTCCTTTATGCCTTCTCAATTTCTTACAAATTTTTTGTAGAAGAGGAGGAGACAGAAAGGTGGAGACAGGAGAGAGGAGAGGGTGAGAAGCCATGGCAGGTGATGTTAAGATTCTGCTCTGTGTATTTACAGGTTGTTATTAATGTTCCTAAGGGATGGATGGTACCGGGCTTTGTATGATTAAGTGGGCAATTATATCTTATCAACTGGATCTAAGATTATCGTGTTGTGTGTTCTTTTATCTGACAGTTTGAGTGTAGGAAAGTGTGCAGCTGGGATGTGTTTCCGCCAAGCTATCTAGCAGATATCTTGGGGCACCACGGTGCAGGACCTAGGGGGTAAAAGACAACCCATACTTTTTTATTCTTACATTTTTACAACAACAGATGGCGAACCAAGGTGATGGGCAAGAATCCACTAGTAATCCTAAGAGAAAGTTTTTATTTTCTAAGACGAGGCCAGCACCATGTTAATTAAGTCATGTGATATCTTAAGCACGGGAATTCAAACAAGAAACGGGGAAGCCACCTGGGCTGGCAGGCTGTAGGTCTCCTATTGTGTGATAAGTGATGGCAGCTCAGAGAGTTAGAGATTAAAAGCTGCTTTTTAAAGAAAGTTGTTTAGAAAGTCTTTCAGGATACTCAAATTCTTTTTAACGTAGGCTCCATGGGAATTTTGGGTTGAAATCCTAGTTAGACAAGCTACTTCTTAATTACAGGTATTATTAAAAGGTGATTGCGTTTGTTTTTTTTAGAAAGAAGAGAGTAAAGAGATTACCTGAATCAGGTGGGGATTTTCATCCATGGTTCAGAACTTAGATAGGGAAAAATTAGTCACTACCTCCAAGTAGAGAATTGTGATTGAATGTCTGTAACACCAGGGAGAGTGAATGCAGGCATATATTGTAGAAGTTATTGAGGTTAAAGAAAAATCTGTGGCTCCGGGTACAGACCTTAACAGATGGATATATTTTGGGCTAAAGTCCTGAGTTTTAAGTTGCTTATTGGTTTTAGAATTGATAGAAGGTGTTTAGGTTTGTTTTAAGGAGAGTAAAGAGATTACCCAAATCACGTGGTGATTTTCATCTATGGTTCGGAACTTAGGGAAAAACTGGTCACAAACTCCAAGTAGAGAGTTGTGATAAATGTCTGTAACACCAAGGAGAGTGAATGCAGACATATATTATAGAAGTTATTAAGGTTAAATAAAAATCTGTGGCTCCGGGTTGGGGATTTAGCTCAGTGGTAGAGTGCTTGCCTAGGAAGCATAAGGCCCTGGTTGGTCCCCAGCTCGGGACGAAAAATCTGTGGCTCGGGTAGAGAGCTTAACAGACTGAGATATTTTGGGCAAAAGTCCTGATTTGATATGTTGTTTATTGATATTGGAATTGATAGAAGGTATTTGGTTTGTTTTATGAATTACCCCACTAAAGGCCATATGGCTCGTTGATGCCGGCTAGCGAGGGTTTGTGGTTACTTCTGATTATTTACCACAACAGGAAGCTCGAATTCTCTTAACGTGGGCTCCGCGGGAATTTTGGGTTCATTTCCTGATATCATAGAGTACAAAAGCCTATCAGGCTCATTGTTTAGCTTACTTCCTTTTTAAAAAATGGTTTAGTCTTCATGATGGGTGTGACTTTGAGTTTTATGGTTATATTATTACTCTGAGAGAGAATGCAATATACAAGCTTTTCTGATTTCAGACTAAGGAACACAGTATTTTGGGAGAAAGATTTTGTCTTTGTGCTTTGTGCTTTGTGATTAGGTAGACCGCCTGAAAAATTTATTCAGAAGAATCAAACAAATAGATATCTCAATTCTAAACTTTTGTCTTGAGAGTTGTATTTTACAGAGTCTGCCTACTTGGAATCCTGGTCTCAAGGACTTTCAGCCGGGTCCAGTCAGGACACATCGGCTACAGCATTTGCTTCATTCTTCCTACCCCCTAACCTCCAAGGATATCTCAACACCCATGTACAGCTTGAAGAAGTTATAGAGGAGTCATCACCCCAATTCCCTGGACTTTGGGGGGCTGAAAGTGGTTATTCTAAAGTTGTTTTTATGAGGAATTTAAAACTGCTTGTAATTTGACAGGGAGGAATTAGTTAGATTGAATTGTACAGTCATAATCTCATTTGATAACTAAGCTAAAATCATAACTTTGCTTTGATATAGAATTTATTTGTTAAAAGTTCAAAAGTACAAGGTTTAGAGCCAGTCCCTCTATTAATGTCATTACAAACTTCTGAGTTGATTATACATGTGAGTTAAGGGCCAAATAGCAAACATATTGCTGACTTTGTGAGAGAACTTTCAAGATATTATTAAGATATAAAGACAACAGTCCAGATTGTCTTATATACATAGATGGTTTTCAAAAACGTCAGAAATCCACAAAATTTGAGATTTAAAGTAATTTATCTTTTGTTGAGACATATCTGTTCCTAACAGTTCCCCTTTGGCAGATTTAATGAAGAATTTGAACATCTCTACCTCCAGATGAGTCAATACTTTGTGGCTAGGCAGCCACTGTACAAAACTGCCTGTTTCATCTGCAGACTAATACTGTCCAGAGAATGACAAATTATACAGAATAGTTGACTGATAAACCCTACAAAGACAGGGTGATCAGCCCTTCAAAATCTGCATTTCAAGAGTCTGTCCGTTGATTTTGGGCCAGAAGGCTGATGACTTGCGCTCACATGTTGCTAACAGGGGACTGTGCTAGTGGAGATTTGTCTCTACAACCTCTCAGTTTTGGAAGCCGTGTTAGGCTTCCTTTGTGTATAGATATTTGGTCATTCACAGATTTCTAACGGGGTTGAAGACATTATAGTCTCATAGCCTATCAGGCTGTTTAACTCTAAATATACATATTTTATTGGATAGTTATCAGATAGTATATAAGCTAGCCAAGATATAATACAGATTTTAAGCTTTTCTTAAGCTGGAATGGATAACGAAATGTTCTGTTTAACTGATAGAGTGTTGGACTGGGTGTTAGATATATTTTATGCTCTTAATTACAAAATGATAATAGTTGTGCTCAGCTTATATTTGAGAGAAAAGTTTTTTTTTTTAATTAGACAAAAAGGGTAAAATGTAGGATGATGTCACAGGTGAGGCAGGCACAAGATAGAAGGAGGCCTGTCATTGGGAGAAGGAAGGATGGGCGGGAGAGAAGTTTGAAGGAAGAGGAGGAGACTGGAGGAAAAAGGAAGAGACAGGAGAGAGGAGAGGGTGAGAAGCCATGGCAGGTGATGTTAAGATTCTGCTCTGTGTATTTACAGGTTGTTATTAATGTTCCTAAGGGATGGATGGTACCAGGCTTTGTATGTTTAAGTGGGCAGTTATATCTTATCAATTGGATCTAAAAAAATTTTTTTTATAGATTTATTTTATGTATATGAGTGTTTTGCCTAAATGTATGAGTCTGTACCATGTGTGTTCCTAGTGCCCACTGAGGTCAAAGGCAGCCCTACACTCCCTGGAATTTGATTACAGATGGTTGTGAGTCACTCGGATGCTAGATACCAAACCTGGGTGCTCTGTAAGAACAGCCAATGCTCTTGACTGCTGAACCATTTTTCCAGCCCAACCTTTTGAACTTCTAAAAAGAACAAAAGCTGATTTAAAAACAACAACAACAACAAAAAACCACTTACCTCTGAGTCCATCTTTGGAGATAACGTGCAGCTCAACACATGGTCACCTATGTTTTGTGGATTTTGTTTCAGAAAATTGTACATTGACAGAGCAGATTCAGGACTTTCTAATTGAAGAATCACCTTTAGAAAGTATGAATTTAAAAATTACAAGTAGAATTAGGATGTCATCTAACAAATTACACTTTTTAATATACACCCAGAAGAACTGAAACCAGGGACCCAAAACATTTATTTACTCACTTACATTTCAAGGAATATTAGGCACAACAGTTAAAAAAGATGTCTACCAACTGATGAATAAATTTTAAAAATATAGACTAAGTACGCAATAGAATGCTGTTTAGTCTTAAAAAAGAAACTGATATATGCCAGGTCAATGAGCCTGGAACACACGCCAAGTAAAGTAAACAACTGCAAAACAGGAAATACAATTAAAATTCCTGATGGCATCAGATGTTATTTTTATTTTTAGAAACAGACACAAGGTGCCAGTTGAATGGTCTGGATGTTAAAGAGTTATTGTTTAATGAACAAGAAGTGAGAGTTTGAGAAAACAGGAAAAGGTATAGAATTGTATGGTGGTGCGATAGTTGCACAAAGTATGTCCAATGCAGCTGAACTGACAACTAAGGTTTAAATGGTAAATACATAATTTAAAAATGCATTAAAAATACTAAGCAAAACAAAGGGATATTAAAACTCCTTTCTTTCAAACAGAAGACTAGTGTCTGGGGCTGGAAAGAGGGCTCAGGAGTTAGTGCTCTTCCAGAAGACCTGAGTTTAGTTCCCAGTACCCACACTGAGTGGCTCATTAACTTTTGGTAACCCCAGCTCCAGGGAATCTGACACCCTTTTCTATCCTCGTACACACAAAGACACAGGCACACATGGCAATACACACAAATCCATAAAAATTAGAACATATACACCCCAACCCCTCAACCAACAAAACAAACAAGCAAACAAACAAACAAAACCCCAAGGCCATACAAACAACCAAAACCCCATACAGGACTAATGTGCAAAGTTTTAGAGTTCAGATTGCTTATGTGGCACCTGTGCGCTGTCTTTCCATCCTATGCCATGCCTTATCTAGAGTACCAGACAGGCTCTATTTATCAAAGAAAATCAGTAGCTGCCTGTTACTTAATCGGCTTATAAGGCACATTTGGTCACTACTATACCATCGCATCATTTGCAACATACTTATAAGATAAATTATTATTATTTTGTTATTACGAAGTAGTTTTGATACAAAGTATTGCCTTTTAAAATAATATACTACTGACAAAAAAAAAATTTTTTTAGATAGGAGTATCACCCGCTAGCCCAGAGATTCAGGGGGAAGAAACAATACTGTAGAAAGTTAAATATTAGCATGGGCTATACAAGAGAACACTGACCCCATAAAAGAAAACTAATTATAATAGATATATAGCTGCAATACATACTAAATATAGAAGGCAGGTTAAATATAAAAAATCAACAATTTTAGTTTGAAATTTTAAGTACAGAAGCCAAATCATGAAATAAAATTGACAAGTAGATCAAAATCAGTGTTTTACAGTTAGAAGGAGGTTTTTAAAAAACCGATGTAACATGCCCTTCACTTTATGAGGGTAAAAAAGCTTTGCCATGGTTATATAACTAATGTATGTAGCACTCTGGTAAGACATGCTCCTTTGCTCTCTCTGTGAATCTTATTTCTCTTTAAAAACTAAAGAGAGACCTTTTCTTTTTTTGAATTACAGTCCAAAAAAATTGTTCTAATGTATTATAATGGTTGAATAATGTTTACAGACGCTTCTACTCAAAAGACAAGTTAGAAGCTGCAGACTGTAACATGCATACAGGCTTTAATTACCTTGTTTCTGTTACTCATGAACACATAGCGATCCACTTTCCCAAACTGATGTCCAACACAAAGCACACACTGAAGTCCGTCTTCAGGTAAATTGTCAAGATGTACAAATCGGTTGTAAATTTCATCAATATTTGCCTGTATTTTATTGGAGTTTTTTTTAAATAATGTAGAAAAAAAGGATAAAAATTAAACCATAATTCACTGATTAGCATTAATTTAACACTACAGTGGTCTTCCCATTCCCAGTGTGGGGATTAAACCTAGAGCATCATGTGGCCCAGAAAAGACCTTTATATCTGATTCATAAATAAGAGAATCTCTTATAAACCTCGACTGTCAATTAATAAAGACAATGGCCAATAAGCTGAGGTGTAGGAAATAAGAGGGAGCCAGAGAAACACATGGACTGAGGAAACTGACATAAACCAACAGGTAAATAAAGGAAGAAGACGGCCAAAACTAAAGAGGGGTAACTAATCAAGCACTAAACATAGGAAAATAGTTTAACTAGTTTATTAAGTTAAGAGCTAGTCAGGGAATGAGCCAAAGCTTATGGCCTAGGCATTTAGTAATAAAGGGATCTGTATTTCCTCTATGCTCATTAAAAAAATCCTCAAATATCACCTATATGGCTACTATAATGCATTTCAGTGTATAAAAAAATGTTTGTATCAAGGACTATGGTACCCTTTTTCCATTTTTACCAAGAGCCATCTGATATCTTAGTCAACTTTACTTCTTAAAAAGAAAAAAAACCCTTTCAAATAAACCAGTCAACAAAAGCATTTAAATGTGAAACTTACCTCCGGGTCACTTTCTTGAATCAAAGTTGTAAAGAGAGCTTCCTAGAAAGCCAAACATTCAAAAGTAAAAGGTAAAAGCTCTGACTCATCCACAAGCTACTACTCAATCATAATCTGATACACAAAGAGCCACACAGATAGGTGTTATCCAGTCTTCCATAAAATCAGGTAGCATAAGTCCTACTCCTTTAAAATATAGTTCTTGGGGTTGGGGATTTAGCTCAGTGGCAGAGCACTTGCCTAGCAAGCGCAAGGCCCTGAGTTTGGTCCCCAGCTCCGAAAAAAGAATAAAAAAAAAAATTATTTAAAATATAGTTCTTAAACCTTTTCTCTTTGATACTACTGACACGTATAACAATCCAACTATTGCCAACAGGTTAGGATGACTATCAGGAAAAGGTTTCCTAAATTTTCATTTCTCCCAGCTTCTATGAGATTCTATCTCCTTTTAGGATGTACGGACACCGAAATGTTTTTTTGCATCAGTCAAAGCTGAATTTGAACAGATTTGACTTTCATGTTGGGATCATGGCTTTGTGGTCAAAGTACCTGAAGGAAGCAAAACACACAGTAGCATAAGGAGTGATTCTAGGACTTTGGCAGCTTTAAAAGACTAAACAATGAGGAACAGGGAACAAGCTTCATATGCCTAAAACACAGAAGGTTTATTGATTGACTAAGTCTGACAAATGAGGAGGAAAAATTAAAGACAATTGCCAATATTCTGCTTTGATTGTCGGCCAAAGTGGCAGTCAAGAACAATTTCCTTTATTTAATTTTTTTTTTATGTAGGATTCTGTCTTGGCTCAGTGGTCAGAAAAAGGAGACTTTTACAGCTTGAAAACACTGTGACTCTCCCCCCACCCCCCAATAAACTAGATAATAAAAAATAAATTTGATCTTAAAATTTAGTAAAATCTAGGAATAATGATGGTTTACGTCTATTACTTACCTCATCTTTTAAATCTACATCCTCAGGAGCCATGCTTATGGAGAGTTGATTTCCATCCATGCATATTGGGAAGCACGTGTAAAACTTTACCATAGAATCTGCAGATTTTTTGTTTATTTCTATATATGCCTTTAAATATAAAAATTATAAAAATTAAAAATTGATTCTTTCTTAGAGTTAAAGGACTTATAGCAAAGTCCACAGGCTAAAATTAACATAACAATAAGCAGGAAATAAGTGAATCTATATGCAATATTAAAAAGAGAAGCAAAACACATTATAAAACTGATACTGAAAAAGCCTTGTCTATTTAGCTGTGTTTTATTTCTTTGAGACAGGGTTTCTCTGTGTAACAGCCAAACAGAGGTCCTCCTATGCCTCCATGTGCTGGGATTAAAGGTGGTGCCACCATGCCCACCGATTGTTTATTTTTAACACAGGGTTTTATTCCAGACCCTGGGACACTGGAATTAAAACCAGGAACTATTTCAATGCAATAAAAAGTCTTATGTTTTGCATTCACAACAGTACTTAGCATAAGCAAACATTTTTGTTTTATTATTTTTTAAATATTTAAGATATTTAAATAAGTCCTTAGCTTTAAATTACTTGTCATTTTTTTTTTTTTTTCGGAGCTGGGGACTGAACCCAGGGCCTTGTGGTTGCTAGGCAAGCGCTCTACCACTGAGCCAAATCCCCAACCCCTAAATTACTTGTCATAAGTGGTGTAATGGTATTTCTAGTTACTGTGCCTGGGACAACTATATGCCCTTCATCCAGTGAGTCCACACTATATTACCTGGCCATTAGTGATTTAATGATCATTTGTTATCAACTTGTGCAGCAACCTGTGTTCAAGGACCCTTTATTTTAATCATGGCCACAAAGTACAATAACAGTGATGCTAACAATTATAACCACCAAGGAGAAGCCCTCAAAGGTACTTCCTGTAAATGAAAAAGCAAAAGTGATCAGCATAACAGACTGAGGAAAAAAAATGCATGGAGCCTGTATGAGTACTCAGTGAGTAAAGATTCTTGTGGCCAAGCTTAACCACCACAATTCAATTGCCCTCTGGCTTGCATGCATATACTGTAGTACATACATGGTCACATATTAAACACAAATAAATATATCTCAAAAACAAAAAGAAAAATTATATGCTGATTTTGGTAAAAAAAAATTATGGTAAGAAAAAAAAATCCTTGAGATTATAAAGTTGAGGAAAGAAATGTGTGCTAGCTTTGCATTAGTCCTTTAAACTGCCACAATTAAAGTATGTGGGACAGAAATGCTTCATTATCAAGAAAGAGATGTTAAATCTGTGTATGCATGAAATATGAAGAATACCGAATACCTAGGGTTCAGTACCTCTCAACTTCAAACATACACAGGGGTCTTGAAACACAATTCTCATAGACAAGGGGAAACAACTAGTAGGAAAGTCTGGTATTTATCTATATAATTTTAGAAAAGTATTTTATCTCCAAGTATTTAATAATTCTACTCAATACTAAACAAATCTGGGCAGATAATACCTTGGTTTGCTGGCTTAGATTTTTAGACATATCTAGTAGATATTTATTACATGTTTTGGTATTACAATATAAACTTATCAATTTGAATTCTTTTTAAAAGCTCAAAATTTCTCATTTTACTTTATCATATGAAACAATTGTGCAGCAAAATAATACAGTGCTTTCTATTTTTTTCTTCCTTTAAACATTACAAATAACCTGTATTTAAAATAAGCTTTAGGGGGCTGGAGAGATGGCTCAGTGGTTAAGAGTACAGGCTGCTCTTACAGAAGATCCAGTTTTGATTCCCAATACCCACACAATAGCTCACAGCCTCCTTTAACTCCTGTTGCAGAGAATCTGATGCATTCTGCTGACCTCCAAAAGGACCAGGCACACATGTGACAAACAACCATACATGAAAGCAAAACATTCATACAATAACAATAAAGGCATAAAACTATAAAAAGAAAGCTATGATCCATATCCTATGTTTCCCCTCTTTTAAAGTGTGTACAATTCAGTAGTCTACATAGAGAGCTGTGTAACCATTACACTTAATTTAAAACTGCATATAACTCACCTTGTATTCGCCACTGTTCTGTAAACACACTAGCTGATGGTCCTGATCCATGTATCCCACTACTTTAAAAAATTGAGTGACTGCCAACTTGGCTGGGTCATAAGACTTCCACTGCCCAAAGAGTAATACTTTTAGATTCTTTCCAGAAATCTCCCCTCCTGTAAGGTTATTACAGCACCTCCCACAGTTGTTTATTAACAAGAAATTTTGTTGAGCTATTTTTAAAACAATAGTTTTATATTATCTATGTGTATGTATGTGTGCTTGTATGAGTTTAAGTGCACCGTATGAAGAATACAGGATCCCATATGGGTTAGAAAGGGTATTTATTGTATCTTTTGGAACTGGATAGGTAGCTGCCAATATTTATTAATCTTTCTGTTGTCCTACTAGTGATATTTAATAGGCATTAAACAGTTTCTAGACTCAAATTGATGTCAAAATAAAAATAAATCCTAAAAAAAATTAAATAGTGTGTATGGGGGTCTTGCTGCATGTGCAACACACATGCCCTTGGAGATCAGAAGAGGGCATCAGATCCACTAGGACTGTAGCTATAGGCTGTTGTGAGCTGTCTTGTAGATGCTAGGTATCAAGCCTGGGTCCTCTGGAAGAGACGCTCGAACACTTAACTGCTAAGTTACCACCCCAGCTTTCCAAATAAATTGTAAAAAGAAAAAGAAAAGCAAACAATCAAACCAAAACCAATTATACTTAATTAGGACAATACTGAAGTAGAAGATACTTAAGTTTTTCATTTCAAGTCCCTTAGTTAGGCTAGGGCTATACTTCAGCAGTAAAGCATGTACCTAGCCCTACGTCCAATTCCCAACACCCCACCCCGACCCCTGAGATAGATAGGAAAGAAGAGTGGAGGGAAAGAGGGAGATTGAGACTGGCTGATTATAAAGCCAGGCTGGGATAGAGGACCATGAGTTTAAAGCCAGTACAAGTAAAACCCTGTTTCAAAATCACAACACAACACATAAAAAGGTTGGGTTTTTTTTTCTTTTTCTTTAAATCACTTGCTTAAAAAGAGATTTTCAGATAATCCCTAAAATTTTTTAGTATTTTTTAAATTTTAGTGTTATCAAAATACTGATAATATAAAGTTATCATAAATTCTTACCTTTTTATGAGATGATAAAACCAAAATATCCTTCAAAGCACCAAATGGTTTTGCTAAGTTGTAAATTTCTTCTGTAGAATATCCTTTATTAGGCAAATTAGAAATAAAAACTACACTCATTTCCTCCATTTCCTTCAAAACAAATTAAGAAAGTGATTACTATTTCCTACTGGAAGAAAAGCCAAATACATCAGGAGACTGATAAGATCTCAAATTAATGGTGGTTTTTTTTTTTTTTTTGAATGAGAAAGGCCCCATAAGGCTTATACATTTGAATGTTTGATATCGAAGGTGAGGTGTGTCCTTATTGGAGTGGTTGTGATCCTGTTGGAGGGGTTAATGCCAGGTCCATTTTTAGTCTCTCTGCTTCCTGTTTGTGGTGGTAGGGGTGGGAGTGCGTGCATGCCTGCCAACTGCCATCCTTCCTAACCTGATGAAAACAGACTAGCCTCTGAAACTGTAAGCAAGCCCCCCAGTTAAATACTTTCCTTTGTAAGTTGACTGGTCATAATGTCTCAGTCACAGCAATAGAACAGTAACTTAGACACCCTTAGAACTTGAAAATTTACAATTTTCAATTACATAGAATTACAGACATACCATTTCTCATCTAGTCCAGGTCATCAGTCTCCTTTTGGCTTACTGTTTTCAAATAGAAATTCGTATCCCCCTATCTCTGACCACAGCTCCTTCCTTCACATATGCTGTGCCTTACAATGCCATATGTAGATCTAACATCTAAACCAGTGTCTTCTCATCTTCCTGAACATCAATCTCTCCGAGGCAGTATTTTTTAAGTTCATCTATTCCCTTTATGATCCTTATACCAACAAGTAAGCATTTTTCTGCTTTATTTTGTTCTACAGCTATTTATTCTCTAAATTGATTTTCTCATTACACTCGCTTTTCCTTTTGTAGAAATTGGGAAAATTCCAGAGCCTCTATGGTAAACTTGGCATATTTTGACTGTAGGGGGTAGAAAGGAAAACAAAACAAAAAAACCTGTGTGATGGTTTTTATATGCTTGGCCCAGAGAGTGGCACTATTTAGAGGTGTGGCCTTGTTGGAATAGGTGTATCACTATGGGCATGGGCTTTAAAACCCTACTCCTAGCTGCCTAGAGGTCAGTCTTCCAGTAGCTACCTCAGATGAAGATGTTGAACCCTCAGCTCCTCCTGCACCATGCCTGCCTGGATGCTGCTATGCTCCTGTCTTGATGATAAAGAACTGACTCTCTGAACCTGTAAGCCAGACAGACCCAATTAAATGTTGTCCTTATAGGAGTTGCCTTGGTCATGGTGTCTGTTCATAGCAGTAAAACCCTAACTAAAACAACCTACAAAAAGCCAGAGCTTTAAAAAAAACAAGTGACTAACAACCAGCCTCTCATGTTTGTTTATATATGGCTCCTTCTAAAGAGCTTTATGGGAATGCTGTACCACACTGACCCCATTACACCAGTGCTTTAAAATACTTTTGTGTATTTCTTTTTAAAGATTTATTTATTATATATAAGTACACTGTAGCTGTCTTCAGACACACCAGAACAGGGCATTGGATCACATTACAGATGGTTGTGAGTCACCATGTGGTTGCTGGGATTTGAACTCAGGACCTCTGGAGGAGCAGGCAGTACCCTTAACCACTGAGCCATCTCTCTAGCCCTAAAATACTTTTCTTAAACTAAGACATCCTATTCGGTGATTTCTTACTCAGTGGATTATTAAATAAAAATGAATTAGGGCAAAGCATATGAGCAACCTTAAATTCTAACAATTGAAATCTAGATGAATGAAATTTTAATATACTGTTAAATATAAGAAAATAAAGTGAAATTTGTGCCCTTCAAATAAATAATCACTTGTTTCTCTAAAAAAAAATGCAGTACAAACAATAAGCCTTGGTAATCAAAATATTCACAGATCTCACATTTTAAGGCTAGAAAAAAATGAAATGTCAAAAAGGATTATTAGAAACTGTCTCAGCTAGTGATGTACTTGCAAAACATGTACAAAACCCTACATTTTAAGCCAATGAAAGAATAAACTGAGTAAATAATAAACACACTTCAGTAATAACCACACTAAAAAAGTTGAAGCAGGAAATGAAAGTTCCAGGTCTCTCCTTGCAACATAGCATGTTCAAGCTCAGTCCAGGATACAAAGAAAGCCTATCTCAAACAAATATCACCTAATGAAACAAAACGAAACAAATTTCCAATGTGTACAGGTTCTAGTTTTTTCAGTTCCAAAATAGTTATCTGTTCCAAACTAAATTTGCCTTAACATGTTCTCAGAGGAAAGTAACCTTCATAAACACATATACATTTATTCAAGGTTTTTAAACCAACATCATATCTAAGGAGTTTAAAAATGACTAAAATATTTTGCCATGCCAAAAAGTGAATATAGTTGCTTTAAGAATTCTATGTAAATAAAATAAAAAAACTGACCTTGCTCACTGGTTCATTTTCTGTGGCCTCCAAAGTACCTTAATACCCCAAAAAAAAAAAAAAAAAAAAAAACAATAAAAAACACAATTTTTTAAAAGTTCACGCAATCTTCAAGGTTCCCCTTTATTCCACAGTAAGTTAAATAAGTTATCTGGACATATGTGACTGACAAATGGGTAAGAAACAGTAGGAAAGAAGTATAAGAGGAACACCAAATCTTCCCTCTTTTATTGAAAAATGATTTAGTTTCTACTTCTTCCAGTTGCTTCCCACATCCCCCACTCTCCCATCCAGATTCACTCCCTTTCGGTCTCTCATTAGAAAGCCAGCTTCTAACATATAACAACAAAATGCTAGCAAAATAAAATATAGTAAGGTAAAACAAAAATATATGCAAGTTTGTACAAGGCAAAGAAACAGCTGAAAATCACAATGTACACTCGGAAGACACTGGTGTACACTCATGCAGGCCATGTGCTTCCTGCTTCAGTCTCAGTCCACAGGAGCTCTGCTCAGTTGAGTTTAGAGGGCCTTGTTTTCCTAGGATACCAGCCTTTAAGTACACTGTAATGATAACTTCGGAATTTTGGTTTCCTCACACACCCATACCCAGAAAGACAGACAGACAGACAGACAGAGACAGAGACAGACATTGTAAGAATATGTTTTCATTTTAATCAAAGGTGTGGGAGATGAGGCTGTTTCAGACTGTCCACAGCAGCTGACTATGATTGGCCTCATGCTCTAGCAGGGGCATGATTTTGCCAGCTGCAGATAATTTCTGCTGCTGTGTGAACTCCGTTTGGAATTGTGGGGATTTTTTTAGAGGGTATATAAATGCTAGGGTCCCAAGAGGCAGAGTGGACTGCTGGTTGGTTATTGTTTGAGGCTTGTTAAACTATCATGCACAAAGAAGAAATAAGAAGAAATTGAATATCCTGACAGTGAAGATGAGGAGATCAAACTTGTCCAAAGAAACTTGACCCCCACTAAATTACCAGGTGGTAGTCTAAGGACAACATCAATGCCTTTCTGGCCTCTGACTTTTATTCAGGGATCTTTCCTTTTCTTTCTATCCTTTTATCTCTCTTATGTAGTGTTAGGGGTCGAAAGGGTGAAAAAAGGGTGGAAGAAAAAACCCACAAAGAAGCACTAGCTACAATACATCTTGGATATAGTGACAAGAGTATAAACTGAATCCTAATTTGACTTAAGATTTTACCCCAGTACTAGAAAAATATACACATGTATCTCTTTTCTTAAAAGTACTTTCTTTCAATTTTAAATATAAAGCACAAAATAAAATTTCTACTGGCCTACCTGAAGTAGTTTCCTCAGCACTCTTTCCAGTGGCTTTGTCTTCTCTACTAGCCTTGACTTCAGAGTTTGCTGCATAAAACAGACTACTTTAATTTTCAAGAAAATAATACTATAATTAAACTAATGAATCTGAACTGGAATCTAAGCTAGTAATTTCATCACTTTAGATTCTCAAATGCTAATGAAACGTCTTTGAAAAACAAAATAATCCCTTTGAGGCTGTGTGGTTCTATGTGTGCAAACATACATGTGCATATGTGTCATACATATGAGAGTCAGAGGACAACATATCCACGGCTATCTCCATTGCTCTCAAACCTTAATTTTTTGAGATAGGGTCTTACTAACTGACCCTAGAAATAGACATTCAGCAAAGTTGGCTGGCTAATGAACTCCAGAATTTGCCTATGTTGTCTGTCCCCACCCCAACCCAGCACTGGGATTACAGGTGTGTGCTATGCCTGGCTTTTATGTGGGTTGCTGGGAGCCAAATACAAGTTTTCATGCTTGCATACTCAACAACATTTTAATAACTGAGATATCTCACAGGCCTTTAGGAATTTTAAAGAAAATTTTCAAAATATATCTTGAATATAAAGCAAGAGAATCCAAAAAAAAAAAAAAACCACTGAGTGATAGCACATGGTTACCTGATACAGTCACGGGTTTATTGGAGTCTTTGTTTTTGATATTCCCAGACTTTTTAGCTTCTAGAGACTTCTTTCCAGATTTTGCTTTTAAAAGTAGAATTAAACCATTACTCTAAGATTAAAAGCCTACTCGTTTTGCATATTTCATCTTAATATATCAGAAATAAATAGCTCAACCTTATCTGAAAAGCAATTTATTACATATTTATGTTCAAATTTTTATAAGTAATATTAAAACCAAATTTAAGTTGAAACATTTTTTGTTGGTCTTAAATTAGTCCCAAGTTTAATTCTTATTCTCATGTGAAATAAAGAATTAAAAATATGTATTTTGAAATGTCTACAAAAGCTTCTTGATATTCAGTATTAGAAAAGATACTATTAATAGGACTATGCTAATGTCAATGTACAACATTTATGTTAAAAAGTGTTTTCTTTATCAGGGAAAGTAATCTGTTTTAAATTAACAAGCATCAAATTAACTGTTTAAGCTGTGGAAAGGAGAATGAAATAACAATTAGAACAAGAGCAAAAGAGGGAAGATTAAACCATTTAAAGGGGACAATGACAGAGAAACCTATGAACATATTACTGCTGATCCATATAGTCATATACTTGCATATATAGTATATAACCATAATATATACTGCTACAGAATATAGACTGGTACAGAAATGTATTTTTTGTTAAAGAACATAGTACCAACAAATAAAAAATCCTATATTGTAAAATTTAAATACTGAAGACTGCTAAATTCTTCAATGTGTTATCAGATACTAGAAATTATTGAATAAATTCTAAACTTGCTTTCAATAATGTATTCATTAAATTCATAAAATAAATTTAATAAGCCTCTCTCCCTCAGTTGTCTTACCTGTTTTGATAGAAGCTTTACCTTTCGCAGCTACCGTAACCACAGATTTTACAGAACCCGCTGATTTCCCTAAATCACAAAAGCTATAGTCAAAACTGTTTTTATTTGATACAAAACTAGTATCAATCTCCAAAGAACCTCATTAAAAAACGACATAAGAATAACAATATTTTATTCAAAACATAAAATGGTATCATAATTTGGAACCTCTAGCTATAATTTCTTTAAGAGAGAGATATTGGTTACTAGAAAGTAGGATAGTTAAATATATCTCCCTGAATGAATCAGCTAAAAACTAAAATACAATGGGTGAGGACACAAAGCAATCTCATGTGTTCACTGGTTCCAAAAGCAACTATACAAAGGCTCTCAATGTATGATTCTCTGGGTCACAGTTCATGAAATGCATTTAAAAATACATGAAGGTCACATAAAGACTGTTCACATAAGCTCAATGTTTATTTTTTACTGTGTCTAATTTACAAATTAAACTTTATCATAGCCAGGTGTGGCACACCCCTTTAATCCCAACACTCAACAAGCCAGAGGCAGGCTGATCTCTTCAGTTTGAGACTAGCCCTGGGCTACTTAGGAGTTCCAAGCCATCCTGGGAAACATAGTAAGACCCTGTCTCAAAATCTTAATATATATATATTTGGACTTTTTCAATATCAGACATTTACTGTATGTCTTAAAATATATGAATGTATCCCTGTCCATAATTGATAAATTATGCACCAATCCCTAAGAGTTCAGCACTTAACTAGTCAATTGCTAGCAATTTACAAGTTTGCTATTCTGGATAAACTGAACCTCAGTAAGCCTCAGTAAACCTCAGTAAGTTAAGAGATTTCTTTACGTATACATGTTATCATGGACAAATCACTTTACCACTTAGATGAGGACTCGAGAAACTTAAGGAAATAATGCCCAGCTAGCATTTATCCCCAGCAGTTAATGGATGGCTAGCAGTTTTAGTTCCCAACCTAATGACTCCCACAAACTTTAAATAAAATTGTTTGTTAAATAAATGAAATTTCAAAACGTTTCCTAAAACTTTATGATGACCTCAGAAGACCACTTTAGACTACATGAAAATTCCAAATCTGCCAGTTACAATGGCATTTCCCTTTTTAACACAAAGACAATTTAATATACTACTCTTTATCCTGAATATCTCTAATATAACCGGTACTTAGCAAAAATAGGAAGAAAAGGAGAATAGTGGAATGCACCAGGGTAAAGGGAAAGAAATTTTATTACTTAAAAACCCACTACAGTAAGCCAGGCATGGTGGTACACACCTGTAATTCTAGCACTCAGGAGGTTGAAGCAGGAGGATCAAGATTCAAGATCAACCTCAACTACATGGCAAGTTCAGGGCCCATTTGGGATACATGGGATGCGGTTTCAAACAACAAAAAAGAACTATAGCTTATAAAAATTGTATGTGCATTATCCAGACAACTATATAATATAAAAATCAGTCATGAATGAAAGAGGAAGGAAAAAACTATGATATTCATTCCCTAAAATGCTTCTCTAGTTATCTTCGATAATATCAGAGTACTCTATATTAAATTTTATTCTGACAACTAAATAACTATAGTTCTCAAAGATTAATATATATTACTGAATATATACTTTATCTTATGAAACACATGCCTATGTAGTTCTTCAGCAATTTAGTAACTAAAATCCTAATAAAAATAAACCATTAGGACACGCAGTGTAGTTCAGTAGAAGAGGCACCTGCCTAGAACACATAAAACCGACATACCTGCAGATTTGTTCACCTTGACTGTAGATGACTTTATTTGTCCAGATTTGGCTAAAATAATGAAAAAAAAAAAAAGTATTTCTATAGCACATTACAAATAACATTCAGATTTAGGTAAGAGCCAACCTTGGAGTAATTTTCAAAGAGCATTGTAGCCTCCATTCCCTTTTGTCCTGGGAGTTATTACTTTAAAAAATTCATAGATGTAGACTTGACCAAGTCAAAATGCATACTTTTAGGTTTGGGGGTGTCTCAGTTAATGTACTTGCTCATGCAATATGAGGATTTGAGTTAGATTCCTAAAAAAAAAAAAAATCATATAAAAAGTCTGAGTATGGCAGCCCACACACATAATCCCAGCATTGGGGACTAAGTTAACTGGTGAGCTCAAAGTCAACAAGTGACACTGTCTCAAAGGAGGAGGACAGTACTTCTGAGAATAAAAGTGAAATTGTCAAGAGTCCACAAACATCAATTTTTAATTCCTTCTTTCATTTAGTAAAATTTATTAATATTGAACTTTCCATCAGAAAGATTGTACAAATAGTTTCATTAATATTAATTGATAGTTAAGTGGCCTCTATTTCCATACTAGAAAAGTTTTATCAAGTCATCAGCCTGTCCTGGTAGGAAAAGATACCATCTTTTACTCTGAATGGAAGTCTACGATTCATTCACCTTTTCTTTAATTATGGAGAAGTATATAAATTTTCATGATTAAAAGTCTCCTGAAAGCCAAGTGTAGTAGCTCACAACTTTAAATCTCTGCACAAGGGAAGCAGAGGCAAGAGGGTCTCTGTGAGCTTGAGGTCAACCTGGTCTACAAAGTGAGTTCTACGGTAGGCAAGGCTGTGTAGAAAGATCACTGTTTGGGACTTCACTATTTAAGGCTCAGTAAGTATCTTCCTAACATTATTTTGCAAGAAGTTTTTAGTAAACTGACAAAATACATTCATTTGAGCGAGTTTTAAAAGCTAAAGTCTGGGGAGTTGGCTTAGTGGATAGTGTTTGCCTTTACAAACATAAGGACCGGAGTTCACATTCCAGGATCCATGTAAAGTTAAATGCAGTAGCATTAATCTGTAACCCCAACATGCCTAAGGCAAACTGGTAGAAAGAGACAGAAGAATCCTAAGACAGTTAAGGATCAGCTACTCTGAAACACACAAACAGTGAACAATAAGAGATCCTGACAAGTGGAAAGCAAGGACGGACATCTGAGGACGTCTATTGACCTCTACACACAAAGATTACAACTTACCAGTAGAAGCTGAAGTGACATTTTCAATGACTTTTGAAGCATCTGTCTCTTTTCTATTTAAAAGGAAAAAAAATTAGAAAACACAAAAAACTAGTTTTAAGTTCTATAAATGTCTAAAACTGAAATGTTTGTGAATATTTAAATTCATAATTTTATAATTATGTTTAAAGATACAGCCTTAAAAATTAAACGTGGACACATTAATTTTTCATATGAAAACATGAATTCACTTACTTTAAAGCAGATGCAGATTTCTTAAGATCTAAAGGTTTCTTCTTCATTTCTTTGTTCTAAGAAAATATATTTACAAAAAAAAATTAGCTTTCTCCAATTAGAAAAGGCAGTTTAGACAACATAGAAATATGCAAAGTTCAACAATGAAAACATACAAAATCTTCCTCCTCTGAAGTATAAATGCCTATTACCCTTTCCTGTTTATACTTTCTTTGTGAACACAACGTTTTAGTCACTACAAGAGCTTCAGATGGGCCTCTGATTCTGTCCTCCCTTTCCATATGCCCATATTCTTTCAACAGCATAAAATGAGATTGAACTTGCCACTGTACTCTTAGAACTTTTCATCAGACCCAAGGAAATATCAGTACAGTATTTCCACCTATATGTGTGATGTGCCCTCAAAGAGCTCTAATAGATCAAACTAGGCACAGGATGAAACCAGAAGTATATAGTTTTTCCCTACACATATATATCTATAATAGCTGAATGTTTAAATTAGGTACAATAAAACATTAATGATAGTAAAAGAACATAATAAACCGTGATTATAGTTACATGGTTTGGTCTCTCAAAACATCATACCATCCTTTTCACTTCAGAGAAGTATCTCAGGCTGGAGAGATGGCTCGGTGGTTAAAGAGCAATGACTGCTCTTCCAAAGGACCTGAGTTCAATTCCCAGCAACCATGTGGTGGCTCACAACCATCTACAATGAGATCTGATGCCCTCTTCTGGTATGTCTGAACACAGTGACAGTGCACTCACATACATGGAATAAATAAATCAATCTTAAAAAAAAAAAAAAAGTGGGTTGGGGATTTAGCTCAGTGGTAGAGCGCTTGCCTAGCAAGCGCAAGGCCCTGGGTTCAGTCCCCAGCTCCGAAAAAAAAAAAAAAGTATCTCATGGTTTCTTTGGCATGCATATGCATACATATATATATACACACACACACACACACACTGACCATCAACATACACCCTAAGAACAAGGTTGAGCAAAGTAAGAATTACTTGAATAAAAGCAAAATAGGATTTTGGAAGGGTGGTGCATGCCTTTAATCCCAGCACTCACAGGAGGCAGGGGACAGGAGGCAGGAAGCAGAGGTGGGCTGATTTCTGTGAACTGAAGGCCAGACTGGTCTACACTGGAACTTATGAGACTTATGTTTTAGTCTCATTATGTTTAACATGATGAAATCCTATCTGTAAAGGTACAAGACGGTGTCATACAAGCTTCCAAAGGAAAGAAGCAACCAACAGTTAGTTCTACTGAGGTATGATGCCCATGAACCACAATAATAAACAGCCTGGCACAATAACCCTAAGAGTGCAGTAGTGCATGCATTTCTATGCAGTAACTAACAGTTCTCCAACTGGACATAGACGCATTCCACAAGAGAGAAACCATGCCTAATGCCGAGTACTGGAAACCTAACCAACTACTCTGAGTTAGTGACGGTCACTGATCTTCAACAGCATAATCCCTAACAACAATCTAAACATCTGCCCTTCTACCCTCAATCCCTCATCAAGGAAACTTCATTTTGCAGCAAGACCATTACAGAAAACCACAACCAATCAAAATGTAGAATCGTGAAGCTAAATCCCAATGGGGAAATCTATAAACATTCCCCAAGCTAAGGACTGGAGAACATATCAGAAGAGGAAGTGGAAGGAAAAATTCTAAGAGTTAGAAGAACAGGGAGCTTGCTGTGAGATTATGTTGTCTAGTAAGGTCAGAAGCTACACTCAGAAAGTTTCACGAGCATTACACTAATAGACATGCTCAAGTGGAGGCTTGGGAGGTGTGCTCACAAGATCACATCCTTACACAAGGAACTATAGGCAACTAAGGAATGCTGAGAGTGGAAGAAATAGTCTTCTCTGGAAAGAGTACACCAACTGGTTATCCAATACCAATACCTGAAACACAGATGAGTAACATTGGCTGGTTTTGTGTGTCAATTTGACACAAAAGAGCCTCCCTTGAGGAAATACCTCCATGAGATCCCGCTTTAAGGCATTTTCTAAATTAGTGATCAAGGGTGGGAGGGCCCACTGTGGGTGGTGCCATCCCTGAGTTGGTAGTCCTGGGTTCTAAGAGAAAGCAAGCTGAGCAAGCCAGGGGAAGCAACCTAGTAAGCAGCACTCCTCCATAGCTTTTGCATCAGCTCCTGCCTACAGGTTCCTACCCTGTGTGAGTTCCTGTCCTGACTTCCTTTGGTGATGAACCCTACTATGGAAGTGTAAACCCTTTCCTCCCCAACTTGCTTCTGACTCATGATGTTCTGTGCAGGAATACAAACCATGACTAAGACAAACATTATACAGACTGAGCAGGGTATATGTAGGGATATATATGTATATACATATATGGATATACCTGCAGTGAAAGAAAAAAGTGGGCATGAATTGGAGACAGCAAGGGGTTTGAAGGGAAGAAAGAAATTATGTAACTATATTGTAATCTAAAAAAATGAAAACAAGAGTTTTCAACAGTCAATAGAAACCAGAGACCATTACTGAGTAACTGAAGGGCAGGTATACACATCACGCATATACTAGACAGTTAGCAGGATAAAGCCAGAGAGTTGTGGATTTCTTCACGCTATTCAATCGGAAACATATGGAATATCTATTTCAGAATTTTCCATAATACTTTTATACAAAAGCAGACCCAGTGAAACTACAGAAAATGATATTCAAAATAAAAGAGTACAAATAATGAACTCTTAAGAGTTTATATTATATAAATCACTAATTTGGGTAAACAAGATGGACTAGTAGGTAAAGGTACTTGCTGAACAAATCCAACTAATTTGATGTTCAGATTCTAGGGAGAAAAAAAGAGAACCAATTCCTAAGAACTGTTGGTTGTCCTCCATATGTACACTACAGTACGCATGTGCCTGTATCTGTATGTTTTTCAGACACACAAAACGATAAGTAAAATTTAAATTTACAAAATAAAATTTGGGGCTCAGTGGTCACTGGCTGCTCTTCTAGAAGATGTAAGTTTGATGCCCAGCACCCACATGGCAGTTCACAACTGTTTGTAACTCCAGTTGCAGAGGATCTGATAGCCTCCTGTGACTCCCAAGTGCAGCAGGTATGGACACGGTGCACATACATACAAAGAGCAACCAATAAAATAAAAAGTAATACACACACAATTGTTAAAGAGCACAAAATGTAAATAAATAGAATGACAAATTGTATTTCTGAATAGATGTAATGTAAAATCATCAATATAAGCAAGTCAAATCTCAGTATTTATTAGAGACACTAAATGAATGATAAAATTAGCTCCCGATTAAACGAAAATGGGACATTATGAAAGACTCACTGGCTAAGAGAACTAACTCACTGCCAACCCTGAAGCCTAAGTTTGAACCTCAGAATCCACAAAATAAGAAAGGACTGAACCCCACAAGTTGTTTTTTATCTTCACGCATGTGTTGTTTACACGTACAAACGCACTCAAACAGACTTATTAACATCAATTTAAATAGAAAACAAAGAAAAAGAACTCTACCAGAAAAACAAGGAATTATAACAATTGAAAACTATATAGTAATACCATTCAATAACTCTATTTATGCAAAAGAATAATTTCAAACAGATCTATGCATGTAGAGTAGTTTGTACACAAGCAGCTTTCAAACTGTTGAGAAAGGAGAGGTTTTGGGTTTAGGTCCCTACCTGTTTTGGAAATAATACTGACCCCAACCAGATTATACATTTTATAATATATTTATTATATATTATAACATAAATAATATATTATTTATATAATATAAATATTATTATAATATTTATAATATTTATAATATTTATAATATTATAATATAATAAATATTATAATATTGATATAAATATAATAATATTATATAATTCATATATATATTTATGAATTATATAATATAATTATATATATAATTTTATATATATAATATTATATATATAATTTTATATATATTATATAATATTATATATTATTTATATAATATTATATATATAATTTTAGGAATTTGAGGTCAGTCTGGCCTATATAGTGACTCCCTTCAAATCAACAAAAATACCAATAGAAAGTGGAAAAGATATAGACAACTCAACAAAGGAGGTTTAACATAGATAACTAATAATTATTTTTAAAATAATACAGCATATTTCCACTAGATTTCTGAATTGAAGAAATTCATAAATACAAAATGGTGGCCAATAAAAGTCATGAGGAGTTAATATAATATAATTATATAATATTATATAATATAATATTATAATATAATATAATTATATATATAATTATATAATATTATATAATTCATATTGATATATATATATCAATAATATAAATATAATATTTATAATATTTATAAATATTATTATAATATAATATTTATATGTATATATGTATAATTTTTTAACAGCAAGAAAACAGACTATATTTTTGGCCCTGAACTAGAGATGATCTTATAAAACATGACAAATGAGAAAAGCAAAATCCACATTAGAAAATATAAATGCATCGCTTCTCGGCCTTTTGGCTAAGATCAAGTGTAGAAAATATAAATGCATTCAAGCATATGGAAATGAAAAATATTCTTTACATTTATCTTATTTATTGCGCACCTTCTTATTTATGAGTGTTCTATAATAGAAGTGTAGTATTCACAGAACCACCTCCACAGGCTGGTTGCTGCTCTCCTTTTACCACGTGGTTAGGTCATCAGAGTCAGTGGCAAGTGCCTTACTTCACTGAGCCATCAATCATACTGGCTCATTTCTAGTATATGGAAATTTAAAATATTTTATAGATATATATTCATATATATTTTTATATTGCTTAGATATATATGAAGCAACATACCAAAGACAATGCTTTCTACATTGTCAGAATTCCAAGATTACAGAATACTAAGTTAGTATGAAGGATAGAACAACACCTATAAATGCATTCATATGAAGATAAAAATACCATAGAAAGCTGCATGTAATGGTTCATGCCTATATTACAGCAGGGAAGCTGAAGCAGGGTTAGGAATTTGAGGTCAGTCTGGCCTATATAGTGACTCCCTTCAAATCAACAAAAATACCAATAGAAAGTGGAAAAGATATAGACAACTCAACAAAGGAGGTTTAACATAGATAACTAATAATTATTTTTAAAATAATACAGCATATTTCCACTAGATTTCTGAATTGAAGAAATTCATAAATACAAAATGGTGGCCAATAAAAGTCATGAGGAGTTAACTAAAGTCTTGCTTTTGGAAAGAAAAAAAAAAAAAGGAATAATTCAAGTATCTATAAGGAACTGTCAAGATAAACATAATCACAACATAAAAGTCACAAAAAATTAGAAAAGACTCAATCACTTTTAAGATTAAATTAATACTGATTAAGGAATTATATATTAATGAATCTCTAAAGAAGGCATTCTATAGCAAATAAAAAGGTAAACTGTCAAACATATATAACCAAAGCAAAACTTACTGGAAATTTCTTTCTTTCTTTCTAAAGATTTTTATTTATTTTACGTATGTGAGTACACTGTAGAGTAAGTACACTGTAGCTGTCTTCAGAAACACCAGAAGAAGGTTTTGGATACATTACAAATGGTTGTGAGCCAACATGTGGTTGCTGGGAATTTAACTCAGAACCTCTGGAAGAACAGTCGGAGCTCTTAACCACTGAGCCATCTCTCTAGACCCCTGAAAATTTCTAAATAATTCTATAGATATTATCTATGGACATTACAACATAGGAAATGGTCTAGAAAAACTAAACTCAAATATTGGTATGTCTAAAAAAACAAAAGGCTTCAGTGAACATGTGGATGTAAAGTTCAAAACCTGTAAGCATAATTATGGTTTCATAAACAAAGGATGGGCAGAAGAGAAAGTTTAAGAACTGGAGCAAAGTAGTTATGGGGACTTCTACGGTGCCGTCAATATTCTACTTGGCAACCCAGGTGGCCGTTTCAGCGTCTGTTACCCTGGTACTTACTATACTGCCTTGTCTGCTGTTCATCACTTAACATTATACTAGTTGTGGTGGTACATACGTAGACAAATAAAAAAGGTTTTAATTCTTTGGACTAAGATTTATGTACTTTTTTTTTTTCCTGATCTGGGGACCAAACCCAGGGCCTCAAGCGCTCTACCGCTGAGCTAAATCCCCAACCCCTTATGTACTTTTCTACATGTATCCCTTACATTTAAAAAGTTAAAGTAACAAAAACATCTAAATTCAATTTACCTGTGGCTTTTTCTTTCCTGGAACACATACTTTCACACTTTTCCCTTTTATCACAAGAGGCATTGTTTCAATGTACTTCATGATTGAAGTAACTGCTTTTTTAAACTCCATCTCCAAGTAAGCCTAAAATAAAATTTGTGTGTGAATGAAAAATCTATTTTAAAAGCATTGATTTTATTTATATTCATTCTTTTTATGACAGTCTCATCCAGGCTGGCCTTGCTTTGCTATGTAGTCAACGCTGTCCTTCAAATTTTGACCCTCCTGTCGCTACCATCCATGTGCCACCTCACTAGACTTATGGTTCTGCATTTTAAAATAGACTTAATGCTCTCTGTGGAACATAAGAACTGGTGCTTTTATCATTTTGTTTTGCTAACTTATAATATGATCTTAAGGATGTTTCTCATACGATATATAATTTAAATAAGTTCTACGTCATTACCAAGATAAGAGTCCATAGCAGGCTCCTGGGACAGGAAGAAATGGGAAGGCATGGCTAATTTGGAGGAGAGCCAAGATCTAGTCTAGTTTACTTTGAGTCTGGTTTTTTGTTTTGTTTTTTTTTTTATAAGCAAGTTTTTAAAAATATATATTATTTCACTAAGGTTTGGAACTACCAAACAAATGTTACTTATTTCTACTGAACGTTCATCCATATTAAGCAAATAATATTTTTAAGTGATAAGAAATGAGGAAAGGAGCTAGAGAGATGGTTCAGTAGTTAAAAGCATTGGGTACTTTTCCAGAACTCTTATGGTCGCTGCAGCACCAGGCAGGTATGTGGTCTACAGACTACATGTAGATAATACACCCATATACATAAACTTAAAAAATGTGGAATAAATTATAGACTTTTAGTTTCCATAAAACCCTGTAGGATATATTCTGGGTTGGTCAGTTTTATCTAGTGAAACTATAGACTTGGTTTTGATCTACAGATATCACATCTAAGATGATCACCATAGTCTTTTCTTACCCACTCCCTTCCCTGAATCCTTCATCTGCTGAGCAAGCCTCTCTTTTATATTGTATTTCATTTCTTTTCTGGTTTGTGACCCACTGTATTTAATTGAAATCGCATGCATGACCATAAGCCTGATATGCATGCGTAATTTGTATTTTTGAGCTGAGGACCATATCCAGAGCCTAGCAAGCACTCTATCATGAGATAAATGCCAACCTCAAAATATTTAAAGCCTCTTGCTTTAAGGCAACTATCATGTCTTCACTTTGCCTTAACTCACACTAGTCTATTATCCTTAGTCTAGGGTTGGTCCCTAATTCTCAAACTTTATCATGAATATAACATGCATGTAAACAATACAAACTGTACAAAAAAGATTTATTTTCTAACTTTCACCTTTATTTTTAGAATTTTTAGAAGCATAGCAATGCTTCCTTATTTATATATCCATACCTACTTC
Source organism: Rattus rattus (assembly GCF_011064425.1). Classification (NCBI taxonomy): domain Eukaryota; kingdom Metazoa; phylum Chordata; class Mammalia; order Rodentia; family Muridae; genus Rattus; species Rattus rattus. The sequence goes on from NC_046159.1 coordinate 62,294,485, forward strand.
TACAGCACAAAGGCAAAATAACTGTGATCCTATGACCAGCCTATGAAACCTTAAGTATTTATCATCTGGCACTTTATTATGTAAATAAGTCAATTCCCTGGAACCTTGTTCATTCCTGGGTACTCTTCCTGTCAATACAAATACTATGAATAGTTAATTATGACACACAGATAGCACAAAGCAGCTAGGATATCAACAATAGCAACAAGTCTGCATGAATTTTCACAACTGACTAAATGACTCACCTCATTTCTACAAGGAACAAGGAGGACATCACTAATTTTCCCAAACGGCTGAAATGCTTTTCTAATATCTTCTTCAGTAAAGCCATCCTCTGGAAGTTCAGACACAAGAAGAATTGAGTTGGAACTCAAAGATTGATCTTTCCGTGGCTGATTTTGGAATGAAAAAAAATTAAAAAGAAAGCACATAAGCCATAAGGTACAGTAGTCATAACTTCACATATAATTTCTACTATTCAATTTAATACTTTTATGGATCTCTTTTGGATAGTACATTTCTGTTTCATTCTCCATTCCAGTAATTCAAGGGATGGTAACAGAACATGTAAGAACTCATACAGGCCAGGTACACACTGCTAATGCATTGTAACAAGACACTGTCTTTAAAAAGAATCGAGGGCAAGTTGCTTGTCAGCACTGCCCCAAGACTAGGCCAGTGTGGCAGAGCAGACAGCTATGAGTTCAGAAAGGTGAGTAAGTCATCATCTGTAACTCATATAATAAAGGTGTTGACTGTTCCATTTTCATTTCAAAAACAAACAACAGGGTTGGGGATTTAGCTCAGTGGTAGAGCGCTTGCCAGCTCCAGGGGGGGGGGGGGACCAACAACAAAAGAAACCAGGCATAGTGACACATGCCTTTAATTTCAGCATCCAGGAGGCAGAGGCAGGTAGACTTCTTGTGAGTTCCAGGACAGCCTAATCTACATAGTGAGTTTCAGGACAGTCAGAGATACGTAATAAAGAGACTCCGTTTCAAAATAAACAATAGAAAGGAATCTGGCTATACATAATACCAAGTTTACCAAAAATCAACTAAAAAAGGAAAAGTTTTTGAAAATCCTATCAACAGAAGTCCTGAAACAAAATCTTGTCAGATTAAAAATTTTCCCTATATTCAATATTCCTAATAATCTTCAAACTTTTGTAATTATATATTGTTTTAAGGTTAACCAAAATTTAACCTTTTGGAACACAGAATATAATTGTCGAAAGTCTTCAGTGTATTTAGACAATATCAAAAGTACATATTATAAAATATTAGGCCTACCAGAATTATACAAATGACACTTTAGATGTTATTTAACAGTAATTCAACAAAATATGAGTATGCCAGTATAGTAACAAGTAGGTTATAATCAAAATACACCAGTAAATCAGCACTGAAAAACAAACACTACTACACTGAAAGCAGACAGAAAATCATCAATTCTTAACTTCAAGCTGATAAAAATTAAGGTTCATTAATACTGGTTGTGCTAAATTCTCCAGCCACACAGCTCCTGAAGCTAACCAAACTCTTCATAAATATATCACAGCATAAGCTTTTGTTCTGAGATAATGTCTGTTAAGAAGCTTTAGCCTGCCTAACTACACTACAAGAATATGCACTACCCTAACTAAAACTTTTTTGGGCACATCAAACACTAACCATCTGGGATTCCTAAGCTACAAGAGTGAATTATTGGGCTTTTATTACTCATAAGGAAAAAACCTGTCTCACATCCAAGCAATTTAATAAATATTGATTACAAATTATAGGAACTGTGACCCCAAAGACCCAATTTTTTTTCTATTTGTCATAGTAACAAACGCAGGTACACTGAACTAATCCACAAAAGAATTACTAACCTTTCGCTGGACCAAGGCACCTTTACCAGACACCTGTTTACCTTCAGGTAAAGTGTCATCTTCAAGATTCTTAGACTTGTGTGCAGAATGTCCTCCTAAATGTGAGTCACTCTTTACAGAGCTTATAGATTTCGTGGATGGTTTCGTTCCACTCGTAAGTTTAGGCTTTTGTGCTGGTGAGAGCCCTTTATCAACTGCTTCAACATGTTTCTGTTTAGTAACTTCTGTCCCATGTACAGACCGTTGTCCTCCATCTTCTAATGCCTTTTTTCTATCTGGTTAGAAAAAAATACATATATTCATACATACAAATTAAAATGAACTAAATGGCATGTAGCCTTTTTATGACAACACAGCACTGCTATCTACTGGGATTTTTGGAGAGAAGGGTCATTTTATCCCAAAGAATACTCGTTATTTATTCAAGCATTTATTAAGCACATATTTATTTAATGATAAATTATTTTACAAGACTATGTTCATAAAACCATACAATCTAGAAAAATTAAAAAAATAAAACTTAAAAGACCATTTCAAAACACTGTGAGTAACATGAGTAAGATTAGAGATCAATACTGGTTGTGCTCAGTATGCAGCTCACTCACTGTATGTAAGCATGCACACGGGCACGCACGAACACGCAGTTCTCAGTCTACAGCCTCTCATCTTCCATCTTTCTATGCAGTGGCTCCTTTGTTCAGTGATCTTTCCTTATGTCAACAGTCCTCAAAATTTTGGCTATAGGGTCTCTTAATAATCAAGATCCTAGAGCTTATTTATTTTATTTAACACATCAGAAGTTAAAATAGAATTTTAAAACTGCTAACTAATTTAATAATACTTCCATATTAATACTTTTATGAAAATTAACTACTAGCAATAGCATGAGATGATTAATATCATTCCACATTTTCTTAAGCATGTTAGCACTGAGCTTGAAAGTTAACTTTTTTTTAAGCTCTGCTCTGTATCTAATTCACTATGTGTGTGCTATATGCATACTTTTAGCTCGAAGTATAAAGAAAATGAACCCAAACACAGATTTGTTTTTGGAAAAGGGAAAAAAGAGCTTACACAACTCTGAAAAGACCTATAGACCCCTATTAGGGACTTAGGGTCTTGGACAATCCCGAGATTAGTCAGCTTACACATTTTAGTTATTCCCATTTCCATTCAATTTCTTTAAATATACTGAATACAGTTAAAGACATGTGTAAAGCACAACCTTAACATCAACAATGGTTTCTTTCATTATAGGCCATGTATATATGTATGTATGCATGCATGTATGCATGTACATATTTTGGTATATGAGTGACTTTTAGAAGTCACTATATAATCATTAAATAATTAGGAAATAATTGTTCAAAGTATGAAGTTAGCCTCAAATTTATTTTATGTAGTTGAAAATAACCTTGAACTCTCAATCCTCTACCTCAGCCTTCCAATTTGCTGGAATTACAGGTGTATACCATCCAGCTTATCTTCAGTCCTTGTTTTTTAAAATGGATGCTGTTGAATTAAACTTTCCATATATCTACCAAAGTTACAAGAATAACAGACTCTCAAGTGTGATTCCAATTTTATATAGCAACTTTAAAATTTAATAAAAATACAATAGCTCATTTCCAAAACTCAAACAAAATGACACATTAGGATTATCAGTGTACCTGATCTCACTGATCTTCTTGATGTCCTTTCTGGACTAACTGACCGATAGGACTTCGGACTTCTTCTAATGAGATTTCGACTACGATATGGAGAACGGGACCTGGATCTGGATCTAGATCTGGATCTATATTTAGAAATGAAACGGTGGCAAATTCTTGGACTTCGACTCCTTGGTCTATAGATATAACGAACGGGACTTCGAGATCGACGGACTCTGTGACCTGAGCTTGATCTCCTAGAATGTCTGGGACTGGGGGAATGAGAACGTCTTCTTGGAGTTTCATTTTCTTTCCTATTGCTCTCATTTCTACAGAGTAGAAAACAGAAACAAGACTCAGCAATTTAATGTTGATTTAAACTGTATTAAATGACAGGTAATTTTTTAAACAAACACTTATTTTTATTTATGAGTGTGTATACCATTGTAAGCGTGTACAAGCCTGAGTATGTGCCCAGGTTCCCATGGAGGTATCAGATTCTTTAGAGCTGGAATTATATATTGTTGTAAGCCACCCCACATAGATGCTAGGAGCTGAATTCATGTCCCCTATAAGAGCAGTAAGTACTCTGAACCTTTGGGCAATCTTTCCAGACCTTTTTTTTTTTTTTTTTTTTTTTTTTTTTTTTTTGGTTTTTTTTTTCGGAGCTGGGGACCGAACCCAGGGCCTTGCGCTTCCTAGGCAAGCGCCTACCACTGAGCTAAATCCCCAGCCCCTTTTCCAGACCTTTCATTGTGTTTGTTTTTGTTTTAGAGAAAAGCTCTCACTATGAAGCCCAGGCTAACTCTGAACTTGTGACAATCCTCAATCTGAGTCTCCTAAATGCTGGGATTACAGGTGTTAGACACCATGCCTGGCTCAATAGTAGTTTATTTAAAACAGTCTACTGGGCTGACAAAACAGCTGGGTGTGTGGAGTTGCTTGCACAACCTAATAACCTGAGTTTGATCACCAGACCCATTAAGTTTACAAGAGAAAACCAACTCTAGAATGTTGTCCTCTGACATCCACAAGCAACATGGCACATGGGCATGTATATACACATGCATACATGAACAAACAAACGCACACACAGAGAATGAATGAATGAATGAATGAAATGCATCCACTGTTATGAGCACAGAAAAAAGCAATCCAAACAGATGAATAACCTTCAGTTTGCTTAGAACCTTTTCCTTTCTAATTTATATTAGAGTATTTTAATCTTCTTAGATTTTTCTCTGTATCAGTTATTTTCTAACTATTTTAAGTTATGTAAAGAAATTAGGAATTATTTATATAAACGGTTTTTTAATAAATTCTCAAGAGTCTATGACATCCAAACATATTTCACTGACTTCTGAACATATCTATATAGACCCTAAAGGAACTCAAAACTAAATAGAGCTTTCAAGGTATAATTAAGTTCCCACAAACACAAAATGGTAATAGGATCAAAACAAAATATTAAGACTAAAGAAAGTGAAACCCATAGAAGAAAACGCATTTAAGCTGGAATAAAAAGATCTATCAACTTTTAGATTTTCCAACTGTTTAAAAATAAACACAATAGCAGAGTGTTGTGGTGTTATGTCTTTAATTCCAGCATTTGAGATGCAGAAGTAGATGGATCTCTCTGAGTTCAAGACCAGCCAGTTCTATATACAGAGTTCCAAGCTAGCCAGACTCTATCTACAACAAAATACAAAACCAAACATGATAAAAATAGTACAATTTCAAAAATTTTTTAAAAATTTCCTGTTTACTTTTAAATGGAAATAAAGTTGTAATAATTAATATTGCTAAAAAATATTACCTTCTAGATGGGAGGATCTCAGGATTCCAATCAGGGTATCTATTTGAAAAATAAACACCATTAACAACAGTTCAAAAAACAAAAAACTTCAATTCATCTTTAACTGAAATGTGTTAAAACTGTTCAATCTTAAATTTGTATGGTGATGTAAGAACTTGTAATATAAATATTTCTTGAGGATAACATTTTATATATAATCCACTATATAATAAAGGTATATATGCTAGTAGATACATCAGAGAACCATTCATTAAGACCTCAATTTTTTAAAAGTCAAATAAATAGGATAAACAAAAGTGTTTCATGGTACAAAATGTAAGTCTAGGTAGTGGTAAACAGAAAGTAGAGAAAATAAATGATAGGCATGGTGGTGCATACCTGGTTTCCCAGGACATGGAAGGTAGAAACAAAAGAATTGAGGGTCTTCGCCTACATCAGCCTTTCTCAACCTGTGGGTCGAGACCCCTTTGGGAGGTCAAATAACCCTTTTACAGGAGTCATATCAGGTATTTACATTACAATTCAGAACAGTAGCAAAATTATAGATATCAAATATCAACAAAAATAATTTTATGGTTACAGTCACCACACTATGAGGAACTATTAAAAAGTAACAACATTAGGAAGGTTGAGAACCACTGGTCTACATGGTAAGTCAGAGACCAGCTCAACTATGGATCATGTGAGATATGGGCTGAAAAGATAGCTTAGTCTATAAAGGACTTGCTATACAAAACAGAAGACCAGAGTTTGAGTTCCAAACTCATGTAAAAAGCTTGGCACTAAAACCGTGTGCTTGAATCTCAATGCAGTAGAAGTAGAGACATGCCATTAACTTGGGCTCATAAGTCAGCCAGCCTAACATAATGATGAACCCCAGGTCTCAGTGAAAGATCCTATCTCAAGAAAGTAGGGGGGGGGGGTTGGGAATTTGGCTCAGTGGTAGAGCGCTTGCCTAGGAAGCGCAAGGTCCTGGGTTCGGTCCCCAGCCCCGGAAAAAGAAAAAAAAAAAAAAGAAAGTAGGTGGAAGATCAAAACATCCAACACTGACCTATGGCCAATAGAAGCCCCACCACCACCACCATCACCACACACTCAAACAGAAAGTGGGGAGCAGGGAGAGAGAGAAAAGGACACTTTACAAAACAGTATATAGAGGAAGGCTGAAAAGAAGGTTTAGCAAGGTTAAAAGGGTATTCGCTTGAAGAGGAGCACTCATATCTAGTTTGAGGAGGAACTTATATTTCTGGCATCATAGACACCTACATTCATATGCACATACCCATAAACTGACACAATATTCATAGACATAAGTTAAAAACAAACCACTAGGGGACATTACCATTTTCATACTTTCTATTGAAACACACAGAACACAGTATTATATCAAACTCTAAGTTATATCCAGCAGCACTTGGAAAAATATATCAAAGAAAGAGGAATTGAAAGAAAATATGGCATTTTAAAGAAGCCCTTTAAAAACTTGATCTGGACATTAGAGAGGCAAAGGCAGACATTACCTCTATAGGTTCAAAACCATCTAATTTACATAAATAAGTTCCAGACCAACCAGGTTACTGTCTGAAATGAAAGAAAGAAGGATAGCACAAAGGGAAGGGAGGGGAGGGGAGAAGGGAGAGGAGAGGAGGGAATATATTAGCAGGCCTGGACTTGGTTAAAGCTCACATGGTAGAACAAAGAACCTGGAGGCAAACTCCATATGATCCCACTCCAGGCACTGGTTGCTGTAGCACAGAAATAACAGACAATAAAAAGGAGACAACCTAGAAAGTTTCATTTAAAACAGTGATTTTCGGGTTGGGTATTTAGCTCAGGTGGTAGAGTGCTTGCCTAGCAAGCACAAGGTCATGGGTTCGGTCCCCAGCACCGAAAAATAGAAAAGAAAAAAAAAAAAAAAAAAAAAAAGTGATTTTCAATCTTCCTAATGCTGCAATCCTTTAATACAATTCCTCATGTTGTGGTGACCCAACCATAAAATTTTTATTGTCACTTCATAACTGCAATTTTGCTACTGTTATGAGTTTATATAAATATCTGTGTTTTGCAATGTTTTAAGCATACAGGTTGAAAACCACTACCTTAGAAGGAGTAAATTAGGAAGGGTCCTGGAATCAGGTTATAAGCTTACATAAAAAAAAAAACTAAGTGGCAGATGATCAACAAATTATTTTTCAAAAAAGTAAATCAAGCCAAAACCCTTGGAAAAGGTAAAGCAGTTTCCTGTTGCTGTTTTTGTATTCTTCAGATGTTGTTAAAAAGCTAACCCAACAACACTCTGAATTTCCTTTTCCCTTACCTGCCCACCATTCAAAAAAATGAAATAAGTTGCGTATCTGCTTTCCCACATCCCTAGAAAGAAATCAGCAATAGGTCTAACCCTCACCCGTCAAACCAACTAGTAGAAAATGACCAACAAGAAGCCAGGCATATGCATCATATATGAATATTTGTGACAGAACATTCAATCTGAACTTATTAAGGAACAACACAAAAGTAGAGAATGAATATAAGACAGTCTACACATTTTTATAAAAAGGGTCAACATTGTGAAAGCACCCATGAAGGAAACAAAGAGGGAGGGAAGTCTTTCTAGACGAAGAAATTGCAATACATGAGTTTTGGCAGAATCCTGAATGTGGGATACAGATGGGTACTCTCAGTAACACTTGTAAAGGCTCTGAGTCAGGTTTGTATATTAGAAGATTGTGGAATTAGTGTTTATGTTCTTAATGTGGTGTGTTGTGACTGAAAATTTTCCTTATTCTTAGAAGACAAATGTTAAATTTGAATAAATGAACTAACTAAATGTTAACAAGTACATTCCATACCAACTTCTCTGTGACTTGAAATTTTTTCATATTAAAATACTAAAGAGAAAAAAAAAGAACAAAGGGCCATGAGCTACATGAACTAATTGTATTAAATATTTGGTGTAGGGAAACTGTCTCCCTGTGTCTCCGTTTCCTCATTTGGATGAAATTAGCAATAATATATCATGGGCGATAATAAGATTAAATCAAGCATATATTATAAAGCATTCAGTATATCTGTGTTTAATAATAAAATTATGGCACAATGTCTTTTTCCCCCTCAGGCTAACCAGCTACTCCTTGTTCTATATATAATCCAGAAAAAGCTAGAAAAGACAGAGGAAGAAAACATAAGCCTTAAGGACTAAAGACACTGAGTATGTATCCATGTGGACTACATATAGTACATACACATAATGGAACTCAATGCAGCTTAGGAGAACAAAGAATGAAGATGACAATTTATTTAAGTAGGTAAATATGTTGCAGCTGAGGAGAAACCATGAGAAAAAATTACAGGAGAATACAACCCGCATAAGGTAGAGTGATAAAGCACTAAAAGAGGAAGGCTTTCAAGTAGTTGAAAAAAATCAAGGTCCTATGTGCACAAGGGAAAAGCTCTCTACACAGAACACTTTAATGGGGATATACATGGGGAGGAGAGATGGGAAAATTAAACAAAATTAAGTGCACACCCATGCTATTTGTTCTTGTAAATTAATGCCATTTCATGTATCTAGATCATGATACTAGCATTAATAACTATTACAGCAAATAACTCACTCTGGAGGGACTGATTCTGTTTCAGTGGTAGCAAGACATACTTAATTCTAGCAATAAATTGCCTTTTTACATTTACCTCCTATGGAGGTGACCAATCCCAGTTTCTACTTTTTTCTTCCTTTCTATGCTTTTTCTTTTGGGGAGGAGGGGTACAGGGGTGCAGGAGGGGTGTTGGGGATGGTTGAGACAGGATTTCTGTCCTGGAACTCCCTCTGGGGTAGGTTCGAACTTATAAAGATCCAACTGCCTGTGCCTGTGCTGTGATTAAAGGCATGAACCACCACCACCAGGCTTCAAGCCTCTACTCTTAAGTCTACATGATTCATAGGGGTTTTCTTGCTCTCAATAGCAGGAACGGTGGGTATGTACCACTAAAGCTGTGTATCTTATAACTACAGCCACTATAAAACCAGTCTAAACAAAGACAATGAGTCTTTAAACAAGTTACTGGGAAAAAGAAAAACAAGGTAAAGAAAAGGGAAGTGGGGCATATAATTCCAGAATTGAAGAGGTTGAGGCAGGAAGAACAAGAAAGTTCAAGTCCACCCTGAACTACACAATGAGACCCTGAACTTAAAAAAAAAAAAAAAAGAAAAGAAAAGAAAGAAAATCACAGAATAACTCCTGAAAAATACCAGCTCTATATGGAGTTCACCAAAGTCTAAAACTACAGGAACTATCTACTATTCAGAGCAAGGCCAAGAAATGGCAATAATTGGGGTTGGGGATTTAGCTCAGTGGTAGAGCGCTTGCCTAGGGAAGGCGCAAGGCCCTGGGTTCGGTCCCCAGCTCGAAAAAAGAACCAAAAAAAAAAAAAAAAAAAAAAAAGAAATGGCAATAATCTTCACACTTAGTTTTATTTGACTTAAAATTTAGCTGTTCTTGAAATTAGAGCTACTCACTGCAACTTCCAAGTCAGATGAACTAATTCTCTTCCTTTAAGAATAACTGTGATCCACCAGGGAAAAGCTCTGTACACAGAACACTTTAAAGGGGATATACTCACTCCTTAGGAGGGACTGATTCTGTCTGTTTCAGTGGTAGCAAGGAATACTCAATTCTAGCAATAAATTACCTTTTTACATTTACCTCCTATGGAGGTTACCCATCCCAGCTCTCTGACCCAAATCCCATGGAGGAGAGAGCTGAACTCTCAGAAGTGCGGACAATCCTGAGAGCTCAGAGGATACAACTACTTATGCTCACATCCTTGACCCAAGAGAAACCTGTCTAGTGCCCTCTGGACACAGGAACCTAGGAGCAGTCAGGGGTAGGAACCTTCCAGTTTCTGCCTACACCCAGAGCTGAAAGCCAGTCGCCAGGAGTGCTGACACACCTGAGAGCAAAGGTAAGACCAACTCTTCTGCTCCAAGCTAGCTGCCTGGAGGCTTCAGGACACACAAACCCAAGAGCAGCTCTCTGTTCCCAGATCCAGCTGAAAGGAAACAGGTCTATAGACAGGCTTACAGAAGGGTCAGGAGACAGCAAGACAAGCTAACACCAGTGACAACCTGATGATGAGAAGCAAGCGCAGGAACCTAAACAACAGAAACCAAGACTACTACTTCTCATCATCAGAGCCCAGTTCTCCAACTAAAGCAAATACTGGACATCCAAACATACCGGAAAAGCAAGATTTGGATTTAAAAATCACATCTCATGATGAAGATAGAGGACTTTAAGAAGAACATAAATAACTCCCTTAAAGAAATACAGGACAACATAGGTAAACAAGTAGAAGCCCTTAAAGAGGAAACACAAAAATCCCTGAAAGAATTAAAGAAAAACACAACCAAACAGGTGAAGGAATTGAACAAAACTACCCAGGAATTAAAAATGGAAGTAGAAACAATAAAGAAATCTCAAAGGGAGACAACCCTGGAGATAGAAAACCTAGGAAAGAGATTAGGAGTCATAGACACAAGCATCACCAACAGAATACAAGAGATAGAAGAGAGAATCTCAGGGGCATTGACTCAACCATCAAAGATAATGTAAAACGCAAAAAGCTGCTAGCCCAAAACATCTAAGAAATCCAGGATACAATGAGAAGATCAAACCTAAGGATAATAGGTATAGAAGAAAGTGAAGACTCCCAACCTAAAGGGTCAGAAAATATCTTCAACCAAATTTCAGAAGAAAACTTCCCTAACCTAAAGAAGGAGATGCCCATAAACATACAAGAAGCCTTCAGAACTCCAAATAGATTGGACCACAAGAGAAATTCCTCCCATCACATAATAGTTAAAACACCAAATGCACAAAACAAAGAAAGAATATTAAAAGCAGTAAGGGAAAAGGGTCAAGTAACATATAAAGACAGAACTATCAGAATTACACCAGACTTCTCAACAGAGACTATGAAATCCAGAAGATCCTGGGCAGATGTCATACAGACCCTAAGAGAACACAAATACCAGCCCAGGCTACTATATCCAGCAAAACTCTCAATTAACATAGATGGAGAAACCAAGATATTCCATGACAAAACCAAAATTACACAGTATCTTTCCACAAATCCAGCCCTACAAAGGATAATAAATGAAAAACTCCAACACAAGGAGGGAAACTACACCCTAGAAAAAGCAAGAAAGTAATCTCCTTACAACAAAATCAAAAGAGAGCAATACAAACATAATTCCACTTCTAACAACGAAAATAACAGGAAACAACAATCACTATTCCTTAATATCTCTTAACATCGACGGACTCAATTCCTCAATAAAAAGACATAGACTAACAGACTGGATACGGAAAGAGAACCCAGCATTTTGCTGGATACAAGAAACACACCTCAGGGACAAAGACAGACACTACCTCAGAGTAAAAGGCTGGAGAACAATTTTCCAAGCAAATGGTCCCAAGAAACAAGCTGGAGTAGCCATTCTAATATCAAACAAAATTGACTTTCAATCAAAAGTTATCAAAAAAAGATAAGGAAGGGCACTTCATATTCATCAAAGGAAAAATCCACCAAGATGAACTGAGAACAGGAAACTCCTGTTGGGGTAGTTAGAGAAAGAACTGAAGGAGCTGAAGGGGCTTGCAACCCTATAAAAACAACAATACCAACCAGGGACTAAACCACTACCCAAAGAGTACACATGGACATGCCCATGTCTCCAGAAGTGTATGTAGCAGAAGATTGCCTTGTTGGGGACCAATGGGAGGAGATGCCCTTGGTTCTGCCAAGGCTGGACCTCCCCTTCCCCCTACTGTAGGGGAATGTCATGGCAGTGAGGCAGGAAGGGGGGTGGTTGGGGAAGGGGACACCCTTATAGAAGGGGGAGGAGGATGGGACAGAGGACTTATGGACAGAAAACCAGTTAAGGGAATAACATTTGAAATGTAAATAAAAAATATCCAATTAAAAAAAAAGGAATAACTGTGGATGCTGGAGAGCTAACTAGTAGTTAAGGGCACTTGTTGCTCTTACAGATGCCTTGGCTTCAGGTGTCAGCATCCATGCAGTGACTCACAAACCATTCATAACTCCAGTTTCAGGGGGATTTGACAACTTTTGACCTCTGAAGTAACCAGGAATGCTTGTGGTGGCATAAACATACATGCAGACAATACTCACACACATAAAATAAGTAAACAATCTAAATTCTTTTTCAAAAGAATATTTTGAGTTAGGTTTATGACTTTATACTTGAAGAATCCTGAATAATCTCAAAACCCAAGAGAATATCAAGCTGGTGACTAGAACTATTTAACAATGTTAGGGAAACAATTTAACTTTGTTATTCAAAGGGAAAGAGGATAAGACAGTTAAGATTATAAATTCCAGGGTTGGGGATTTAGCTCAGCGGTAGAGCACTTGCCTAGCAAGCGCAAGGCCCTGGGTTCGGTCCCCAGCTCCGGAAAAAAGAAAAAAAAAAAGATTATAAATTCCATGTCTATGACGATCAGGAAAACCCTCCCAAATACCTCACTTAAAGAAAAGAGCTGATCAGGTTCTCCTTAAGCTTCATTCTAAAAACAGGACCTAGAGCAGAGAAAATCTTATACTGGAAATTAAATACTGGCATATGGTCTGAGTTATGTTTAAATTATGTAACCTTTGAAAAATGGCCCAAGATAATGGAAAAGAATGGTATCTGTTCTCAACCATTCTAGGAAAGGTAAACAAGACAAGGAAAATCAATTAAAAAGATTTCTATAATTATCTACTAGGGTTTAAGTTAGAATGGAGTCAGTAAAAGATCACATGAAGCTCTCCTTTTGAAAAGCTAAACATACTTCTCTAAGATTACTATTTTAAATAACCAATAGCTTTAAAAGTATTTAACAAATTATCACGCCTGTAAAAAAAAAGGGAAGAAAATGTTCTTACTGTTGACGTAACTGCCGACAGCTCTCAATATGGGTGGAAGTATTTTGATGCTGAATCCAGTCCTGTTGTAAAAAAAGAGAAGGCTGAATTAAAACAATCCTCACAATGACATATAAATTAGACTTTTTTAAATGACAAAGAGTATTTGAGAAATTTACAAATCTAACCATAAATAGCATTTAGATATAACAGAATTTACACAAAAATTAAAGTACTCCAGACAAATACATTTAACCCCATACTGTGTTGAACCCATTTAACAAATATTAATATAAATATTTCTTGAATCAAGAATCAAAACATTCATTTTGAAATGCACATAAATTATATTTAGATTTGAAGAAAAGCGTAAGTTAACAAATAACACCTCAAATATAAAAATACTTCAAAAACCACCAGAATTCTATCAAGTAGTCCGATGGCTTCCTTCTCTAAGGTCAATCAAGCAAATGACACTAAGCACCAAAACATGTGAGCTAAAAAGCTAGTGGCATTCCAAACAAAATACTCATTATACTGGGGAAAAGATTGGTAAAATAGTAAAACCTGCCACTGATCAAATCTAATTTCAAGATTTAAAGGAAAGTAACACCATTTCAAAGACATGATATTCCCTTACATATATACACACAGCTTTATAATTAACAAAACAAATGCTTTCTTATACACTGTTTACAAATAAATGTCCTAAAATTACAATCTATAACAATAATTAGCTCCTAGAAGATGTGTTTGATTAAGAGAGGAAAAAGAAGGGAGGGCAGGCAATACAGTTTTTTAATATAATAGTCTCAAGGTGAAACAATGAATTAATTAGTTCACACCATCAAGTCTATCAGTGCTTCATTGTTCCTCCAGCAGTTGGAAAGGGAAAAAAGAAGACAAAAACCAATCCTCACTAAACAGCTTTGTGTTAAACTTTCTGAGAAAAACTTCTTCATTCCCATTTCAAAAACACTTTAATTTGTATCATTCCTGAAGACAAAGCCTCCACAATTAAACTATGGTTAACTTTAATTCTGAATTCTCCCTTGGCAAGAACTACCTGAATGTCAAGCTACTTCCAACACAGTGTATATATATAAAAGCTTTGGCCAACTCAAGGATTTCATTAAACTTCTTAAATTAATTGTACACTGTGAAAACAAAATGTCTGCTACCCTCCTTAGTGATACAACCAGGAAGCTAAAAGAAACCAGCAATCAAGAATCCATAGCAGTGCCCAACCCATGTCTTTGATATAAATGAGGTATTGTTTTTACCAAACAGACACACTGGCAGGCAGGAAATTAGGCATGATTTATTTGCACCATAAAATGTTTTATTTGAATAGTTACCAACATTTAAAATCCAGATTACACCCCCAAATCTCATTTTCAGCTTCACTTTAAACACATACAAAGAAATGATAATAATAATGAATATGCTTCTTTGTCACATCTATGTAAGCTGAAGGTGGTCACTGCCCTGATCATTCTAATTCAATTCACACATGCACACTGATACCCAAAGCTCAGTAAATATAACCATGCAACCCCAATTTCAAGGCTTCATAATGACAGTACTCAGATATCTGCTCAAAAGCACCACTACTTCTATAGGAAAAAATAATTACCTGAGAAGCAAGGATGGTGCAAGAACTATAGACTTGGGCTGGCTCTGAACCAAACTATGAAAACACTGACTCCTATCAAAGCTTGCTCTTTATCCTCCTCTGATTAGCTTCAAAAAAAATTTTTTTAAATAAAAAAATAAATAAAAAGTTTGTTTCCAATGTTGCCAGAGTTCAATCCTAACCTGGACCCACATGATGAAAGGAGATAGCCTGACTCTCACAATATTTTGACCTCCACAGACTCACTATGGACGCATGTGCCCACACTAACAAACACACAAAATATATAAATAAGTAGATAAATTGGGGAATTTTTTGACTCAAGTTATTTCAATCAGAAGGGCATAAGAAATCAAGTTAAGTTCCTTTAAAACCTGAACCCCAGTTTCTAAGAAAACACATTCTACATTCTATTATTACACTTTCACATTACATCTCAGGCTATAGTTTGAAAGACTCAAAAATAGAAAGCAAGGATATTGTAGGATTTACTTGGTAAGAAAAAGTCTGAAATTAGAAATTCACAATTACAGGCTACATATTTCTAATGTCACAAATATACAAATACACAAGGCAATAAAATATATCATGGAAACAAGAGGCAACTTGTACATCTAAATCCACATTCACATGCTAACACTGTCCATCAATCTATGAGGAATTCTATAATTAGATGAGCCCCAATCTGTTATGCTGATTAAAAAGACTGGGAGTAAAGCATGTGCATACATGTACAATGTATGTTAACTCACAGTATACAAGACAAGCTATGGCAAGCTTATGGAAGTCAGATGACAACCTTGGAGTCAGTCCTCACCTTCCACCTTGAGACAGTCTCTGCTGTTTTGTCACTGCATACACCAAGCTAGGTGGCCTGCAAGCTTCCGAAGTTTTTGGTCTCTATTTATCCATCTCCCAATATGAGTGCTAGGATTGCTGTAGATGTTCATGCTGTCGGGTTTTGACATGGATCCTGAGGATTTGAACTCAGGTCCTCACACTTGTGTGGCAAGTGCTTTTACTCACTGAGCCATCTCCACAATCTAAAAGAGGTGTGTTTTTTAATGACTAAATGATTTTCCTCTGCTCTCAAAATTTTATTCTATCTTATTAATGCAGGCTTTTCCACCTTAGACTTGAATATCTAGGGAACGCTTCCAGTTAAGTGGCCCACCCCATATCCTTTCTTCCTATTCCTCTACATTGAAATCTCCCTGAAACACTTTCAATGTGTCGCTTCATATACCAAAAATTTAATTAGCTCCCCAATGTCTTCCACCTGAAACTAAATTGACAACAGCTTTTCAAGGCCCTGCACATTTATTTCTAGTATGTTCTTCACTGCATCCTACCACAAGGCCTTCTCTTTTAAGAACCTTTGCCTTTGCAAATGCTGTAGTTCCCATCTGGAATGCCACTTCCTCTTTAGATAGGCATATTTAACCCTTTCAGCATTCAAAACTGTCTTCAAACTATTCCAAACAACTTAGTACAACTATAACTACCACTCTCTCAGTCTTATCTAACTAGGCTATAAAAGACTTCTGATACTAAGAGTATATGTACGTTTTTCTTTTTCATCACGAATTGCTAGCCAATCTACAGGTATTGTAAAGCTGGACTGACCACTACAAATCTGAAATCAATGTAGAAATAATAAAAATCTTTCCCTTGTGGCATGTACAAATGGTTAAATATCACCAAACTATTTGTTTCTAACTTTTAAAATTTCATCAGGTATGTGGTTTTTTTTTTCATTGATGAGACTGTATAAATTGCTTTACAAAACAATTTGATTTTATACAGTTCTTTATTTCTGTCTGCACCAACATCTACTGAACAATCACACACAAAACTAAATCGGTAAATATACTAAAAATATTGTACTTTCTACAATACAAAATATCAATAAAAACACAAGTTCTTTAAGATGTATTTTCTTCAACTCATTAAGACAGTTCAAAATATATGGGAGAGTTAGTGGTATGCCCAGTTAAAATAACAAAGAGCACCCAATACTCTGTCCAGAGCTACTTATAAATTACAAAACTCAATGAATAAATTATTCTGAGATTTTTTCTGAGTGACAAGTGACATCTATTCCCTTTGGTGGAATAAGGCAACTACTACTGTATTAAAATTCAACATACTTTTCTATGGACAGATTGCTGCTTTCTGATTGAACCCAGGGCCTGGTATGTGTTAAACATGTGCCCTACCCCTGAACTACACGCTCAGCCCAGAATGATGTTTTCTCTTGCTAAAGTTAACCTAAGACAAAAGCAACCAATTCAGGTTTTAGATCACTGACTGAAAACTGATAAATGAATACAAAGACAATAAAATGGCAGTATTTGCAGGGAAAAAAAAATAACAAAAGAACCAAAACCTACACATTTGTAAACCTCTTCAAGCTACCTAGCCAATTCCAGGCTAAACTTTTAAATCAAAGCTTCTTAAGGTACATTCACTCCTCCCTACCATCCTTACTATAAACTGCATTAGTAAACAAAAGAATCAGTGGTTGCTATACATATATGTTAAAAAAGGGGAAATGTGGTAGTTCCTCAAATTTACCAATAGTTACTATCAAACAGCATACACTACATAATACTATTCTTGAGCATCTGTGCAAAATTTTCCTTCTGTCTACACTAACCACGAAGGTACCTTAAACATATATTCTGGATGTTCCTCTCTGAATTTCCAGCATTTTACTCTATTTTCTGAGCCCACAGTTGGTTCCATAATCATAATCATCTTTACATCCTGAATCATTATATGAAATTATTTTCTGTCTCAAGAAACACTAAAAAAAATCACTGGTCTATACAAAAATCAGAAACACTTAAAGCAACATTAAGATCTTTATCTTAGAACAGGTATGTGCAAGGCTGGAAGATATATTAGTCTTCAAAAGTGTATATTACAAATGAGTTTTATATTTTTATTCTAATAAATCTTAAACATACTTTTTCATGTAACAGTGTTGTGAGTTCACAATTTATTAAATAAATTGGATGCTATATAAGTGGGATAACTAAAAGTTCAAAATAAAGGCAAACTATACAGTATGCCAAGTAACGTGATGTAGAAAGCCAAACATTCATTTCAGTACTAAGGTTACTTACGATTACAAGTAGGTGCTGGGGTTGCACTTTGTTAACGCTTTGTTAACAGCAGCATACGTAACAGATTTTAGAGAAAACCGGGGCACTGAGCATCATTGTACAGCAATCTTTTAAAAACACTCACCTTCAAATGACTACATTCTACGTTACACAGAGAACACAAATGTGGAAATATTCTTGGAGATGCTGCATAATAATCATTCATCATAGAAGGGGTTGGCAGTCTCTTCATTTTCTGGGCACCAGCTTGTGTAAACTTTGGTAGCCACGAAGCTTTCACAATCCCAAAGGGAGACCGAATAGGCAAGTCAGCCTCTGTTTGGTAACTCTTTTTACTTCCTCTAGGTCCACCATGTGTATCAGCTGAACTGATCACAGACTTCTGTGGGATCCGCTCTTGTTGGCTTAAAGCTGAAATTAATTCAGATGAAAAGGGTGGCTGGTTCATAGATGGACGATTCAGAGACTGGCTTGTTGTCTGGCTAACTGTTTGGCTAATAGACTGGCTGATGGATTTTACAGGTTCAAGGACTGACTGTCCTGAAATGTGTAAGCCTGACATCTTGGTTCCACTCTCAACTGGGAAAAAAGACTGACTGGAGGACTCACCAGGGAAGTCCATCTGACGAAATACATCTTCACCAGGAAACACAGAATTACATATCACATTTGGAGTAGAAACAGTTGCAGAAATGCTCTGCTGAGACTGAAATTCATTCTTGACTTCATCAGTTGGAATTTCAGGATCATAAATACGTACTTCAAGTGGATCTTCTGTATAACCATATTTGCTTGCATGCCCATAATCAATCACATTACTTGAAACTGTTTCATTACTAAGTGTTTCCTTATTTCTGCTGTGAGAAGGTAAATTAGGTAATCGGCGGCCCATTTTTCGCATTCTTATATCCCTCAATATTAATGGCATATTTTCAGGAGTTAGCTGTTCATCGGGATAACGACTAAGTTCTTCTAGGTCTTCATTTGATAATCCAAAACTTGCTAAAATACTTGAAGCACTTTCTTTTGTATAGCGGCTCTGTACTTTAGGACTCTGCTCTGTAACCTGGGTTACAGAACTCTGTTTCACTTCTACTGGTGGAGTTATATGAGGCTCATCATCCCATCGACTACCGTGAGGCTTCCCCTTCTTTTGTTGTGCTTCAGGAAAATCCAATTTCTCTTTGGTTAATCTTGGATCAGTTCGATGTTGAGTTACCTGAACATTCATTCTCTGTGGTCCCATGTTCTGATAAGATCCGTGGCCAGGAAATCTGTGTGGAATTCCACGGGCTCTCCCTGCTGGGTAAAATCTTGGAAGACCCATAGATCCAGGCCTCACAAATGGTCCTGGAGGCCTCATCCCAGGAGGATTAGGTGCTCGTGGCCTTTGAAGTGGAAAGGTCCCTCGAGGATTAAACCTGGGTCTCGACATGGCTACTTTCAAGAATGCCTGATTTAATAAAGTATAAGGTGGTGTTGAACCATGTGAGGCAACGGCATTCAGCTGCTGAAGCGCCAACTGAGTCTTAATCTGAGCAAAGTGCAAAGGAGATGGGCCCAACAGAAGTGGGTTTGCAATGCCCAGGCTCAAGGAATTCACAAGTGGTGCGAAATTTTCCAAGAATAACACAAAGCTGAAAGTTAAAACACAAATATTAGATCATTTTAACTCAAACTACTTCATGAAGTGGGTTCTACAGCCAGAGTAAAACATTTTGAAATCAAGCCATGATATAATTTTGCACTGCATATACTTTTAGAGTAAGGGCTTACAAAGATTTAAAATTTCCTCTAAAACTTTCTCTTCTTTTCTGAATCCAGAACACAAACCCCAAACCTCAAGCCAGAGTTCATGTACATTGCAGAGCAGTACTGGGTGCTGTCCTAGGTGCTGAGATGTAATTCACAAGTCCTTTTACATTATCTTGAAAAAAACTGAGGATTTATTTTTGTGCTTTTATACTGGAAAAAAAAAGACGAAGGAATTAAGATTCTTAGATATGAACACACACTCACCACATGTGTGGTCAGACATGAACAATGAAAGAACTGTAATTAAAGTTTTATTTAGAACCATTTTTTAAAGACACATTCTTCCTTGGAATCAGCCTTCACATCTACTAAATTCCATATGGCAATTAAACTACACTTATATCCCTGTTATGGAACAGTTGTTTCTGGTAAAGAAAAATGTGTCACCAGGAATCTAATTACAAAGTCTTTAACAAAGCAGGTGGTGCTGGGGCGTGGAACTCCTTATAATATACAACATAACATGGTAACAAAACCAGTTGGGGTTTGTTGTTGTTGTTGTTCTTCTTCTTCTTTCCATTGTTGAGAATACATACAAAATACACAGGTAACAATGATTAACTTTATGGACAACATCCATATTGTAGTTGCTGTCCTAAATACTTTACATGAATTTAGTCGTTTAGTTCTCACAAGTCCCAGAAATACACATAGTTTTACACTGAGAGATTAAGTAACACATAGGCATGTGAGGCTGGGATTTGCATTCAGATCAAATTCAGACTCAATTTAGCCCCACAATTGATGCTTACAACCATTTAACAGATGCAAACAACACTATCCTGCAAGTTCCAGACATTAATTTTTCTAAAGGCGATTACCAAACAACTCCTCACATTGCTACACTACCAAAACAACTTCAAAGAGAGTAGTTCAGCTCTCATTCAGGACCAAGGACAGCAGCCATGGAGGCGGCTTCTCTCTTCATGCATTTAAAGATTTACTTTATTTTAAAATATATTCGTGTGTTTAATTAAATACATGCAAGCATGACTGCATGGGGAAGCTAAAGGCATCAGATTCCCTGAACTAGTTATAAGGGTTTGTGAGTTGCCCAACATGGATGTTAGAAAAACCTGAATCTCCAAGTTAGACAGAGCCATCACCAGAGTAGAATGAAATTTTGTTTTCTATTTATGTATATGCAATTAGAAGAGGATTTATTTCTTCTTCTATTATTATTATTATTGTTATTATTATTATTATTATTATTATTATTATTATTATTATTATTATATTTTTTAAAACAAGGGTTTCTGTGTATTCCTGTCTGTCTTGGAACTCACTCTGTAAATCAGCCTGACCTGGAACTCACTGAGATCCGCCTTCTGAGTGCCTGGATTAAAGGCATACAATACCACCACCCAGCTCATCAAATTTTATTTTTAGACAGATTTATTTATGTGTATATGTGTATGCCTCTATGCATATGACTGCAGGTGCCCAAGGAGGGCAGAAGACGTCAGATCTGCTGGAACTGCAGGTAGATATGAGTTATCCAGCATGGCTACTGTAAACTAAACTCAGATAATCTAAGAGCAGCAAGTGCCCTTAACCACTAAGCAAAAAAAAAAAAAAAATCTCTCCAGCCAACAAAGTACTATTATTAAATTATTTGAAGAACAAATATCCAGGGTCTCCAGCTACTCTAGCCCCAGCCTATTTGCTGTTTTCAACTAACATTTTAATCTCTACTTAATACTTTTCGTAACAGAGTATTTAATGGTAAATCATTTGAACTGTCTTATTTTGATGAATAGCAATCTTAAGTTCTTTTCAATGTCCTTTAAGAAAACATATTATTCTGAAACCAAATTTTATATATCTGGTTAAGAACACTGACTGTTCTTTCAGAAGTCCTGAGTTCAATTCTCAGCAACCACATGGTGGCTCACAACCATCTGTAATGGGATCTGATGCCCTCTTTTGGTGTGTCTGAAGACAGCTACAGTGTACTCATATACACTAAATAAACAATTAAAAAATATTTTAAAAAGGAAACTAGTAGCAATGTCAGTGAGAAAGCTCGGTAACTAAGGCACTTGCTGCCAAGCCTTACAATTTATGTTTAATCCCCAGAGCCTACAGGGTAGAAGGAGAGAGCTAACTCCTAAATGTTATCTTCTGACCTCCGCACAGACCCAATAACAGAAATTGGTTTCTTAACACAAGCATGAAGAAATGGCTTGACAGATTTAAAAAAAAAAAAAATATTGCCATTAGATCCCATTAAGTCTTTCTGAGATGTCCATTTCCATGGAAAAACCAAGAACTGCCTATTATTTTGATATCTTTCTGTGTAAATATCAATAAATCTGAAATTTCTTAGTATTTAGATCATCAAAAGTTAGCCAGCTAAATCATGATGCCTCCACTGCATTGATTATGAAAGAATTTACATTAACTCCACCCTTAGGGCAGTGAGATTGCTCAGTGGTAAAGGTGCTTGTCATACAAACCTAATAACCTGAATTTGACCCTCAAAATCCATATAAAAGTAGAAATAGAGAAAACTAATTTCATAAAGCGGGCCACTGGCCTCTACCTGAATAATTTGGCAGACACACACACACACACACACACACACACACACACACACACACACAAAATGGGCATATATACACACATACATATATACATACATACTAATACATTAAAATTTTAAAACCTTACACTTCAGACTTTATAAAGTCTCATGGTTTGCAATACTACTTAATACTCATTTCATTTTACATATACAAAATCCCGGAAACCAAAGCATACCCAATTTAAAGATTAATCCTTAGAACACAGCTAGAAAGTAACTACATCTCAATAGAACCTACATCCCTGCTCTCACTATTCTTTTCATGCTGCATTCTAGATATATACAGTAAATTTATCTTATAGCTTTTTTCTAATTTTTTAAAAATGTTTACTCTTCACCAAAACCAAAAAAAAAGAAAGAAAAACAAGCAAACAAACCAACAAACAAAAAACCATCCTATAAACAAAACTCAAAAGTTTTCTATGAATTCATCACATTCTTTTATAGGTCTAGTCCTTCTATACTATTGTATGCTGCTCTGTTAGAACACAATTGCAAAATATATCAATTAACTTTGGCACTTAGGGACACAGCTAAGACAATAGTCAGTTAGAACAACAGTCCAATTGTTCATTGATTCACAAAAATAACATGCATTCTGTGCTTTTCTTCCATCTGTTGCTATCTCCTACCATGCAGATAAATCCATTCAGCCAACTCTGACATCTGACAACTTACTGACATTGGTTCTATTATGCTGTGTCTCACAAAAGAGATAACAGTCACAATTTATGTGTCACAGTGTGGCTTGGATAAGCTCCACTTTAGATGCCAAACTACCAAAATGTGTCATTCTTATAGAACTAGTCAAGCAAACACAATCAGAAGCACTAACCGGCATCATTAAAAGTAGCATTAACTTTCCTGATACTTGAAGGCTTCAGATCTAACATTTAAAAACCAAAGATGGGGGCTAGAAATAATCGTGGCTGTTAAGAGCATTTGCTGCTCTCTTCCTAAGGACCCAGGTTTGGTTCCTAGCACCCATATGAGATAGGTCACAAACATAACTCTATCTTCAAAGGATCTCATGGCCTCTTCGGCAGCTTCAGGCATCTGCACATACACATATGCACTCGCGCACACAGACACACACACACACACACACACACACACACATCCTTAAAAGATTTTAAACCAAAGATCAATTGCTACTATGCAATGCTAGGGACAAATCACCAAAAGACCACATATTAACCACCTCACTAGCAGTAATCTAATAGTTATTATTGCCAGGAAAACAGCTTTTTGAAAAAATACATAACAACAGATAACTTTATTTTTTAGGAATATATTCTACATAAATAAATGCATCTCCACCGCATAGCATTAATTTGATTATAAAAGATGTTCTCCTGAACACAGGAAGATAGTCTCACCTATCTTGCCATCCTTAAACATATTAGAGTTGGGAAAAATGGATCAGTAAGTATGGACCACCTGGGTTTGATTCCCAAAGCTGGGTATAGTTTTGAACTGGGGAGAGAGAAGCAGACAGATCTTTGGGGGCTCACTGGCCGATCAGCCTAGCCTACTTGTTAAGTTCAAGAACACTAAGAGACAAGGTCTCCAAAAAGGAAAAGACTGGGCTGGAGAGATGACTTAAGCATGTTAAGAGGGCTTATTGCACTACACTAACATAAGGATCCGAGTACAAATTGCCTCAAATTCACAGAAAAAGTGGGGCAGCCCAGTCAGTGCTTCAGGAGATAGAGACAACAGTATCACTGGAACTTGCTGGCCACTAGCTTACCTCTAGGTCCAGTGAGATTCCACTTTACAGTAGAAATAAGATACAGAGTGAAAAAATAAATAGGACACAAAAAGGTAGATAGTACCTAAAGAACATCCAAGGTATTCTCTGACTTCCATACAAACATGCATATGTGCACAAACATACAGACACACAAATAAATGGGTTAACTCAAGAGGAACTACTAGATCCAAGCTGGAATAAAGAAATCATCCCGTTGGGATTTAGCTCAGTGGTAGGCGCTTGCCTAGGAAGCGCAAGGCCCTGGGTTTGGTCCCCAGCTCGAAAAAAAAAAAGAACCAAAAAAAAAAAAAAAAAAAAAAAGAAATCATCCCAGGGAGTAGTTAGTCATAATTACAAATGAGAAAAGAGGTGAATGTTTACAAAACTCAGATACTGTTAAGAACTCTATTTACCACCTTACTAAGAAAGCACAAGCACTAAAACAAAACAAAGCCACAATACAGGAAAGTAAGTAAGTCCAAAGGTAAACAAAACTGAAGGTTTAGATGTCCACCTCCATGTGTTTCTGAGTTGCAACTCTTATCCTTGTCCAACCTTGTGGTTATATTCTTCTCTCAAGTAGGATATAGGCCAAAAATTGTTTCCATCTGCCTAAAGCAGATTCCAACATCTTAAAATAAGAATACTTAATTAAGGGGGCTGGAGAAATGGCTCTGTGGTTAAGAGCCCCGACTGCTCTTCCAGAGGTCCTGAGTTCAATTCCCAGCAACCACATGGTGGCTCACAACCATCTGTAATCAGATTTGATGCCCTCTTCTGGTGTGTCTGAAGACAGCTACAATGTACTCACCATATATAGAGAATAAATAAAATCTTTAAAAAAAATAATTATTGTGCCTTAAACTGTCAAAAACCATAAGATACATAAGTGCATATAGAGCATGGTTTTCAACCTATGGGCCCTTGCATATTAGATATTAATAATTGACAACAGTGGCAAAATTATAGTTATAAAGTAGCAATAAAAATAATTTTGGGAGGTCATTACAACATGAAGAACTGTACTAAATGGTCACTGCATTAGGAAGGTTGAGAAGCATTGATATAAAGTATCTTTTCTTTTAAGGGGGGCATTACTCATGGCTACAAAACACAAGAGTAACAGTAGAGAAAACCAGTTATTTATAAAAGGCAATGGTTTAAAAACACTAATAAGACATGGGAACATTTCAAGTAGGACATCATTTGTATGGTTTTGTCCTTGGGAGGCACGTGAAATTAAATCAATGAGGACAGAAAGGGAAGAAATATCTTTATCTAAACTAAAAGGAAACTGGTATAACCATAATTTACACGAACAATCACAATCCACTTAAGAAGGAAAAGAAAATTCATGCAAATAAGATATAAATCTAGGGCTGGAGAGATGGCTCAGTGGTAAAGAGCAATGACTGCTCTTCCAGAGGTCTTGAGTTCAATTCCCAGAAACCACATGGTGGCTCACAACCATCTGTAATGGATCCGATGCCCTCTTCTAGTGTGTCTGAAGACAGCTACAGTGTACTCATATATAATAAATAAATACATTTTTTAAAAAGATATAAATCTACTATTCAATTTAAATATGCTCAGTTTTGGGAGAGCTGAAGGAAAGAGAACAAAGTTGTATTGTTTTCAGTGATATGAAAGAAACAATTCCTCTATCACTAGATATGGAAACAGTTTATTATTATTGAATTGAACAAATAAATATTTTCATGGTGTTGGGAGTCAGAGCTCTTGTTGTAGAAGACAAGACATACAAATAGAAAATAGAAGGAAGAAATAATGAACTGAATAGTAATAAAGTACAAAATACTGACATCTGTACAATAAATTAACTGATGAAGAGAAAGCAAAGCTCTTCTTGAGTGCAGAGCACCAAAATGGAGAGGAAAGGTAGAATAAAAAAAAGTCATCAGTTTTAAACTATCGGTAAAGAATATCTTAAACAAGAAAGCAAGTGTTATACTCAGAATGCCGGGGTGATATCTTCTATGTCTTCAAATGTCTCTCCACAGCAAACTATTTAACCAACATATGATGAAACAGCATCACCCATGAAGGGCTGATGGACATATGCAGTCAGATCTTACACATATAGTCACTATGTTTAATTAAGAATACCAGACAAGGGGTTGGGGATTTAGCTCAGTGGTAGAGCGCTTGCCTAGGAAGCGCAAGGCCCTGGGTTCGGTCCCCAGCTCCGAAAAAAAAAAAAAAAAAAGAATACCAGACAACTAGGAAATAGTATATATATATAAAAAAAATAGTATATGAAAACATTCCAGATTAAGCAAGTATAAAGATACATGACAACTACATACGGTGTCTGGTCCTAGACACATCTTAAATTTCAGGGGGAGAAAAAAAAGTCTATAGAGAGCACTAATGAGTGAAGCAACAAACAAGAATACAATCTAAAGAATTTTATCAGTTAAATTTACTGATATTGGTAATTGTACTATTAAAAAAAGATCTTATCCCTATAATACACATGCTAAATATTTAGATATAAAGGAGCACAATGTACAAAATTCATAGTCAAATAGTGACCGAGAAGAGAAAATTCATTTTCCTGTCACTCAAGAGTTTAAGTTCACACAATATTAATGATTCAA